>NC_087514.1:48923067-49247706 GCF_963921805.1 Phalacrocorax carbo
GTTTTTTCTAACCTCGAGTGAGAGTTACTTTACAACCTACCTGGACAATCCTTTCATAGGCTTTAAGATGATAACAGTTAGCATTTCCCCTTATGTTTAATCTGAAACTGAAACTGCTCATAATTCATCAACTGCTTTGAGTAGTTTGAGATGAGATTCAGCTCCTCAGTTCCAACAGACTAGAAAATAGGTATCTAATGCAAGTACTTTCCAACCTGCTTCTGTAGCAGGCAGAGACCACAGTCCCATGTCATTGAAACTGGTTGTGATAGGTGTCTGATGAGAGCTAGCCTTCTTGACAGTGTCATGAAGATCTTAAACACCACTGTCTTTGCAGCATGATTTGTCAATAGCTTTTCTTCCCCACTTAAAAATGGACCAGCTTTATCTTTCCTGATCTTCTAATTATTACCAAATTTATAGATTTATCTGTGTTGTTTCTGGTCAGACTTTTTGCTGTTCCCAACACCCTTTTAGTGTTCATGGCTTATTTTTTCCCTTGTACTTAAGAAGATAACCTGTATGCCTCTTTCCTGTGTTTGTGCACAATGAGCATTTAGTCAAGTTGTTCTCCTGTAGCATGAAGTTTTTACCTTTTCCTCTGTAAAGAGACACTTGTATCCATATTCTCTTTGAACTATCCAGCTCCAACTTGGTCAAATTTTCAATGGTATTTTATCTACAAATGCTGAGTTTACTGAAGTTGTTTTCCTGAAATGTTTTGGTTTTTTGTCTTGTATCCCAGTCCTGAGAGTCATAAACTCAATTGTCTTGCGAACATTTTCTTTCACACACCTCCTTGCCCTTCCTTTAGTAGTCTCTTAACACTGTGGAGAATAAAACCTGTTCTGAAGCTTTTGTCAAGAAAAGCCTTGGTTTTTGTCAGTTCTGTTGCATTCCTACCTTAATTAAATGCCTTCCCACTTAGTTGGCAACTTACTGAGCAAAGACGCTGTCCTTTCTTCCTAAGGTGCAAACCATCCTTAACTTGTTGTTCACAACATGTCATCTTATTATCAAGAGAGCTGAAGTCTATTTGACAACATTTGCCTTGGGAATACACTTGTCCCTTGACCCTCCAGTAAGAGGACTGACAAAAGCACTAAGTTCTTCTGCCTCTATTCACACACCTCAAGAGTTACATCTGATTTTGCATTTCCTGTTATATTGCCAGTGTCTATATGGAAGAGCCATACTAGGCAGTAGTGATGGAGATAGGTAAACTACGATAAAATTTCAGAAGGTTCTTGGATTTATGCTCCTGGAGTCCAACTTTGTTTTCAAAATACCTGAGCCATTCATGAAGAGTATGGATATTTCTATTTTATTTTCATTTTACTGCCTGCTTTGTGGTGTCTTGTTTTCCCTTTTCCTTCCAGCCTTATCTGCTCCCTGTAGAGAATAAAACTTCCTCATCAAGAAGAGCGACTATTTGGAGGTGCAACACACCTGTTTTTCTTACTTACTGTCTTATTTAATGGTTTTTAACACATCGTCTTTAATCTTATACTTTGAGGAATGTGGCTTTAAAATAATTAATAAAGCAGAAATAAACTGCTAATATGATATGAGTTATATCATGCAATGAATGAACACCTGTGTCAGGATCCTGTAGACCTGAAATTTTCTCATGTTCTATAAAAAGAAGCCGCTTCTTCTCATACTCATGTACCTGCTTTATCAATTTACAAGGCAAAGATGAAAGAGGTAGACCTGAAACTGTCTGAACATTTCTGTACAAGGAAATTATCTTTAGGAAGTTACATATACCTATAAGAAACCCATGTCTTCATTATAATAGTCACCAGATGGCTGCACTCTACAGCTACCATTGTTTGTGGATTATATACAAGCAGTCTACAGTGGTGCCCTCTTGAATAGCTCTAAAGCTTTCATTTTACCTACTACTGAACTATGTGCTAATGTTTTCTTTCATATGAAAAAATCCAGACAAACAAAACCAGAAAAAGCAATTCAGGCAGAACTTCCTAGAAATTGCTGTTTAGCCAATACGGGTGGAGGAAGAAAAGATCTTTTAATTTATTTTATGATTTTGTATAGAATGTGCATTGTTTTCCTTAAATGTGTAAGAAGACAGTTACTGAAATGTTAGGTATTACTCTTAAAATTAAGCTTATAAATGTCAGGACTGAGAATATACTCTAAATCAGTGGCATTCAAACCCAAAGATATCCTTAAACAAAGCATTTGTAAAACAAAAAGTTTGTAACTTGAAGCTTCCTATGTTATTGTAAAAGATCCATAACATCTGAGGAGGTATAATAGATCAGACCAAATCAGATCTGAATTCACATCAAAACAATTGTGTGTGAAGGCAGTTGCTGAAAGTACAGTTCAAAATGCAGATAGGATCAATAATCTAATAGTAAACAAGGTTATAAAGGAATGACAGAAATAATGACATTGAAGTTAGTATATAACAGAAGAATGGAAACTGAAGACTCTCACTGAATGGGACTCTTGCTCCTTCATTAATGGATTACAATCTCTAACAATAGATAGGTTCTCTTAATGGCTCCTGAAAAAATGTCAGATTAGTTGATCATCAAATTGGGAACCGGGTAGAAATGTTACTTCACAACACATTGGCAGATAGAAATTTAGGGAATTCAGTCAGCAAGCACAGGAAGACTTGAACCACGTTGCTCTTTTTTTATTATAGGCATATTCAGGCAAAATTTTTGTCATGCATAGAAGGACAGAAGCATTACTTTTGAATAGAGGACATCTGCATGTGAAAGTCTGCTATTATTTTGCAACTCCATTTGGTAAAGAACATATCTGCTTTGGAGGAAGTCAAGTCAAGAATGTTAATTTCTGAGGCTTCTGTTCCATGGGAAGTCACATGTCAGATACAACAAAAAATATTACTTTCAGTGGTGCTTTTACATGGGGAAGCTCTGGCAACGATATGTTCCTTGTGACCACAAAGCTAAATTATTTTAATCTTCTCCTCCCAGGATACTTGGTAGGTCTGCTTTCTCATTTGCATCTTGCTCAAAAGGCAGTGCCACTACTGCTCACCAGTTTAATCTATAAACTACTTCCCATATTGTGCCTCTTATGCATTCTTCACATTGCCTTCTCTGTCTATGAAGAGGAAGATTGATTTTCAATTCTTTCTCCCAATTTTTCAGATCACCTAACTTAATAGCGTTGGCCCCGTTTATATTTAAGATCTGCTCCTGAAGTCTGAAGCTGAATGACACACACCACATCCATTTAACGTACACCACAGTTGTGTCTCATCTCAAACGACTGAACTCCTACAGGGGTGGATCCTGAAATCCATTACATTCTCTCCTGTCTCTCTTCTAAAAAGCATTTTATATTCCTCTTCCAGCCATATCTCTCCTGCAAAAAACAAAGAAGTTTTCATAATGACTGTTGGTATTCTTTGTATTCATTACCTCCTTTCTGAATATCTTCCTACCTTTGTCTTTATATGTTTGTATTTTACATGCACACCATTTTGAGCCGTGACTATTTGCATCTCCCTGGAGTAAGGGGGGATCCTTCATCTGTGGTAGTTCACATTGGCCTGGAAATCAACAGATGCATTTTGAGGGAACTGGAAAAGTCCTTTGTGACTCTGAAAGACAACATAGGCTACTTTTGCTGAACTGCAGATTGTTAAAAGTTTCCCATGATTAGAAATACTGACTCATCATATGTGTAGAATAAGCTTTTTCACTATCCTTTCATATATCATATATGATTGCATGAATTTAACTGTCAACTTCATTTAGAGAAAATAGACTTGTAAGTGTATAAATTTAAAAATAAACTCTGAGCCTCAGTTTACCTCTCAGGTATTACCCTGCCTAAATGCATGGTGGTAAATCAAAGGACAAGGATAAAGAACGAAATTCCACAGGAAACAAAAAAGAAGCAAAGTGAACGTGCTGACATACAGAATAAAGAAAGATTTTTTGAGGAAAGCTATTGACTGATGACTGCCTGGCAATGCAAAGTCTGGCAAACTGTATATTTCTCAGCTCACATTTAGGCTCAGAGAGTGCCTGTCCCTTAAGGATGTTGGTTTGAAAGGGGTGTGTGTATGTGGAGGTGAGGGGGTATACACAGTGGATCGGGAAACACTGATACAAGGCAATGATACCTGCGAGCTGAGTTAGAAATGACCAGCCAGTTTCCCTCAGCCACTTCTGAAAAGGCATCTGGAAAGATGATGGAGCTGTTGGGGAGAAAGATACATATGGGCTTTTGTTTTTCTATCCATTACTTTATACACTATCTACTTTTGGATTAATAAATAATGCCCTGTTTTGAAGAAGATATTTTTCATTCAGTTTAATCTCTTTCTGTCATGGGCTCCTGTAGTCAAGTATAAGAGGACATATAAGTACCAGATTAGCTTACTGGACCATGACCCTTACAGACCCCGTAAACAGGTCTCATAATCAGCAGGATGAATCAAAAAATATATATTAAACCAGCTACATAAATCATCACAAAAAACAATAAATATTTCTTATTAGACAATATCTTGGTGGTCCATATGAAGGTTAAAGCTGTCTATATACATGTGTCACAGTTAACCTGCTAATACAGCAGACTTAAATAGACAGTAAGATGTGATTCAGATAAATATAACTGTTACGTGATTATTGTGCAATTATTATTGTTTCTCATCGAAACTCAACAGATATCCTGTACAAAACCATAAACTATATTTATTAAATAATATCTCAGAGTTTAGAGAAAGATCAATGCAATGACTGTCTCTTCTCTTCCTGAAGAAAATGTAAATGAAACCATTAATAGTTTATAAATGAGGCTTAGCTAGAAGTGAGCTAATGTGCATCCTGCTTCAAGCTAAATAAGAATTTTTTCCATAAAATTCATTGATATAAAACTCCAAATAATTTTTTATTTTGGAAATATACCTTTAAATATTCATGTTTCTCTGGGCTTTCTTGTAGGAAAAGAGCATTTCTTTATACCCTACTATTATGACACCTGAAAAAAAAGTAAAGAAACTAGTGGGGAATTTTTTTCCCTGCAGAATCCTAAAGTTATGCAGTGAAATGAAAATGCTCATATCACGACCTAAGCTTTTATCACAGAAACAGAATGCAACTTAAACATGATGTCGAATATTGCTGCAATGCAGAACCACATATTTAGATTCTGTGCAGGAAAAATACTGTTGCTGCAAGACCGTGTGATGAAAAGAATAAAATACCTGTCTTTCCTGTAGCCTACAAAGTGAATAAAAAACCCAGAGTTTGCAGTTTACTTAGTGTATTAACCTATGGACCTCAATATTGTAAAGTGAAAATATGGATCAACTCCGACACTTCATTTTCATAGGACAAATAGAGTTTGGATTAAATATTTCTCAGGAATCTGAGGGAAATCAATAGTGTTTACAGAACTAGTAAAGCTTAGTTTGGATGCTGAATTTTAAACCTTTTGTTTATAAGTTCTTATCAGTAAAGTCTTTAAGGTAAGCTTTGTTCCTCGAGTTTTGATCTTGTCTCTGCGACTCCAGTTGTGAATGTAACAAGACTTCAGAAAAAGAAGTGGAACTGAAACTGGCTTAATGTGTTTTATAGATTTTCTGTCACCAAATTATTATTACTGGTCCCCTGTTGACACTGTTGCACAAAGATGTCTTAAATGCAACTTCCAACCATTTGATTGAGATTTTTCTATAATGAAGTTAAACCCCCAGGTAGTTGTCCGTAACCTCCCTGGAATATTGAGAGACTCTAAGAGACAAGAAAACACAAACATTCAATGATCTGAACTGAAAATAGATCTTCTCTGCTCTGAGATAATCAAACCCAACTCTGCAAGCACTTGCATGTGTAGACTGTATAGGAGGATTCACATGAAATAATGATTTAATATTTAAGATAGATGGGTAATATATAAGAATAAGGGACGTTATTAAAATTAAATTTTAGAGAGGAATCAATGATTGATAGTGTGGCACAAATAACAGAATTAAGTACATGTCTGCTTTTCATAGTGCAAGGTGATTATTTTCTTTTTAAAGTTCTTACTCTGAGCCACTCAGAAGGAAAGAAGAGCACTGAAGTGAGAAATGACTTCATTTACATGCTTGCAGAACTTCTCTCTGTGGTGTTAGTGCTGTACACTGTAATCAACAGCATAAACATCAGAGATTAAACAATGACCTTACAGGTCATGCACATACTGAAAAATTGCAACATTTCTTGCATCTGTGTGAAACCACGGTAGTTTACTTGATACTGAACAGTGAGCTAGAACAAGAGCAGAGGCAGAGGGTTCTTTACATTAATAAAAACCTTATAAGCTAATGGAGACAGATGTCCTTAAAAATTGAGAGACTGGTTTTGAAATAGGGACTTCAATTTGGTTTCCATTTAAATTACTGGAACTTTAGGACTGGGTTATTGTTTACAACTCAGTATTTTTAATGCTAATATCTCATATAGCCACACTGCGGGTTTGCTGGACAGATGCAGGGGAGTGCGCTTTGATTGCAGAGGAAAATGGCACTTCGTTGTCTGTGCATGATGTCACACAGATATTTTGCCTTTGAACTTTAGGTTGTGCTACTGAATTACTTTGTTTCTTGCAATACCTTGATGACTTTCCCTACATACCTTGGAATAGAAAGAACTGCTCCACGGACACCTCTGTTTCTTTTCATTGGTGTTAAAAGGAGCCTGAAAAAACAGGGCACACCAGATACCTACTTTTTAGGCAGTCAGAGTTAGGTAAGGAGAATTTCTCCATGGATGCACAGAATTTATTGCTTCACCAATTAACTTTCTAACCTCCACCAAATCATGTTTCAATTAATTTTCTTCAGGCCAGTTTTGCACCTTTGCACTTTCTGTAGAACACCTTTATCTCTAGCTAAGTTTGAACAATAAATAGCCTTCTGCACAAACCTGTACTGACATATCCAAACTGGAATCAAACCACAGCCCTTTTTGCCTGTCCATTTTTGCAGTCTCTTATTTTGTGCCCTCTGTGAGCAAAGAAAAAGGAAAGGCTTCACTTGTTAGGGTCATGTGATTTCATGACAATGTCAGGATAGACCAGATAGGGAAATGGCTAAGACATATGTGGTAAGCTAGCTAGCAAGCCAGATGTGTTCATTTTGGCCTCAATTGAGTTTATTTTCTTCATAGAAGCTAGCACAGGGCTGTGTTTTGGATTTGTCATGAAAACAGTGTTGATAGTACATAGATGTTTTCATTATCGCTGATCAGTGCTTCCGCAATCTCTAGGACTTTTCTGCTTCTCACCCCACCCCACCAGCAAGTTGCTGGGGGTCCACAAGAAGCTGGGAGGGGACACAGCCAGGACAGCTGACCCCAACTGACCAAAGGGATGTCCCATACTGTATGACATCATGCTCAGTATATAAAGCTGGGGGAAGAAGAAGGAAGGGGGGGGAGCTTTCGGAATGATGGCGTTTGTCTTTCCAAGTCACTGTTATGCATGATGGAGCCCTGCTTTCTTGGAGACATCTGAATGCCTGCCTGCCCATGGGAAGTAGTGAATGAATTCCTTGCTTTGCTTTACTTGTGCACACAGCTTTTGTTTTACTTATTAAACTCTATCTCAACAAGTTTTCTCACTTTTACTCTTCTGATTCTCTCCCCCATGCTGCTGTAGGGGGGAGTGAGCGAGTGCTGTGTGGGGTTGAGTTGCTGGCTAGGGTTAAACCACGACATCAGAAAAAGGACAGCAAGATAGAAGCTGAGCAAAGGATGCGGTTCAGTTACACCAATGCCTCTGTTAGCAGGAAAGAGAAACTGGGCACAAGGAGAGGAGAGATAGATGAAGGCAGGAAAAAATATCCTGCTCTGTTAGTGTAGCCAAAGAAACCTATATAATAATTTCCAAAAACCCTCAGTGACATCATGCCAATATCAGTTGACAGAACACCAGATAAATGAGATGGTCATCTGTGCTGCTACCTTTTCCCTAGCTTCTGAGGTATTAATATGCTGAAAATTTTCTCTCTGTTCTGGAGAAGCTGTCCTGAAATTTGAAGGTAGTTTTCCAGTTTTGGGGACTGTCAGGATGCCTATTTGGTTATTTTTAGAAAAGAATTTACAGGTCTAATGTTTCAATAAGCAAATATGTCACTGAGCTTCCATTTACATACATGAGAAGACAGTCAGAGAAAATGATAAAAAAACAAGCCCAGCTACCAGTAAAGTCAAGTTCTATCAACTGAGAGATGTACAGGAATAATACTTACGCTATGTGTAAAGCTATGTCTAAAACACACTTCCACTTTCTTTGGGCTTCACAGCTGTGGTTCCTATGATCTAATTTTAGATATCCTTTAATTTTAAATACCTACAATGCACATACCTGTGTTCCAGCTTGTCACTCTGCACTCCCCATATAGTTAGAAAAATTATGACATTTACATTGTTGGTATTCTAGTTTGCTTAGATCATACTTAGTATGGATGAATCAATCCCTAAAAGTACCTGTCTCTCTCCACTAATAACAGTTCATGACATTTGGGTAGGTCATATGTGGAGATCTGCAGTTGGCCAAATGGATCACAAACCATGCCTCCAAATCCCCTTTGCATCCTTGAAATATCATGGAAGGAAAGTACGCATCATGCTGTCCACTAGCACTCAAACTCTGCTCAATGGACAGATCATAAAATGTTCCATGTTACAAAGAACTTATACATTTCTTGGTATGCTTTTTCAAGAAAATAATGGACTTGTGAGAAGGTACTAACTTACTGTCTTACTACTTTATCTAATCCTCTCTTACTTCATTTTACTACAGTGAAAGATCTCCATCTATGAACTCATTTAACTTCTTAAATAGTTAAGTTTCAAAAAGCCAAGATGAAAAGTAATTTTTTCATCCCAACTCCAGCTACATCTATTTCTGTGATTTTGTGAACTCTTTTTTTTTTTTTTTTTTCTGGTTGTGCTCCAAAGACAGAACTCAGACAGAGGCAGGGAGTCCATGAAGGGTAAGTGGCAGATATGAAATTATTTAGTTCAATGCTGTAGCCCATGGAGTGTGTAACACTGACTAAAATGGGACATGGCTAAAGTGAAAGCTTTACTGATTTAGTATTTTCCCTTAGCAGGCTGCACCAACCAATTACAGCTAACTGCTTACCTACAGAGAAAACTTAAAGGAGCCAAGTATAACTTTTTGGGCTTTTTTTTTCCCATTGCTACTAAAAATTCAGAGAAGCCATCTGAGGCACAGACATATAAGTGCACCAGCATAATTTATAATAGCTCGTTCTGTAAAATAATTAAAATGGACTTGTACAGTCATAGGGGAAAGCAAGGTGTAGGTGATTATTAATTCTTTAATAAGAAAAGAAATCCTGGTTTACTAATAGATTTTGTGTGGTTATTTAAGGCTCTAGCTAACAAAAACCAGTAACCTTTTAGAAAGTGGATTCCACTCTGTAATGAAAGCAGGACTGTGAAACAGTGAAGTAAGAATGGTTTACTGGATAGGAATAGGTAGCAGAGATTGTAGAGGCTGTAAAAGTCACTGTGCCTATGGTGTGATATCTCAGTAGTTCTTCACAGGATTTCAAGAAAGACAATTTGGTCAAATGAAAGACAAATCATCCAGAAGAGCCCCAGACTTTGTAAAACTCACAGAGCAGCTCTTATCGACAACAGGCTCTGGAGAGCAGACATGAAAAGGAGCTTTGTGTCATAGTACCCAAAATGTTCTAATTAGAAAAATCCCTTCTTATTTCCCTTCACACATTAATAGTCCATTTTACAAAATGTTTCCCGTATTTATATGAAGTATAAAATTACTAAAATCACTCAGATGGGCATTTGTTTTCACTTGGCCAGTTCAGCAAAAGTTCTGTTTATGGCCAAGAAAGACATTGCTTAGTGAGCAACTTGCATCAATAGCAAAGAACTATAATAATTTAAGTGCATTTCTGGACACCATGATTTAACCATATCTGTCACTTTACCTTGGCTGCAGTTTCTGTTACACTGAGGTCAACAGTACCATTGGAATCCAGGCTGAAGAGAGTTCCAGCGATGTAAGTGCCAGCTACTAAACAGCTGAGCCAAGAGAAGGGCAGTTGTGAGAAAATAGATGGTAGAAAATTATACAAATGTGGAGGCCATGGGAAAAGGAAACAAGAGGCAAACACCCAGGTACTCAAATAATGAAAATAAGTAGAAAAACAGATTCTGCAAGTGAAAATAAATGATCTATATGTTTATATCTCTATACCTGTATATCCCTGTATCTCTATATTGCTGTATCTGTATATCCCTGTCTATATATCTGTATCAATATTTATACATATATATATAAATACTTATAGGTATGTACAGCTATAATACATATAGATAAATATAGATATAACCCTCTACACTGTATGGGTTATACACATATGTATATTCTCCCTGTGTGTGTGTATATATATGTAGGCGGAAAATAGGCTACAACATCAAGCCAGATCCCGCCAGTTTACATAACGGAGCTGAGCAGAATTCACAGGTCTAGGCATCCAGAAGTTTGAAAACATAAACCTATTAAGTAACCACCACTCCAGCTTTATGTATGACAACTTACTTTTTTTTTTTGCTGATGATACCTAGGGCATACAGAAGTTCTGCTCTCTCTGCTTTTGGAAAGGACCCCTCTCTGCAGTGGAGTTACGTGCTGCTGCTTTTGTTCCTACAGAAGCCTTAATCCCAGCCAACAAGGATGGGAGCAGAAGAAACTGTTTGGTGCATCAAAGGAAATTGCTTTAAACATGTTCTACTCTCCTGCTGCATAGTCATGGTTTGGATTAGGAAATAATAGGCTGTAGGCAGCCAGGATTCAGAGCTGAGTAAATTTTTAAAATCTTTAAAAGGAAGGCAGAAATCTTGGAAGCTGTGCATAATTTATACCATTTATCGTCTTCCATCTCTTGATAACCCAGAACTGCGAGCCCAGGAAGTAAAGTAACTGCTTAGAAACATCATTGCAGATCTGTCTGCTAGCTTTTATTGATTTAAACAATTTCAATTTGGTTTTTTCTAATCTCAAATCATAAAGCAACAGCATCCAAAATGCTTTTCTATGTCATTGGCAGTATAACTTTTCAGTGAAATAAACACTTTTCACAATTTCTAAATGCAGCATTAATCTTGTTCCAGGATAGCCTTAGGGCTGACATCTTGTCGTTATTATGCTTATCATATATAGTATACAATGAACTAAGCTTTAAAGTAACTACAGGCAGACCTGAGTCACAAGTTTAAAGTCAGAAATTTGCTAAAGTTTGTTGCTGCCTGGATACAAGGATTTAGTTCTTAATTCTTTAGTGAAAAAAGAAAGAGCAGAAAATAAGCCATTATATACTTGGGGGGGGGGTGGGGCGGGGGCGGAAGGAGTCATGTTTTATTTCAATTCCCATCTGTTTAAAATGTTTGCACTGCTCTGTAGAGTTAATTTTTTTTTGTTATCTGTAAAGATAGTGTGATCTAAACAGAATTTTGAATAGAACAAATGGGCTTCAGTTTAGTTTCAGTTTTGTTCTTTTAATTTAGTTTATTTTATTACACCTCATAAAGGTCAATATTTCAATATTTTAAATGTTCAAACAAAATTTTAAGTGTATAGTAAAGACAAACTGGGTAACATAAAATAAAAAAAAAGAAGGTTGAACACCCATAATAATTGAGATTACCAAGATCAGTCATATGGTAAAATACATTCTCTCAGCCACAAAAAATTGATTCCACCATTACTATTTATGTACGTTCTTTGAACCAGTCTTCTTTATAATTTCTAGTACAATTACTTTTTCCATTCCAGAATCTTTATTTGTGTTTAGGAAAGGTTTACTGTCAATACTTTTTAGGAGATTACATGATTGAAAAAAATCTGATGATAAATCATCAGCATTAAATCAAAATTGTGCTTTCCAAAGTGTCTTTTGCAATCGGTGTTATCTGTAGGTAAGTTTGAATGCTCTTAAAATGGATGGTTTTTTATGTAGAATTTCTAAGAAATGCTTCATCAAAAGCTATGCACAGGTACACATAAGGAATCTGGAGGAAATGCCCATGTGCAGAAAGAGTTTGGAGGTGGCAGCAGACACTTATGACAAGGAGACTGAATATATTTTTCAGTTTAATAAAAAGCTCGTTTCCTTTTCCCACTGAACTTTTCTGTGTTACTATCAAGTATATAATACCGGAAATACTTTTTGATGGGTTTTCATTAAAAATTTAAAAAGTTCTTTTTCACATAAAATGATACTTATGTACCTCACAATTCATGATTTCCATGCATTTCAGCAACAACTTGCTTATTTTTAAGCTATATGCCCTATTCAGATAATGAGAACCAAAACGATAATTCAGAAAAAAAGTGTCTTACTTTACAGTGCTTTAGGGAGTTGGACTTGATGATCCTTATGGGTGCCTTCCAGCTCAAGATATTCTATGGTTCTGTGACCATTCATATTCTAGCTTAGAGAAAAGAAACAAAACTATTGCAGTCTTAATAATAGCATCCTTCAGCCTTTTTGCCAAAGATGGGAAAGGTGGTATTCATGAGAGCTCTTTAGGACTGACTTTATTCTACCACCCATGATAGTGGTTTTTGTCTGCATAGTATTAAGGGTATAGCACTATTACGCATTTCTTTTATGTAGTTCTACTCACATGAAATTTCTGAGATATTTGGAGGACTAGGTTCAAAATGCATCCATTCCAATTACAACAGCTCATCAAAAATATTACCACACAAAATTGCCTATGAACAGAAAAGTATAGTTTGGGCAGTGTTTCCTATTGTGACAGACACTTAATAAGCATGCCTTGCTGGTTTGTGTGCAGTAGAGTTCCTCCTGCTAAGAGCTATGAACAGTTCAGCTGAAATCTATTTAGCAGTAAAGTCTGCCAAAGGAGCATTTTAAAACAACAAGTTGCCAAGTGGCAGCAAAAAAGAAAAAAAAATAAATATATAAAATATATATATATCTCCAGATGGCTTAGGTGACTGGGCATAATTTGTTAAACAACTGAATATAATATAATGCATTTTATAAAGTGCTAGCAACTGTGACGCATGCTAGTACACAGCAAAGACCCAGAAGTCTCAGACCTAAGTCAGCTCCCTTATTTTCCTTTAGTTTGACAGCCTGAATTTTAGTTTTCTGTTCTGTCTTTGGTTTTTGATTAGGCTCCAACCTAGGGTATTTACCATACCACACTAGTAGTTAAAGTTATGCAGTTCTGATCACTACTTATAATGATGAAAAAATGATTTGTTTTCTGCTCCTAGTTGTGTCAGCATGGTCTCTGCTGATGCTTACACTGCATTCTGGCATGGAGCCTTTATCGATCCAAAAGCCATTTGCTGTCAATGCAGACAATGAATCTGGAAACGTGTTCTCGGGTGCGGCCAGAATCTGACTACCAGAATGCATGGGATGCTGCCTGCCAAGGCTCATCTTTGGCATCTTTCTCTGTGTTAGTGCAACATCAGTTCTGGCCCAAAGCCCTGCAGAGAGTCAACAAGGCAACTGCATGGAGACAAAAAGGTAGAGTTTATTCATGACCATGTTCAAAACTGATTTTTAAAAGTCTGAGTTTTCATATCCAAACCCATTCCTCTAGAAGCGGTAGCATTCTTAAATGGTGGTGCAAGAGATAAAGTGCTTTGGTCCCCCTTTCGACCATTACCAGTCTTACAAGACAGGTCACATTCAAGGCCAGCAGAAAAATGAACAGGAAAGGTTAGTTCCACTGACTGTAATGCGATGCTATTCAGTATCAGAACTATCAGCCAACATTAATATTTATATCCAAGTTACTTGCTAAAAACTCAGGATAGAGCTCAAAACTAGCATTTCTAAATTTTTAATGTTTCTTTTAATGGGGAGAAGAAGATGTAGGTAAGACCAAGCTGAAGAAATTGCCTTGGCTGGTCAGTCACCTCAGAAGCAATGGACCACTCTGTGATCATGGGAGGACTAGACATCATTTTAAGTCATCTTCATCAATCTGATCACAGCCCCAGGCATTGTTTGCTGGGCTCTGCCAGAATTGTTGAATCACAAGCCATGGGAAAACTGTGGTTACACAGAGGGCGCCAGTTTTCTGCTGGGTTTCAAATATTTGGATATTGTCCTCTTAATTCTAGAAATGACAATAGAGTCACCTCTTGGTCTTTGACTTTCACTTAGAAATAGTAAAATTATGCAGCTTATTTAAACATTGCTAAAATTGGTGCTGGCCTCTGGCAAACATGAGTTTATTTCGTAGTGAAAATAAGCCACTTATGCTATAATTAGTAAGGATGAGTGACCTACAGATAAAGAGCAATATGAATACTGTGCTATTTTGGGACCTCCTAATTTACAACGACTGAAGTCCAAAGCATCAAAAATATAGTTAAATATATGGAATTTCGAGTTCCATATGGCCATCATAATTTCACATTACAGAAATAAGCATACTAACAGAGGTATCAACTATAATTTTAGAACAGTGTGAGGAATGAACAGCTTGAAGATGCAGGGCCTCTACAAACAAGAGATAAATATTAATGGAGGTGTGTTTATGTTAGTATAGAAGGTGTTTGTTTTTTTTTCTTGGTACAGTTTATTCCTGGAAGAAAAGGTGAAAAGGGAATATTTGTATAATGTACCCATCTATTGATGTACATAAATAGAATGCACCCACAACAGAGTACTATTCCTTAACCAGAATTGTTGAGAGCTTTAAAAGCTAGCTGAAAAATTCTGTGCTTACAGCAGGAAAGAAATTTCACTTGTATGCTGAGAAGCCTCTGCTGTCCTTTCCTACTTTCTGTGCATAAACAAACACATCAGATCTTTCCTTTTAATCCAGAACTTCCCCCCCCAAAAAAAAATGAAAGAGAAAAAAGAGTAACCCCTGTAACAGAAAGCATTCTTCGTGATCAAGTAAGATTTGTTCCTTCAAATTTATTTTTATCAGGGGTTAATGTGTTAAATTTTCTATTTAAGCAGTTAATAAAAAATAATATTGTGGGGTTTTTGCCCAGTATAAATTATTAAACCTAAATTTGGACATTAAAATATTGTGAGGAAAGCTAACAGTTAAAAAGATATTCCCAAAATCATATGAAATTAACAGTGCACTGAATTATTTTTTGTTTCAGAATGCAAAGCTCAGTAGTGAACAGTTCATGAAATTCTGTTTAGGAATAAAGCCATATATATTTTAGAAAGGCCAAGCTGTTTATACAGCACATTCACAAGGAAATCTGAAGGTGACATTGTTTACTCTATGTACATCCATCAGTAAGATAGAAGGCTGATTCATGTAAGTGTAAAGCAGAATAAGCATTGTAAATCTGCATGTTAGATTTTACATATGTATAGCAAAGTGTTGATTATTGCTTCAAAATTATTTAGTGACAATATTTAATCATATATAGCCTGTGTCTAAGAAGTTTTTACTTAATGTCTTTGAAACTCAAGCAAGCGTATTTGCATTTCTGATGTTAAAATACTATCTGCAATTAATACTGTAAACTCCTAGTATTAATATCTGAGCTTTTAAACCTCTTGAATATTTTTGGGACATGGATTATAAAGAACGTGAGCTTAAATTTAACAGTGAAAATATTCAGCGTGTTAAGTGACTGTTAAGTGCCTTCACTGCAGTTTACTGAATCTCCTGATTAAATAATGTTGCCCCAGACAAAATGCGCTGTAGAAAGGCAGTGTCAGAATGATGAAGGCATGAGTGGCAGTAGCCAAATAGGAATTTAGAAGAAATAAATTCTCATTTCTCTGCAGGCAGAGAAAGCTCAATGAGCTTTTACTCATGTTTCCAACAGCAAACAGAAGTCCAGTTTTGTTAGCCTTGCTAACCAGAGATAAGCACACACGTTCAGACAGAGAACCTGCTGTTTTATCTTGCACATTCCTCTGTGCAATGTTGCTCTGACTCCAGTGAAAGTTTCTAGCTCCCCTCTGACATAGCCTTTTTCAGAGATCGAGTAATGAAGCAGCAGTTCCAGTGGCAGCAGTGCTGCAATCTTGATGTACTGCAGACGCTGAGGCTCAAACACCCTTCCTAACTCTGTCTGACCCTACACGCAGCAGTCACTTCTTGAGATGAACAGACAGGTTTGCAACCCCTTACACAAATGATAGTTTTGGAGAAAAGAACAATCAAAGTCCTGAGACCTCTCCAGGGGGAGAGGACGGGGGTCACATAAGCACTCTGTAACCATTGGCTTGTTTGCCAATGAGCCACTGCGTCTACCTTGTCATCTCTTTCTCAGAAAGCTGTCAGGGGTTTCCCCAATGAAACCACATCTCCCTTTCCTTCAGGACACAAGTTGTTTGTTCACAGGAGTGCCTGTTCTAGCACCATATCTTTCAAATATTGTAATTGAAAGTAGCATTGCTGGGTAATCTTTTGAAATAATGGTACACGTAGGTTTGAAGCTTAATATTATGTAAATAATTGCTTCTGTTCTCATATCTCTGAGACGGTAGAAAGATCCTTTCTGAAATAAAGTACATAGCATTTCACAACTGAAGGCTCAAAACACGATTCAGTTCTTTACCGTTGATTTTCCCACAGCTTTAGATTTTTGATACTGCATTTTTGGTGTCAGTACTTTACAGTAATAAATAGTGAGAGCATCAGATTTGTATGGGATGAAGGACATATCTGTAATTGGATACAGTTGAACATAGACCACAGATAATCAGATGCATCATACTGAATATTGAATAGCATACTGACAATTCTGTCATACAATGATGTGTAGCTCTGGATTTTTCCAACTTTTTGGGAGTACATTTTCTTTTAATATTTATTCCTCCATGGTACCCACTGGACTGGCATCTGCAGATTTTCATCTGGGCAGGAGCATAAGAACTGACCACAATTATTTGTTTCAATAACTCTTTACTCCTGCTGTCACTGATTACAGCCACTTGTCAGTGTCCCACCCTGAAATGTGAGATGCATTTGCCTATTAACACTTTTTCTGATATTTTGCTACCCTTTGAAAGAATTTTTAACACTTCTGTGAATTACAGCCAGAAGACAGAGAAGTGATTACAGCCCATGAGGGTTGAAGATATGTTTCAGATGTCAGCCCCTTCAGTTTTTGCAGTTTGGAAATGAATCAGCTGTACTAGGAAAAAATCATAATTGCTGTGTTTCCTGCCCTAAGCCTAAATTTTGTTCTTCATAAACAACAAAATTATTGGATAAAAATATCAAGAGAATAGAAGTAACAGGACAAGTCTAGTATGTGAACAGGCATTTTTTGCAACATTTTCACCAAAGCATGAAAATCAAATGAAATTCAATGAATTCCATTGAGGCACGACCACTTATTTTTTATGCCAGATTTATAGCCCAATCTCAAAAAAGTGAATCCAGAATCCATTTGTGCTTTCACATTTTTGCATAAGGTTATCTCTATGTACATGCATTGGGGAATTTCATTGCATATCCTTTTTAGAATACCTCAGGTGATCATTTCACACTGGTTTTGGCTTGGATTTAACTCTGAAAGTGATTACTTGCTCTGGGTGTGTCAGTATGTCTGTGTGACATACATCAAATACATCAAGGCTTTTGCTGCTGTAAATGTTCCAAATTAGCACTAGAAGTGTACATTAGCATTAGAGGCAATTAAATTTTTTTTACATGTGAATGATACTAAAATGCAGCATTTAAAAATTTTATGGTTATAATTTCTTTATTAAATAACTATAAACTATGAATCTATAGTCATATGTACTGATGTATCTAAAGATAATAAGACACATCAAGAAATATTATGACTACACTTGAAATACTGATGGAATAAGCTCCACAGTTGGTGCCATAGACATGTAGAGTAAATAAAAATACAGGAAAAGTGTCTTTTTTGGTGATCCAGTATAAGTAAGGAAATTTAGGTAAATCCTCTGCTGCCTATATTAAATTGACTACACCCTTTTTGTCTATATGCTCATAACTATGTTACTGCACTGCCAAAACCATTGTACCATGATTTCTTCCCTGTCTTACATTCATTATCTAGGCTTTACTTGATTTTCTTTTACCACAAATTGCTGTTCACATTTCCTGCTTCTGATCTTTTTCCCCCCTCTTTCCCCCATTCACTTGCTCTTTTCTTGCCTCTCTCTGATCTTCTGCCTTTTGAGCTTCTCACTTTGCTATTTTTTCCATGTCTCTTCCTATGCTTAGAAACATTTCTCATTCCTTGTTCATGAAAGCCCTGTCTCCTTCATCTAAAAACCAATTTCTTTTATCAAGACTCCAATATTTATTTTTATACTACAGCTATTTTTAAACTCAGATGATAAAATTTATTAATTTATACAAACTAAAACTGTAATGGATGCATTTTATTTATTTTTCTAAAGAAGTAAGTGTCATAATTCTTTTATGTATCTAAAAATAAAGGTTTACATGCAACACTGATAAAAAGATGGTGATTCATCTCAGTTCATCCCAGCGCACACCAGAGAAGTATGCAGCTGTGTTTTAAATGGACGGAAAAGGGTGCAGAGACATACAGGTCTCTGATTCATTTGGAATAAAGCTGATTGTCAGTTTCATTCTGCAACATCATTTTTAAACCCAGCAAGATGTTTTCGTACTTAGCGTTGCAGCAAAATATTTATGTTTTCATAGACGTTTACACAGATACTTGTGGTATCTGTTGCTGATAAGACAGAAGAGGACAAAATGTACACATTAAGAGGCAGCATCAGAATAAGTAAATGAAATATGAATGAGAACAGATTGAAAAAAAGGTCAATTAAGCAAACAGACAGATATGTGAATGGCAATTTTGCTGATATAAGCATTACAAATTGGTTCTGTGTGACTGGACATGAGCTCTACAAAGGGAAGAAGGAAAGAGAAGGAGAAAAGGCTGGAAAGAAATAGGAAAAAGCATGAAGGAAAGGCTAAAAAATTAAGAAGGTATGAGGAACATGACATTGGGAAAAATGTCAGGAAGGTCTAATTCTTGGAAGACAGGCTTTTAAATCGTCCTTGGAACCAAGTGTCTTTGACTTTTAACTTAAAAACTGTATGGCTATTTCTTACTCCATATGAATTTGGGTTGGTAAGAAATACAGGAAAAAGGTCATGGCATCATAGAATTGCTCTGTGTTCACAAGGTCGATGAACTGAAGGCCAGGCAGTATCACCAGTTTTTGCTGCAAGATTTACATTTGAGTCATGTGAAAAGATGAAGTTACTTTTAGCGACTGTCAGAATCCCTGTTTCTACCACGTGAAATTTTTTCCTCTTGAAATGAAGAATGCTACCATTCACATGGCTACTTTGGCAATACTGATAGCAATTTTAGTGGGGGTCTGCAGACTGATGTTCAATATCTAGGTTTCTGCAGAATGTCTGTAAGATACAGCCTTTTCTATCTATACATGTAGCTGAAACCCTGAACCTGATGTTGTCATTTTACTCCATGCTTACTACAGCTGCCTTTTTTCTGTGGTCCTGTCGATACATGACTCTGCAGAATACTGCTGAACATATCAGCTCCCTTGATGTTTCAATGGTCTCTTTGCATACTTCTGTTTGTTCCCTATCACAGCAAACACAAACATTTTGATTGTTGAAATCCTTCACAGGTTATCTCCATTTTACCATATAAACATCACTTTATGCATCTGACTGACATATAAAACATCTCTTGCTCATGAGTTTTCTGAAAGTTTTCCTTTCTTGCACGACGTCTCATAGATATCTACAAACGCATCCCCACAGTCCTCTTCCAAACCCTTCTAAAAACTTCCCTTTCTTATTATGTGTCCACAAGACCTGACAAGGATTATGCTGCTGGTGTGTGGAGATTATAGCCAATGAAGTTGAAGAATCTTAAACCTTCTGGGGGCTGTATTCTGTTTTCTCATGTTTCATGCTAAAGTGTTAATCTCTTTGTGTTTTTTTTCCTCTTTGTCTCTAGTCCTTGTTCTGCGCCATGATGGGAGTGCGCAAACACTACAAAGGATGACAGATGAAAAAGTATCTATGGTATCATGGAGGTTATAAATAGCCTGTCATAAGAAAGCCCACATTTATTCTCTATTAGAAACCATATTTATGTGAAACATTAAGGAAACAGTAGAATAGAAGAAAAAACCCATACAAATTAAAGGTTTTGACCCAGATATTCCAAGCATTACCTACTTTTAGATGGCAAAAATAATATCCATGCCTCTTTGGTGCTGCTACTGCATCCTCCTACAAGAAAAATAAACCATTAAGGTAAGAATCTAATTTTTTATTTAGATATTTCTTTGTCGAGTTTCAGTCCATGAATAGAGCAAAGATGCTCTACTCATAGAAAAGTGTACAAGCCAACAACTATGTGTAAATATTTACATATCCTGTCTGGCTTGGAAAGTGCCAACTGTCCAGTTAGTATTTCCAATGGATTGCCCAAAACAATATTCCAAAGCCATATAAAGTTTGTAGCCTATCTATTATTACTGTTTTTGCAAAGAGAGCAACATTTGACACCTTAGAATTATTTTATTAAATTGATCAAAGAACAATGAAACTCCTGACTGACAAGGACAATACTTGTTGAATAAAATACCTCAACAAAATGAATTTTCCTAATACTCTGATCAAAGTGCTCTTTCAGCTTTTCTTTAATTTTCATCACTTCCATCATCTGTATGTGGATAGCTGAGCTAGAATTCTTCTCACTTTCCTGTAGTCATGTAAAATCTAAGAACTGGATGTCAAAAGTAAGGCAGCCACCAATGTCCATTCTGCTGTAATTGACAGAATGACACATGTATCTGTAGAGAATAATTTATTGTACCCTCCTTACAATTAGATCATTCTCTAGACATGTTTATTTCTTTATACTGACTACTGAGTGATCCTAAGCTATTTTATGTGGCTAGAACTAGGAGAAATTATTAAAAGCCTTTGTTTAAATACAATTTGTCAAACATTTAGAAGCTCTCCAACAGCATAAATAAGATGTTGCAATGAGACGTGCTCGAAGAATCTTAAGAATCCTGTGATATGTGCAGATCAACATTAAGTAATTATCACAATGTCTGGTAAACAGACAACCCACACAGATATAGGTATCTCTGGTTTTTTATAGAGTGTGTTTATATATGGAATGCCTACAGGCATGCAGTTAAAGTAAATAGTGTAGAAAACCATTGATCAGAGTTGTACAATCTGGACTCTTTTGTTAGATTAATATCCATCCTGGAACCATGCAGCTGGAGGAACTGATTTAGACAAACTCTCTGGATGGGCTATATTTGTGCTGTTGACCATAGAGGACCTGTCTGCTTAGCACAGTAGGTTTGCCATCATGCTACATCTAAATGGGAGCAGGGAGGGCAGAGTCACAGAATCAAAGAATAGTTGTGGTTAGAAGGGACCACTGGAAGTTACTTTGTCCTTCCCTCTGCTCAAGCAAGACCACCCAAAGCTGGTTGCCCAGGACCGTGTCCAGATGGATTTTGAGTATCTCCAAGGATGGAGACTCCACAACATCTCTGGGCAACCTGTTCCAGTGCTCAGTCACCCTTAGGGTAAACAAGAGTTTTCTGATGTTCTGATGGAACCTTCTGTGTTTCAGTTTGTGCCCATTGCCTCCTGTCCCGTCACTGGAACTGGACACCACTGAAAAGAGCCTGGCTGTATTATTTTACCAGCTGGAGAAAACTGGTAATAAACAAATAATGCAAATCTACTCTTGGCTACGTGGCCGGCGCTGTGATGAGGGTTTTGGCTTTTATAGCTTGTTTAGGAGGGATGGAATCCTGTCTAGAAGGGCCAAGGGAATCTTTAGCAGCAGCCTGGCCAGTTTGGTGAGGCAGGCTTTAAAATGAAGGACTCAGGGGGCGGGGTCCAAAGTGGCAATGCTAATGACATCACATCCAATGGGGGAATAAGCCAGGCCAACCAAAGCAGCAACAAAGGTGCCTTAGCTGCCTCATGTGATGACAACCAGGAGACCAACCACCTCAAGGGTGTGCAAGGCTATAGCGGGTCCTTGTGCACCCCTCCAGGGAAACCTGTGCCCTCAATTACCTCTCTGAAATGCCTATACACCATTGCATGCAGCATGGAGAAAAAACAGGAGGAACAAGTGATCTGTGTGCAGTTGCAGGATCATCGTCTGATTACAATTACAGGGACATGGTGGGATAGCTTGTATGACTCAAATACTGTCATGGAAGGCTACACGCTTTTTAGGAAAGACAGACCAGCAAGGCAAGGTGGGGTGGGGTTGCTCTTCATGTGAGGGAGCAATTGGAATATATCAAGAGCTGCCTAGGGGTGGAGAAGGAGAGCAAGTCGAGAGCTTATAAGTAAAAATTAAGGGGCAGGCAAATATGGGTAACACTGTTATGGGTGTTTGCTATAGGCCACCTGATCAGGAAGAGGTAGTTGACAAAGCCTTCTACAGACAGCTGGAAGTAACCTCACAATTGCAGGCCCTGGTTCTTGTGGCAGACTTCAACCACCCTGATATTTGCTGGAAAAGCAACACAGCGAGGCATGCACAATCCATGAGGTTCCTGCAGAGCACCGAGGAAAATATTTTGACACAGGTGGTGGAGGACCCAATGAGGTGAGATGTGCTGCTGGAGCTTATACTATCAAATATTAAGGTCTAGTTGAGGATGGTAGAGTTGGCCGTAGAATTGGCTGTAGTGACCATGAGATGGTGGAGTTCAGGATACTGCATGGTAAAAGCAGGGCAACAAGTACAGTTACAGCCCTGGACTTGAGGAGAGCTAACTCTGGCCTCTTCAAAGACCTGCTTGGAGGAATCCCATGGGTTAGGGCTCTAGAAGGTAGGGGGGTCCAAGAGTGCTGGTCAATATTCAAGGACCACTTCCTCCAAGCTCAAGATAGGTGCATCCCTATGAGGAAGAAGTCAATCAGAGGAGCCAGGAGACCCACATGGATGAGGAAACAGCTTCTAGAAAAACTAAGATGGAAGAAGGAGGAATGTGGGAAAAGGGACTAGCCACTTGGGAGGAATATAGGAATGTTGTCAGGGTATGCAGAGATGGAACAAGGAACACCAAGGCCCACTTGGAACTAAATCTGGTGAGGGATGTCAAGGATAACAGAAAGGGCTTCTTCAAATACATGAGGAATAAAAGAAAGACTGGAGAAACTGTGGGCCCACTTCTGAATGATGTGGGTGCCCTGGTGATGCAGGTTGCAAAGAAAGCAGTTACTGAATACCTTCTTTACTTCAGTTTTTACTGCTAAGGATGGGCCTCAGGCATCCCAGCCCCCAGAGGTGGGAGAAAAAATCTGGAGAAAGGAAGGCTTCCCCTTGGTTGAGGAGGATTGGGTTAGAGATCATTTAGGCATACTGGATCCTCACCAATCCATCAGCCCCAATGGGATGCACCCATGAGTGCTGAGGAAGCTGGTGGGTGCTGTTGCCAAGCCACTCTCCATCATCTTTGAAAAGTCATGGAGGACAGAAGAGGTGCCCAAGGGCTGGAGGGTAGCCAATGTCACTCCAGTCTTCAGAAAGGGCAAGAAGGAGCACCCGGGAAACTGTAGGCCAATCAGACTCACCTCCATCCCCAGAAATGTGATGGAACAGTTCATTCTGGAGGTCATCTCCAGGCATGTAGAGGAAAAGAAGGTTATCAGAAGCAGTCAACATGGATTCACCAAGGGGAAATGATGCTTGACCAACCTGATAGCCTTCTATGATGGCGTGACTGGCTGGGCAGATGAAGGGAGGGCAGTGGATGTTGTTTACCTCTACTTCAGCAAGGCTTTTGACACTGTCTCCCCTAACATCCTCATAGCTTAGGAAGTGTGGGTTAGATGAGTGGACATTGAGATGGACTGAGAACGGGCTGAACGGCAGAGCTCAGAGTGTCAATGATCAATGGTGCAGCAGAGTCTGGTTGGAGGCCTGTCACTAGCGGTGTTCCCCAGGGGTCTGTGCTGGGTCCAGTCCTGTTCAACATATTCATCAATGACCTGGACAAAGGGACAGAGTGGGCCCTCAGAGAATGTGCTGATGATACAAGCTGGGAAGAGCGGGTGATACATCAGAAGGCTGTGTTGCTATTCAGTGAGACCTGGACAGGCTGGAGACCTAGGCCGAGAAGAAGCTAATGAAATTCCACAAAAGCAAGTGTAAGGTCCCGCACCTGGAGAGGAACAACCCCATGCACCAGTGCAGGTTTTGGGTTGACCTGCCGGAAAACAGCTCTGCTGAGAAGGACCTTCGGAGTGCTGGTGGACAGCAGGCTGACCATGAGCCAGCACCGTGCCCTTGGCGCCAAGAAGGCCAATGGTATCCTGGGGTGCATTAAAAGGAGTGTGGCCAGCAGATCGAGACAGGTTATCTTCCCCCTCTACTCTGCCCTGGTGAGGCCACATCTGGAGTATTGCGTCCATTTCTGGGCTCCCCAGTTCAAGAAAGACAGATAAGTAGTGGAGAAAGTCCTGTCGAGAGCTACAAAGTTGATCAAGGGACTGGAGCATCTCTCTTATGAGAAAAGGCTGAGAGACTTGGGTTTGCTCAGCCTGGAGAAAAGACTGCTGAGGGGGGATGTTATCAATGCTTAATAAATATCTAAAGGGTGGGTGTCAAGAAGATGGGGCCAGACTCTTTTCAGTGGTGCCCAACAACAGGACAAGGGGCAATTGGCACAAATTGGAACACAGGAAGTTCCACCTGCATATGAGGAAAAACTTCTTTACTGTGAGGGTCACAGAGCAGTGGAACAGGCCACCTAGAGAGATTGTGGAGTCTCCTTCCCTGGAGATATTCAAAGGCTGCCTGGATGCGGTTCTGTGGCCCCTGCTCTTGGTGTGCTTGTTCAAGCAGGGGCGTTGGAAGAGATGATCTCCAGAGGTCCCTTCCAACCCCTACCATTCCGTGATTCTGTGATTCTGTGATTCTTTGCAATTTGATTAATAAGATCCCCCTTGAGCCTTCCCTTCTTTAGGCTAAATACTCCCAGTTCTCTCAGCCTTTCCTCATAAGAGAGCTGCCCCAGTATCATCTTAGTGGCCCTTCACTGGACTCTCTCCACATCTCTCTTGTACTGAGGGGCTCAAAACTGGACACAGTTCTTCAAGTGTGGCCTCAGAAGTGCTGAGCAGAAGGGGAGGATCATCTACCTTGACCTGCTGGCAATACTTTGTCTAATGCAGCCCAGAATTACATTCACCTTCTTTACCACAAGGGCACATTTCTGTCTCATGTTCAACTTGGTGTCCACTAGGATCCCCAAGTCCTTTTCTGCCAGGCTGCTTTCTAGCTGTGTTGCTGCCAGCATATTTGTTGTTGTTCCTTCCCAGGTGCAGGACTTTGCATGTCCCCTTGTTGAACTTTTGAGGTTCCTTCATGAGGGAGCTACGAGGGTGTGGACTTGAGGAAGCTCTAGCAGCTTCCGAGGAGCATAATTGGGTGCCCTTGACCCAGTGTGCCTAGAGCCTTTTTTTTAGGTACTCCTTAAAAGGGTCAAGCACCCTTTTAGCTGGTGCTCAGCAGAGGCCTTTGTAAGATCTAGGCCTACAGCACAATTTCCTGAGTGCAGCCAACAGATGTGGCAGTTTCTGCCGCACTCTCTGCATTGTGCTTTGCAAGCTTCTGGGCCTTCTTGGGAAAAGGTCTAGGATATCAGAGAATACCTGGGACCCATCTGAGAAAAGGAGAGTAAAGCAGAAATGTTCAGTGTTTTCACTTCTGATTTCTTCAGGTTTGTTGATAGTACTGTAACACAAAGTAGAGGCATTTTCCCAGTTATTCTCCCATCACTTTTTCTTACTCTCTCCAAGTTTCTTTTAGTTAATTTTTTTTGCAGTCTTAACTCCCTGTGCCTCTGCCAATCTGCTACACTGATGTGGACATGTCAAATCTCTCTGGGATTTTCCAGAATCACTGCTTCAAGCTTACCCAGGACAATAATTTCATTCTCATTCTTCTCCCTGATAGATACTCCTTCATTCCAAGGTCTACTCTGGACATCAACTTCAGACATCAATTGGATTGACATTCTCATTCCTACTGGACACAACAGAGCATGAACTACACCATACAATGTCTGTTTCAGATTATTAGCCATTTAATACATGAACACAGAGTAATTTGCCAGTACTGTAAAGAGATTACTTTTTCAGCCAAAATTCCTATTTAGTGCAACTAAACCACTAAAAGTAATTTTCTTTGTTGAACCAACAAAGGCTTAGTTAATAGAGAAAAAGGAATGATCAATTTACATCGGTGGTATTACTTCATTTTGGAGATTTTTTTAATGGCTTCAGTTTCACATTTTCATAGCACAACAGATTTTAGAAAAAAAATTATTTTTTTTTTCTATCTAGTGATAGTGCCAAAGATAATAGAATCATAGAATAGTTTGGGTTGGAAGGGACCTTTAAAGTTCATTTAGTCCAACTGCCCTGCAATAGGCAGGGACATCTTCAACTAGATCAGGTTGCTCAGAGCCCTGTCCAACATGATATTGAAGGTTTCCAGGGATGGGGAATCTACAGCCTCTTTGGGCAACCTGTTCCGGTGTTTCACCACCATCATTGTAAAAAATTTCTTCCTCGTATCTAATCTAAATCTACCCTCTTTTAGTTTAAAACTGTTACCCCTTGTCCTAATCACAACAGGCCCTGCTAAAACGTTTGTCGCTGTCTTTCTTTTAAGCCCCCTTTAAGTATAGAAAGGCCACAATAAGGTCTCCCTGGAACCTTCTCCAGGTTGAACAACACCAGCTCTCTTAGCCTGTCCTCATGGGAGATGTGCTCTGGCCCTCAGATCATTTTTGTGGCCCTCCTCTGGACCCGCTACAACAGGTCTATGTCTTTCCTGTGATAAGGGTTCCAGAGCTGGACGCAGCACTGCAGGTGGGGTCTCACCAGAGTGGAGTAGAGGGGCAGAATCACCTCCCTCAACCTGCTCCCCGCACTGCTTTTGGTACAGCCCAGGATACGGTTGGCCTTCTGGACTGCAAGTGCACATTGCTGGCTCATGTGCAGCTTTTCGTCTACCAGTACCCCCAAGTACTTCTCCACAGGGCTGCTTTCAATCCTTTCATCCCCCAGCCTGTATTGATATCAGGGGTCACCCCAACCCATGTGCATGACCTCTCACTTGGCCTTGTTGAACTTCATGAGATTCACATGGGCCCACTTCTCGAGCTTGTCCAGGTCTCTCTGGATGGCATCCTGTCCCTCAGGCATGTCAAGTACACCACTCAGCTTGGTGTCATCTGTAAACCTTCTGAGGGTACAATCAATGCCACTGTCTATGTCATTGATGAAGGTATTAAACAGTACAATGGTCCCAGTACAGACCCCTTGTGTTCATGATGCTAAATTACAAAATGTAACTAGAAATTGGCAAGCATTAGATCAGTTTTGAAGATAGGTAAACCTAAATATGAAGTAGTGATGTTATTAATCAGAAGCAATATAGTAACTGAACCTAAAGGGATCTTTAAAATTCTTTTATGTATGCACACAGATAGCTCTTCCTGTGTATAATACTCCTAAACTCCCATTTCCACTTTTGTAGGACCAGTAAGGATGTAGTTAGCAAACTCTAGCCATCTGCAAGCTAGGCATTTCTTCAAATCTAGTTATCTGTGTTACTTCTAATGAAGAGAAACATATTTTCAGTGAGTACTTTTTTCTATGTAAAGATAGGTCTTGGAGATGGGGTGGGTAGCAGTATTAAAGACACTTAGTCCTTCTCCACTGACTGAGGTGGGAATCTACATTCCTAGATCACACTAGAACTCTAGCTGTACGAGTAAACTAAATATGCTAAGGACCATTCTCTGGCACTTGAGAGGAACCAGCACAGAAGGGTCATGTCTCTAATGTTGACTTTTCTTATTCTCCAGACTAGAAACTTATATCCAGACTGACTTTTTGGAACAGTCCCTAGCTTGTGCTAAATCCCAAAGCAAATGAGTTGTTTAGAAGAGTGCTAGCTGGTCCAGGACAAAACCATGCCAAGGACCATCCTATCAATTTAACCATATGGACAACTGCATTGCAAGGCACTGTTTAATTTATTTTTTTAATCATACAGATACAGCTTAGATACTCAACTTTGAGAGATCTGAAATTCCATTGCTTTATTGCCACTTCATGTTTTTGCAAATTATGTGTAAAATGAGTTGATTAACAGCAACTGATTTCGCAAAGTGAAAACTTCTTTCAGAGATTGATTTACCAGACTGCTCTGTAATAACACCCTGAGGGACCTTATGTAAGATGCCAAAATTTCTGACACCATTTCTTCCTAGTAAAAACTGAACCAATGCAGTTTAACACAAAGATTTAATGATTTTTATTCCTGAAAACTATTTAAATGTAAAAACATTAGGGAAGACTAGTGGGTGATTAATGAAGCCATTGATTATTTGAAAGATAAGTTCTTCAGTTCTCATTCAGTCAAACAAAATATGTAAACAAAATAAACTATAGAAGATGGAATTTGCAAGGGATTGAAAGGAAACATCGCTACAATTTGTCCCAACTGAATAGATTTTTTCACAAGATATTCTTCTCAAATGACATGAGACTGCTGAAGAGTGTATTGATCATCCAGTGAACAAATGGAAACCCCAGATTACTTCCTTCTGATTTTCTTATTTTGAAGACACTAATTCAGTGTTTATAAACTGGACCACACTGAGAACCACAAAAAAGTTGGAATGATGCACGTTGAAATAGACAAGTGGTCTTAAATCATAAGATACTGGAAATAAATTTGAATGAGTCATATCAAAAAGATCATCTGCATAACCTACAAAATTTTGTAATTTATGAAACATTACATTCTGTAACAGCCATATTTGAAAAATAGAGGTTCAGTTTGCAATCTCCCTGTCTCCTACACACATTAAAAAAAAAAAATTCTAAAGCTAAAAGTGTAGGTTAATGTTTTCAAGTTATTGTGGTATGACTACTCATGCTATGCTGAAGGTACCTCTGAAAAAAAAATATAAAATCAGTATAGGACAAAAAGCTATAAGAAAATGTACAGTGATTTAGCTTAGTTTTAAAAACATCCTGACTCGTGATGTTTAAAGGTAGCATAATATAACTCTTTTTCTTGCTTTTATATATTATATTAATAGGTTTTGAATACAAAATACTAATAAATATAAATTCAGTGAGATCTACCAGGCAGCTCTTCTTCATGAATTGGGTTCCATCTTTTTCAATTTGATTTTTCAGCAATAAAACAAATGGAATTTAAGGGTTTTCAGTCAGAAAGAACTTCAAAGTACAAAACCATTAATGTTTAATATAAACGTATCAATATTGACTCTTTCTAATGATATGTCCTCAGAATTCTGACCTTCTGAATAGCATTTTTAAGTATCAAGAATCATGAGAAAAATGAATGTCATGCTGCCTGACATTTTACCTAGCACTTACTAGGCTCAGAGAACATGTGCTAAGCGAGATAGATTAGCAAATCATAGGAAAATAAGGAATCTTTTGAAAACTTGTTATATTTCAAATATATTTTAATTGTATCATATGTTTTTAATTTGAAGGCTCTAAATACCCAGTGATTTCCCCTAGCATTTTGCAACATATTTAAGTGCTCTAAATTATATACAGTTTTGCTATTTTCAGAGATAACAACACAAAATTCTTCCTATTCCCAATCATACAAAAATCAATAAAATATCAGTGTTCAGTTGTTACAGCTTCCTAGAGATAATGTTATCGGTGCAAGGTTCAGGAGAACTGCTAAAAAATTTCATCCAAATGGCCCACAATGGCCAAGTACTAGTCTAATATTGTAGGTACACGATCCATTGTGGCCATATAAGTGTTGTGGTTTAGCCCCAGTCAGCAGCCAAGCACCACGCAGCTGCTCGCTCACTCCCCCCTGGTGGGACGGGGGAGAGGATCGGAAGAGTAAAAGTGAGGCAACTCATGGGTTGAGAGAAAGACAGTTTAATAGGTAAAGCAAAAGCCATGCACACAAGCAAAGCAAAACAAGGAATTCATTCACCACTTCCCATGGGCAGGTACATGTTCAGCCATCTCGAGGAAAGCAGGGCTCCATCACGCGTAACAGTTACTTGGTAAGGCAAATGTCATTATTCCAAATGTCCCCCCTTCCTTCTTCTTCCCCAGCTTTATATACTGAGCATGTCGTCATATGGTATGGAATATCCCGTTGGTCAGTTGGGGTCAGCTGTCCTGCCTGTGTCCCCTCCCGGTTTCTTGTGCACCCGGCAGAGCACGGGGAGCTGAACAAGTCGTTGACCAGTGTAAGCGCTACTTAGCAACAACTAACACATCTCCGCATTATCACCGCTGTTTCCAGCAAAAATCCAAAACATAGTCTCATACTAGCTGCTACGAAGAAATTTAACTCTGCTCCAGCTGAAACCAGGACAATAAGAAAAATATTATTTATAATAACTGAAATATGTGCAAGTTGCACTCAGGAATGAAGTGTATAAAAATAGTTGGTAACTCTGAGTTTCTCAAAGTTATGGTTCACATGGAAACTTGTTAAACAAACATCCTTAATTTGCATAACACCGAGGCCATCTCCAAGAACTTTGCTTTTTCAAACAATGCAACCTGAATTTTGTGCAGGTTTCTTTCTAACTCACGTTTAATGACTTCCTAGCTCTAGAATGGCATGCAGATATCAGGAATGTTCAATATTAATGACACGTAGAGCAGTAAGCTGTACTCATATTGCTGACTTTTCAGTTTGAGACATCATATGACTACCTTTTGTCTCTCTCTTTAGAGGCAAATAAGGCCATGACTTAATTTGGGATTCTTTTCACATATGAGTTATTAATCATTATGGTTTGCATGAATAGAAGCCATTTGGACTCGATTACCTTGCAATCAAGTTCACTTCCTGAGGGATATTTAATGGCAGACCTCACAAATGACATAAATAGCCAACAACATGCCTTCTGCCCAAGGTTACTACTTCCTCATGGTTTCTCTTGTCCTCATTCTCATCCACCCTGCAGTGCCCAAATGAAGTCTTATTTTAGCTATTACTTAACCAGCTTACCTTTTTCAGAAAGCACTGAAAAAAAATCTGTTTGGTGATAGTTTAATCTTCTGATTAGTCAAATTTTTGTCTGTCAGACGAAAATTGGTTTCCTGTATTTATTCACAAACTTCTTTAAAAAAAATCTTACTTCTATACAAATACCTATGACAAAGAAGAGTAAAAATATTGAAAGATCTTGAAACATTCAGGAGTACTTATTGTCACTACATACTGTATGCTACACATATAACTTTTATAATCACATGCCTTTATATATTATTTCTCACAAATAAACCTCAGGCATGTTTTGTACTCTCTCCTGCAGAGTGGACTCTTCAAACCCTGGCACTTATTCAGCATATGATTTAGGTATAGCTAACATGATTGTGTCATCAACTAGGAATAGAGTCAGGAGGATAAAACTTCTCAGGGTTCATTGTTCAACAAGAATACAGGCCATGCACATATGTAGAAATCTTGTTAACAAAAAAAATTTCGTGTGTATAAAACCTGGGGTAATGGTGGGGAGACCTAATCTGATAATATATTGAACCCCATGGTCACATGTTTTTATATTTAAAAGCTTTCTAATGCCCCCTACCAGAAAACAAGGCTCATTCAGTACTTAAGGAGCTTAGATAGGAGCTATTCTTTGTTTTAGAGATGACATGTTTTTGTAAGGTTTAAATTAATATTTTAGATCTAGTTTTCTGACAGGTACATTAAATTACTAACCACCAACTGCATATTTGAACACTGATGGCTCTATGATGACTATCGCTTTGTTTGCATCAAATTAACCTGGCTCGTAGAGGTCATTGCATCTATCACAGTGAAATGAAACAGGTAGGGCTTTCTTTGCAGAAGGAGGCAGTATATTTCAGTGTGCTTAGTGGATCCTTTTTTTGTGTATATATTTTAATGTTTTTTAAAAAAGAATTTAATGCTGGCCTTCCAGACTATGTAACTTGTTATGCATACTTATTTGCTGAGAAAGAAACTATTAGCAAATTAGCTAGAGAGAAAATGTTTAAATGATTTGCACCTTGCAGAATATATATATGTTTACTTTAATCTGATTGCTAAAAATAATTTTTGTAGTTGTCTCTTCAAGGTTTCTTTCCCCTACTCCAAGGTAATGTAGCTTAAGCAAAATCAGTGTGTTTTAACAAGACCTACTTGAGATATTCACATTCCAGTTGTATGTGAACTGAAAATATACATGGAGGACACAATCTGCAAAAAGTCTGTACAGATGAAAATGTTTTCAGTAAGGCAAAGTCTAGGGATACATTTCAAAAACCTGTACAAAATTATCAAGCCTTTTGAAAGCCCTTCCATAAGAAGATAGCTACTCTATGTTGACTAAAATCAAACACAATAAAATGGAAAGTTAATTTTTTTCTTCTTGAAAACTTAATTACATAGAATTATATACTGATAGTAGAATGATGATATCCTTGAATCCTCAGTTCCCATCTTTATAGAAATAAAGGAAATTTGCATCCTTTGTTTGAATTAAATAGCTCAGGTTAGATTATATTTGTCTAAATTTAGATGCCAAAACTGGGCTAAACTCATGTAAACTAGATGTGCAGGTTCCCTCAGTAATCCATAGAGATTCCACAAGTGTCTTGAGAGACAGTGACTCTAGTCTAGTCCAACCTAGCCTAACCAGCTTGGTGTAAATCTAGATGGCTTCAGTTAGGTGACTGGTATTCTCGCTTACATTTTAGTCCTCCTCATTGCAGATGAGAGCCACTCATGTTACCCGAGGACATTTTGAAGCCATAGAGACAAAACAAGTGAAATAGACTGTTGAGTCAGAAGCATGTTGTTCTTTCTGTTTAATTGATCTCTTTCACTGCAGCTAAGGCCACCAGGGTTTATTTTATGCCCAGTGAACACCGGCTATGGTTATTATGTGTCTCCTCCTCCTATGCCAAACAAAAGTTACCTGCCCTCTGCCTTTGCATGTGTCCCAATATGTGCCATATTGCTAGTTTAAAATGCTTCCGATGCAGTGACAGTAAGTGTTGGGGAATATTAAGGAGAAAGTGAACAAAAAGAAAATTTCTATTAAAAGCCTCTTGAGATCTTAATCAAATGCTTATTTTTTTATAAAGACAAAGCGAATGAAGTCAGACTGAAGCTGGTAAGATATACAATCAACATATCTCATGAGTAAGCTACCAATTTTTTATGGCATTTTCTATGATGCATTTGACCTCATACGTATTGGTTTTGCTACACTGAGAAAAGGTGATTTATTGCAGTAGTTAGCTTCTAGTATTCACTCAGTAAGGGGGGAAAAAGAGTGTCTTCTACTGACCTGATAATAAGATTATAGTCTACTAGTACTATATAATATCAGTAACTGAAGCAATACTTATTCCATTACATTCCCATAGGATTTCACTCATCTGAGTGAAACAATATTCCTTTATTTCAAAAAAAGAAACAGAAATGAGAAAACCAGCAAACCTCCAGCAAGATAAATGGCTACATGTATATGGATTTTATTAAATTTGTGATTATAGTATAGCAGGTTTCTAGCTGCCACATTCTCAGATGTGGTTTCTTTTTTTTTTTTTTTTTTTTGTACTATTACTGCTGAATTTGAATGCTTCCATTAAAATAATATGAAAATTTGATTAAAAATATAAGTTTTTTTCACTGGTGCTTTAATGTTAGGGAATATGCTCATGTTTTGTACAGATGTAAAACTGAAGCCTCTGACTTTGAATTCTTCATACACATCTTGGAAAACACTTAAGAAACTAGTTAATTCTTAAATGTTTATCATGAAGAAATTAGTTTTTTTCATAACTATTAGAAAGTTTTACACAACACTTGTCTTAAATGTATAGATTCAAGTGATGAGAAATAAACACTTCTCTCAAGAGGAATTTCCATAGTTTAGTAATTCTTTTTGAGCTAAGAAGGTTTTCAAGTCATTTGGCCTACATGTCTTAGTTTCATCCCTTTGTACACATTACAGGTCTTTGTATGATGTCAACTAGCTCTTCTGATGGTTTTAAACAATCATCACATCATTCTTCATCCTTGTCCAGACAACTTATCCTGGTAAAACTTTTAAAAGTATTTCCTTAAATTGTTCATTCTTGATTATAGTTAAAAAAAAAAAAAAAAGAGAGAGAGAGACGTTTTAAAGCAACATTTTGGAGAACCATTTTTACCTTAAACTGAATCACAAACCAGGCATTATATTATCATACTAGTTTACTGTCCAGTTTGATCTCAAAGCTTCTGTTACTATTTCTGATTTCAGAGTACTATTTCAGAGTAGATTTCAGAATAGTAACAGTGTATTTTTCAGATTATTTCTGCAGATGTTATAATTAGGTTTTTTCACCATCTTTAGCTTGTTTACAAACCAATTGGAATTGATTTTTCTAAGTATTTGCATAATAATAACAAAAACTTTATTAAAACAATTTCTAAATTACTACAATTCCCTCTTTTATTTATATTCTTTAAATCTAAGTACATTTTTTCTACTGATTGCTCATTAAATCCATGATTTTATTAAACACAAAAAGCAAATAGCTGAGCATTAAACCACCAAATTCCATTAAAATGAATAAAACCGATGTGTCTAAATCACATCTGTTGGGATCTCATGAGCTGTCTTTTAGCAGTTGTCTGACTTTACTATTATAAACACAAAAAGGTAGTCAGGCCATACAGAAGTGACATGCTAGAATTTTTCCTTAACTTCGCTTTTCTTCAGCCTGTTTTTTTTTCAGTATTCTACCTTTATAAATTATTTAATGTAATTTACTCTTTATCAGCCTGTCTGTCTGTGTCTGTCTGTCTCCTTTTTGTGGTGGGAGGTGGAAGATAAGTGCATAGTTTTCTACTGAGCTGCCTTATATTTGTTTTGACAGTTCTTTGCAGATACACAGGTTGAATCTAAAAACTGTATAGGCACTGATAAAACTAATAACACCATGGTTTTATTTTGGCCATATTATTACTCTTTATGCCAACAACATGCAGCAATAGCAACAAAGTGTTTAAAACATTGATACCACATAAAGTGGTTCACATCTTCAAATAGCTGTACAACAGCATTATGTGTGCATTGAGGATCACTCAGGGCAAGCTAGTTGCCAAAAGAACAAGTAAGTTACACAGGAGAAGTTACTTTCATACAACTTAACTACCTTTTTAAGGGGAATTGTTTAGAATCCCTCTATAGTTGAGGGAGAGAGCCAGTGAACTTCAGATGGCAACTAATCCCATCTTAAAAAGTTTTCTGAGGTAGATGAATTTTATTGGGAATGATCAATAAAATGCTGCATTCACTACAGAGAAAGCCTAGATAAACTGGTCATACAAAATACCTTTTAACAACCAGGATTGGGTAATATAGATATTTCATGCATGATTTCTTTCTTTCACAATTAAATTTTCATGTTTACTCAGGTAATGGTTGGGTTTTTTCTATTTCTTTTCAATGCTGTCTACATATTAATTTCATTAATTACACCATATATTTGTTAGAGACAGGATTAAACAAGTACTGGAAACTAAAACTTGTATTTCTGATATTAGAAATAAAAATCTATCTATTTGCTGTTGTGTGCAATTTCTGCACCTTCTATGTCATTTAAGAACAGCTACTTTTCACTAAAACACTCTCCAAGGGAGTGGTTTTTAGAACTGGAGAAGATAAAAAGGATTTTAACCCAGCAATAAATATTTACAACCAAGAAAAACAACAAAGTCAGGTAAAAAATTTAGAACCTCCACCCCAGCTACTATCTGCAAATGTCAACTCAAATCAAACTTTAAATTTTATTTTTTTAATGTGCATATTTTAATATATGTTCAGTTGACTTATTCTGACCTCTAAGTTTGTTAATACAGTGAGTATATCACCATATCAGATAATCTTGATAAATATATACTAGTTAACAGTAGGAGTTCCTTTTTTTCTTTCAAATGTTATTCTGAAAGAAACTCCTGCCAGCATTTGAAGCAGGTTAATCTCCTAGATCAACAATTTTTATGAGGTTAATGAGAAATGGATTCTGTATCACTATTTGTGTGTTTGCTGTGGTGAAATCCTGTAAACAAACAGCTTCTTCACTCAAAATGGTTTGGAGTGGAACGAAAAGTTTTGAATTATGTTTTTTCCAGATTTTTAAAACTGTCTGAGTTTCTTCTACACATAAAACCACAGAAAATTCTGAAAACGCAGAGCTTTTGTGTTTTCTATTAAAGTCCCCAACAACTTTAACTTTTCAGTACCTCTTGGGATATTTGCAAGATTACATGCAGCATACAATGCATAAAGCACAAAAGTAAGTAATAAGCCTATTTATAAGTTCTTAGATATTTTTAAGCTCCCTCTGTACATGTGTACATGTGTACACAAAACTACACTGATTAAAAATTAAGTAATGAACTTTGTGCATTAAACTTTTGAGCAAGCAATGAAACATTCAAAACTATACATCTCTTCACAACATGTAGGCTATGATCTACTCTTTACAGAAGGATATGTAAAAGCTGTTTTCTCCAGGTATAGAGAGTAATACATACTGGCAGGGCTGGGATTTTACTGAGCTAGAATGAGGTTCCCTTTAAAAAAGGAAGTGGAAGAAGAAAAGAAGAAAGGGAAAAGAAAAAAAAAAAGAAAAGAAAAATGAAATATAAATAAATAAAATAAAAATAAAATTTAAAGGAAAAAAGAAAAAAGGAAAAGAAAAAAGGAAAAGATGAAAGAAAAAAAGAAAAAAAGAAAACCAAAACCAAACCAAAACACAACCAAAAAGTATTGAATTCCAATGGCCATTAAAACCTGAATTCAAACAATGTTTGATCCAAAGTCTATCAATGTCAGCTTTTGAGCTACGAGTAGATGATGCTTTTGGCTTTTGTAGGGAGGTCAACACCATCAGTAATAGATAATGAAATAAAAAAAAGAATAACAGGGCTTTGCTTGTCCTAATTAGGTGATGCTCTCTTAGCTTTCTAAATGACTGTTCATGTACCCAAATTATTGCTGATCTAATATTTTTTTTCTAATACTGGAAAGTACATCATGAAATCTCACATTTATTTTAAAATTTTAAATGCAGTCTTAAATTTTAAAAGTTTATTTTAAAAATAAATTATATGTACTTTTACATTGTCTCAAGATCTATGAAACTTTCCACTTCAGCAAAGATTGAATGCTTCTTTCCTAAATGTAGTAAATTAGCCTTTAGAAGTTACGTTGCTATATCCTACATGACTTAAATTTTCTCATATGTCAATATGGCAAAGAGTATGTAAATAATAAAAATAAATGTGACATACTTTGTGTCAAAATCTTTATGGAAAAGGAAATAAATCCACTTTCTTATTTGACTGCTTTCTTTGCTAAGCATTCCTTCCCACACCTTATTGTTACATGAAGGTATCCATACTTAGGCAGCAGGATTTGAAAGGTTTCCATTAGATATAAAGACATTTTAGACAGGTTACGGTTCCATAAGCTGCAAATCTTTATTGATTATTGCTTAGGAAGATCTAAGTACCTATTGAACACCACTTCTTAAGTGTCTCCTCAAAAGCCTGAGCTAGTTTCCTTCTTTTACAGGCATCAAATGTAATTTTAAAAAACCCCAATGACTAAATGGGGTTAGTTAAATGGGATTATTAAAGATTTATCTTAAGTCTCATTGGTTTTTTTTCCTCATATCCAGTTTCTTTTTCTACAGTAGTAATTTTTAAATAGACAAAGACAATAACAAGGCATTGGGAATTTTACAGATTCAGTAATGATACAGAGGTGTTTGTTGCCTACAGCCCTTCTCTCTAGAGTCTGCTTCGAGGTAGATCTTCCTGGTCGCAGCTACCCAGAGCAGTCTGGCCTTTTTCATTCTCCTTCCCCTCTGATGATGCTTTGCCTGCCAGACATGCTTAGGGACTTGCAGCTCTGAGGCTTCCTCACTTTAGAATAAAAAGGAGGATCTTTTTTGAATAAGGCTGGCTAGGCTTGGTCAGGCCCCAAGGGAAACAAGTTGTTCTGTTGCAAACTTTACAGATTATCCTGCATATACAGTGTAACTGAAATCAGATTTTTCATGCCTTATAGTTGCCTACTATCTCTTACAGAGGATACATAAATATTACATGTGACTAACAGAAGCGATCAGATTGAATCTGGAACAGTGTTGCATTAATACAGGATTCTGTTATCCTTAAGTATCTCAAACACTATTCCAGCATCAGTAGAATTATCTAAGATAAAAGTTACTGCTCAAAGTGAATAGCAACTGGCAGTAGAATCTGTCACTTACTGTCTATATAGCTTATGATCTTGAAGTACATTGACTTCGTTTTTGATCTAGAAGTTCATTAAAGGAAGAGAACAAATCAGGGCTGCTTTATCACTTCACTCTTTCTTTTATAATGTTTTATAAAGAAGTGGACTCTCTCATCATGTTATCCTAAGCTAACCCGCCAGCTGATGCAGTTTCATGTAGTTCTGATATTCCAGAAGGAGGTGGCAGCATGTGTTACTTTCTGAACTTCTGTACTTACCTAGGTACTAACAGAAAACTAGTGCTGAAATGATGCCAACACAAACTGAGGCAATACCTCCATATCACTTCAATCTAATGATGAGAAGTAGCAGAGGAGTGCCATGGGAGTTGTGAAGATTGCTTCCTCCATGGCCCAAGTGAGACTGCACCATGGCAGACACAGCGGCCTTGAGTGACATTCCTGCTTACAACTTGTGCTAAAGCCAAAATGTAGCCTCTCTGTTTAACATTTCTGCCCTAGTCACAGTATTTCACTTATGTTAAGGCTTCAGATACTCTAGAGAATCTCTTCAATAGTATCTGCTATTGAATTTGCCTTTGATTTGCAGTGGTATTACATGCTGAAACCTCCATCTCTGTTCAAATCAATTAAGAAAACAAAGGAAAAATAAAACAAAATAAATATCTCTGTAGCAACCTCCTCTTTGTGAGAAAAATTCTCATTCTTCATAGCATGAGATTGTAGAGAGAATAAACTATAATTAATCATAGATGTTGCACGTACAGTTACTTTAGTATTTGCTGTCTTTGTGCTCTTTGAATTATGAATTAAGAGATTTTTTTCAGCATAGAAGCAAGCTAGACAGAGCTAAAATTAGCACAACATGCATAAACAGACAAGAATAATGGACGAAGTGTTGGAGGAAATCCTAATCCAGTATTAGAGAAAAAAGGAAACAACTCAAGTCTTCTTTAGATTAATTTGAATCAAAGGATTCTGAATCTTGAAACAATTAAGTGAATATGTTTAATGATAATTTTAATTTCAAAATTTTGGAGAAGAATAGAAATAAAAGTACTAAAATACCATAATCTTACAAGCGGGTCAGAGAGTGTGACTTAGAGGCATTACTTTTTTCATAGCAATTAAACACCCAAGATCCTTGGTTCATAGAAAGAAACACTGCTTCAAAATATGTATTTTGAACAAGTCTTTAATTTTTTTTCTTATAATGAGGTAAAGTCAGATGTCAAAAGCAGAGGTCCCAATGGAGTATATTGGTTCCCAGATTAATGTACTTTTGCCTGTATAACGCCAGGGCAAACCCACAAATGAGTTTAGGTGCCTAACTCCCACTGAAGTCACTGAGAGTGAGATACTAAAGTAGCTTTGTGTGCATTATTGTTTTATTATAGAATTTCAACAGTAGTTAGGGTTGTTCATTCCCTTCATGCTGGCATAAATAGAAGAGACCCCTATGCTTAAAAGATTGACTTATTATTTTCTTGCTTGGTGATTGTAATAGTTACAGAAGAATTAATAAGACTGGCTTCATTTAAATAACATGTAGATTGCAAATCACATCAACTATAAAATATTTAATCAGATTTCTGTACCTATATTATTTCACTGCTTCAGACAATCTTATTATTTCACAACAAACAAGGGCTAAGGCCCAGTCGTATAGACATACAATAAGAGTAATTTTAAAACCTCATTTAGATTCAGCAGTTTGAGCATTCTATGAGGCTATTCTTGTTAAATCTATAGACAAACGAGCACATAGTAGCAAATCTCTGGTTAAACATACTGATAGCATAATTTGAAAACAGATAAACATATTCCTTGCATTCCTTTACAGAAGTCTCTTTTAAAAATCCACATCAAATTAATAAAAAATCAAAAATAGAAGAAACTATGCATGCAATTATTAACCTCCAGGGAAAAAAATTTGTCTGCTGAAAGGATGACAGCTGAAAATTTTCTGTTGCAATGGAACCATTTAAAAAAACACTGTGAAGTGCTTTCATACAAAATGGCTTTTCTCATTCTGTGTGTGCATGTTTGATGCTGTATAGGTTACTGAAAAAAAGAATCTGTATTTTGCAAGAGGGATCAAAAAGGGGAAAAGAACTTTAAAAAACCCATATTTTTATCAGAAAAATAATTTAACACTGAAAATTGGAGAAAGTGTAGCAATAGCCAATTTCATGTTCTTTTAAACATCAAGGATGTAGTTTAGAATTCAGGTAAGTCACTTTACTGAATACCTTTTGTATAGAACCACTACTATAGCAAAGTAGCTCAAGGAAAAAATTAGAAAATTTCCTGCCTCAAAGTTCACTGAAGGCATCTTTCACTGTGAGGTAGACATTGTCATTACAGATTAATAGGAACAGATTTTTCTTTAAAACTTGAATGCTCAGTGCTGCAAAGTACAAATCTTCCAACCACTGGTGCAAAAATGTCTTGCTAATGCAGTATTTATTCTTTTCTTGCTCTGTAGATGTTTCCTCCCTGTCTATGGAAAACTGTTCCTCCCAGTACAAATGGTATCAAATGACACTATAAAGACATTTTTTTCTTACCCTGACAATCCCATTTTTAATTTTCCTCTTAGCAGCAGTAGTAGAAGATTTTTTGATGATTTTTTATATTTATTGTGTGCATCTTCATTCTATAAAGGGATAATATCCATTAATTACATTGTCATAAGACCTTATTCTCATTGTGCAGCAAGTGCTTTTTCATGTCCATGACTTCTGAGGTATGGTGGCTGTTCTGCTGAATGACCTGAGAGTTAAATGGTGATACAGTATTAATCATCATGAGAAGTAAGCTTGGAAATTCATAAATTCACAGGAGAAGACTGTTTTCAGGACAATTTACTATTCAGACCTCATGTTCGCACTGTGAATGATTGTAATTACATGCTGTGACAATAACACATTCATAATGCAGCACAGAAATGAACTCATATTTTTAGTTCATTATTTAGGGCAGCAATTCACAACCAGCCATAGAAATAGGACAATACAGGGGAAGAATTTTACTATTCACTGCAAGTTAGCAAAGGAGAAAAGTAATTCCATAAAGTTTCTGACCCTTGCTCTTGGAAAAACTGTTAGTTTAGTTAAAAGTCTTTTTAAGAAATCTTCATCACCCTAATAGTATTATCAATGCTTGTAGACTTCCAGTATTCCAGAGTTATCTCCCAATGCTCTAGCATTATAGTCAGAGACCTGAAAAACATATGCCTCCTTTAATACTGAAATGTTTGAGAAATTTTTCATCTTTCTTAACAAGATACATCTTCTATTTATTAGGACTTATTGCATAGATCCAGATTAATAAACACAGACTCTCCTTTTGTGTTGTGGTAAATGACACTGATTTGTTAGGCATATAGAAAAACAAATTTTTGGATTTTAGGTGATGATCACCTTTTCCCGAACACAGGCTATTATTTTAAACAGTGTAATGATTAACTACACATGCTATGTTTTGTTTCTAGGGCTGACTGCTTTGCCAAGTTTTGCTGAGGTACAGAAAAAAATTCCTTACATTGTGAGATCTCTAACAGCACAGTTTACAGAATTTCTAAGAGCACAGTTTTACTTGTTAAAATGTTATACATGAAATGCAAATTATTTAATGGGCAGGTCATGGAATACAGCAATGTCTAAGCTGATCAATGAAACCAAATGCTGCAGTCTAGATATTTTTACAGTAGGAAAGCATCAGAACCTGGGATGAATGACCAAGGAAAGCACCTATGGTCTACAGCAGACACTCTGTACTCAATGAGAAAGGCCAAGGTAGACAGGAGTCCATATGCATATATAGGCTATCAAATGACAAATGCGTAGACATAGTTACACAGTGGAGATACAGTATGAAGGGAACAATCTCTACTGCCACACTTCAGAGGTGTTCCAAATCTAACAGATGCTACTGAAGGTTACACAGGGTAGTTGGCCCAAAATCATGTAGAGAATAAAGATTGAAAAAAAATGAATTTTCCTGTAGATAACAGGATTTGAAAAGAATTCCACAGCCACAGGAAGGCCTCTCACACACTATCACAGAAGGTAACCAGTGTGGACAGAACCAGAAAAGAGTAGAGAATGGCCCACATGTTTGGGGGTCTTTTTGACAAGCACACAGCTTGTTAGAGCACACAGCTGGGAAGTACACCAAGAGCTCTGTGTGAGATGCTAGACAAGCCAGAAGGACTACAGCCTGAAATGCTAAGGGTGAGTGTGTGTTAGGAGTGTTCTTTTACAGTGGAAAGACAGTAAGTACTACTGTAAGGAGTGCAGAGGGCAAGGAGGATAAATGCCTTTGCAGATGCAGACAACTTACATCCATCAAATCCCTTCTCACCCCAAACCTGTAAATATTTTCTTTGCTCTGGACACAGTGTGTTGATACCATAAGAGAGATCAGTTGATCCATGCCAACTGGCAGTATCCCAGATAATGCTCAGATATAGTTTGGGAGATAAAGCATACAAGGGATCTATCCTTTCCCATAAGTTATTTGCCTCAGGCCCCAGATTTTGGAGGTTGAGGAATTAGCTGAGATGTGGGCCATCTGATACCAGTTGGCTTTAATTTCTGGGAATGTGCCCAGGAATGTTTAATTTGCCAAAACGGTCAGAAGCTAAAATAATGAGAGAATACTCAAACTGGAGTTTCAAAACTGGGAAATGGCAGTAAGAAAGCATTCATCAAAAGCCTAGGTATTCATGCATGTCCTACTGAAATTTTTCAGTGGAACAGAGCATGCTAAATTATCTTTCAGAAGCCAGTCAAAAATGCTTGTCACTGTTCATCTGTCACCTTGATTTTAAGTTACTCTAGAACAGGGAAATTACTCTTTCATTTATTTTTTTATTGCTTTCAGCAAACTTTTGGTGCTCAATAGTAAACAATTACTTTTTCATAAACTAGAAATTGAATGCTTGTTGCTGCTGTGGTCAACTTGCACTCCGTTAATTTTCTCCCAACCCAAGATCCTTCAGTTCAGTAGAAAAAATTCACATTCCTTCTGCTAGGTTTACAGTAGGCCTCCTGTAATGTTTCTGAAATAAATATGAAGCAGGACAGATGTTGCCTTAGCAAAGCCACATTCACCCTTAACACAGTTCTCAGAAGACACTAAAAATTTTCAGAAATGGTATTTCAGTTCTTACCATCTTGATAGCCAGTGCTGCAATATTTCACATTACATTTTTTTGTACAACTTAGTTAATGCTCTGATTTGTACCACAACTCTGTCCGGGCAGTATGAATTCTTAAGTATCCATCTGAGTCCCCATATCAGGAACTTTTTGTGCTGCCTCTGCTAGGCTGATGAGCTAACTTCTTTCCAGAGGCTTTATGTTTAGAGCCATTTCAAGAAGGTCATTTCAGTATAATAGCATTATTTAGGCCTCATGAATCAATGTTGATGCGTGGAAAGCCAGCTGGCCACCCAGAATTGGTTTCTCTTATCCAGCTGAAAAACTGAATTAAAAGTCCCTAAATCTTCCTTTCCATATAAAATTGCTTCCTTTACTCCACACATGAATGTTGAAATGCTATGAATTGGTGGAATATGTGATTTGTGGCATCAATAAGGCAATGTCTCTGTTCAGATGTGTTCTCTCTCATGAAAAATTTGAGGACTCATAAGAAAGGAAAAAGTTACAAGCTTGTGTTAATGATTGGGCGAGAACAATTCAGAGGCAAAGCATGAAGATCAACACTAGAATACATTTGAATAACATGGAGCTTAATAGATAGCCCTGGAGTAAACACAACGCTGTATTTCACTCAAGAACTCAGCTGCAGTCATAAACTCTGAGAGGTTTATGAATGGCATCGGAGCCTCAGGAATTAATTCAGCCTTGTACTCACAGCGATGCCATATGTTGTTATTTATAATACCCACTTCATAATTACTACTCTTAAATAATTTAATATTTGTAGTTGTAATATTTCAAGGAATAAAACATTAACTTGAAATGCTGCACTTCCTTTAGGTAACATCTCTAAGAACATACTCAATTCCTTACCAAATACGATTTTTAGGGGGACTATATTTAATGCAAACTGACACCTGCTGACTAAATTTTAATACCACAAGAAACTATGCTCTTTAATAAGGCTGTGGAGTGCAGTGTTACTAAACATAAGAGCTATGGTCTCATTTTTTGACTTGAGAGGTTGCAGGCTTATTTTGGGTGCATTTGATAGTTATACAGTGTAAGAGGGTAATTAAAGGAAAAGTATTTGTTATGTAATGTATTGCTTTTGTGAAATTAAAGGTCTTAAATAATAACCTATGGTCTGCATTTGAAATGGAGACAATCAAAATACTCAAAAAACCCCCACCTTGATATTAAAAATTCATATATTTGGACAATCTCTTCCTCATTTCTACAGGTTGTCTAAAACAATCCCCAAAGACCATACTATTCTTGGAAGTTAACTGTGATTTTTCTTGCCATGGTAATATCCTTCATCACATTTATTCTTGGCGTTTTCCAATGTATGTAATGTTTTGACAGTACAACCAGCATAAGAAATCAAACATGAGTAGGGGAAAAGCATTCCTGCTCTCTAAAGCAGCTTGCAGACAGGCTAGTTGAGTGCAACTGAAAAACAACTGCATGAAATCAGAATAATCTCACAAAAATCTTTGTGATACCTCCACCCCCATCTCTGTCTTGTTTTCCTCCTATTTCCCCCCCCAAACCTTTTTATTTTTTCTCCTGTGTGCCTTGGGCTCAGACAAAAATGCATGCAAACAAAAAGAGGCCTTCAATCAGTAGATATTATTTATGAAAAGGCTTCTTGTAACTTAAATTCAAGGTCTCTATTATTGGAACATATACAAAAATTCTTGTAGAAGACCTTGCATAGCTTGCCCAAGTCATGTCCGCGTATGTCAAAAGTTCCATAGTATCAGTAAAATCTTTATGCTACAGAGTATTAGGTATTCTTGTTATGCCTTGATCCTTGTTAATATGGCACACTGAGAATAAGAGAATGAAGCAAGGTAAGGAGGATATTAAATGAAATTTAATCTAGTTCAGGTCTAGGGCCACCTAAGGCATGTTCTGAGTATTCCCTAGTAGAGTCCTTTCAAGCATCTTTATTGAGAGATTCATCAAGACTTAATCATCCAGGGTCACTAGGTCCTGCTCCAGTTTGCCAAGTTTTTGCAAAAGATAACCATCTTCCTGTGTATATTTACCAAGGCTGAAAGGACTTCTCTTCTCATCATGGTCATGGGAAAAAAAATCAAGGAGGAAAAAATATGCAAGTCTTGATTGCACTGACCTTTTGATGAAAAGTGCTAAATAATTACTGTTATTTGTTCTTTTAGAGCTCCAGTTTGACTTTTGCATTTATTGTGATTGTTTTCAGTGAAACTTTCAATGCAAGAGAATTACTTGGAGAAAAATGCTGTTGCAAAATTGTCAGGATTTGAGCCTGATTTTCAGAACTTTTTCTCACTGCCATTTAACAGATACTTGTGTGGGTGTTCTTGGTAAGTTGTGTAGAATTTTACTATATATGAGCAAAAGCAAAGCTGAGCTCCAAAAGCCTATACGTTATCATTCTGATCTGGGAAATACAGAATATCAAATAAGTTATATTAGTTATACAACGACTTCAGAAAATGTTTTATTTTCCTTTAATTCCCACATTTTTTTTAGGTGAAGTTCCATGTGCAGACATCCTCTTCCTGGTAAAGCGTGTTAAGCTTATGAAGCCAAATGTTTCTTAGACAACTCAAGGAGTCTCACTGTGATTCTTATCTCCCCTCAGGCCTCTAGTATTAATTAATGCAAGCAGGAATACAAATAGGTCATGTTCCTTCTCCCTGTTACACCATTGTTTTTCACTGCTCCCTTCAGAGATGCTTCCGTTGCTCTGGCAAACCAAGTACCATATGTTTGTCTACTCTGGTAGAATTCATTTATATGTAATGTATATTACACATAAACTTATGGAGTTCTTTGTCCTCCTGTCTTCATATTTTATACCATCAAGTAAAAGGGAAATGTGCCTGAAGAAGACATACAAATGAAACTTGATTAAGATCTGACAAAATAATCGCTTACCTTTGTGACAGCCAGATTTACAGGACCAAAATCCAAACCTCTTCTCAAGATATACAGCAATAATAATGTGCTTCCTTTTAATTTAATAATTAGTCCATCTTTATAAGAAGGAAAATAATGCAATTCACAGTTGGAATAACTTTACTATAAATTTGACTTTAAACACTGGAGTTAGGTACATAAAAGAAAGCCAAAACCTGACAAATGAAAACTAGATCTTAATCTTAACCAAGCACAGCATATCAATTGACTGAAAACTAAAAGTGCAAATATAAAGTATTCCAACAATTTATTAAGGTCCTGCAGGGTTTCTCAGGTCCTACAGGGCAGAAGCAATGCATTTTAATAGAGGAAACAAACTTCTGTTCACTTTGCAAACTTTCTACTGTTGGGAAACACTATCCTCTAGGCCTGCTTTTTAAGAACAGGGAAGTCCCATGAGAGCAGTGGCCTGGGCAGAGATGGAGTAAAAATAATGCCTAGTCTTTATTCTGCAAACAAAGAGGTTAATGGTTTTCATAACAAAGAGTAGGTAGAAAAGTCATTGATCTGTAAAGGATTCAGTTTTTAAACTATTATTGTTTAATGTATCACGGAATCACAGAATGGTTGAGGGACCTCTAGAGGTCATCTAGATAAAAAGTATAGCGGAGGGATACCTGAGATCATTCTAATCAATGTAACTTGGACATCTGGAGTCAAATACAGCCATGTCAATTTGACACATCAAGTGAGGCATGGAGTCTTGTACGATTTCTGGTGACTAAGCTAGATTTTTCAAATAAAAGCTTGAGTTTTGTTAAAGCATTTCCAGCGTCTTTAGTCTGCTAGTAATGCAGACCTGCATTTAATAGTATAACATGAGATTTAAAAACGTGATCATTTCTGGACCAAGATTTACAGGATAGTCTAAGTAAAGAGTGGTGGAGAGAGGAAGTAGCCTGAAGAGGATTTAGACCTTCTTCAGCTTCAATTCATATTTCCATGACATAATATATTTGCACCTACACAGCCCCAGCGTTTGGACTGGAGAATGCTTGCCCCAAGAAAAAAAAAAATCCAACAGGAATTCCCAGCAGAAATCTATACCCTTACAAAACTACAGTGCACAGCAAGTAGTTCATTTATTGAAAATACGGGCATGTGGGCACCATAGACCATTTGAAGGTGACTTATATTACAGTTTTTGTCCACTTTCTGGTTCTGTAGTTGTCAACATAAGAGGTGACACACCTACTAGTTGGTATCTTCTATCAGGTGGTTGCCAGTACTGGAAACTTCAAAGAAGTTCCTCTACAGCAAGCTGTGAGACAACCTCCTCCCTTCAAGATATCTCATCTTCCCATCTACCTCTGATGGAAGCTGGATGAAGCCTGGAGGTCTAATGTTTCTTCCATAAAAATTAATGTTTTTTTTAATTAAGTGCGGATACCCAGATTAATGTCTTTCCTTTTTCTGAGACCTGCTAAATTCTTCACATCAACATTTTCATTTGGCAGTGAGTTCTGCAAATTGAATATATGTTTTGGCACTAGTTATTTCTTTTTATGTATTGCCAGGGAGCAGCAAGAGCAGGGCTGCTCCCTATGAGAAGGGGAGCCAGGAGCCAAGGGTGGCCACCATGCAGGCTAGGAGAAGGAGAGGCAGGCTGATCCCTGGGGAGGTCCATGAGCTCCCTCCAATATCTGGCTGTGAACCAAGACCCCTGCTCAGTAATGATGCTGTCAGGATGGCCATGGCATCAAAACACGTTCTTTAAAAAGTGTTGGGCAGCCTGTGGGCCTGTAGGCAATTTCTGGGGCAGGACAATGTGAGCCACGGTGGTGAAAAGGCCCACGCTCACCAGGATGGTGATGCTCCCCAGCAAGGGGGGCAGGTCTACCCTGAAACCTGTGGACACAAGGTGTGGTGGCCCATCAGGAGCAGGGAGCCTGGGCTGTGGTGGGCAGAGGGGACATGCAGACACCAGCAGGGCTGGTCTCTGCCTCTGCATGCTGACCACCCCCCAGGGGCTTGATGGCCCTGGGGGGCTTCCATGAGGCTGCCTTTGGGCAGCCTGCAGGCCAGGACCCATGAGCTTGGTTCCCAGCTCCAGATGGCCTGAGATGGCTGTCAGGGTGTCCTGCAGGCAGACAGTGCCCTCAGGGATGGGACCAGGAGCTGAAGGTAGTTGCAGCTTGATGGGACACTGGGTCACAATGGAGGCCAACAACGCAGGATGGTAACAGCTATGGGCCCCACTGGCCCCATGAGCAACAGGGAGGTCAAGGCAGTAGGTCTGGGTCAGCCCAGGAGGTACAAACAACAATCCAGTGACAAAGATGTTAGGGGTGTCACTGGGGCAGGGAGTGATGCACCTAGGCTCAGCTGAAATGGGGTTCTGGGCCATGGAAAGGGTGGTGGGAGGTAGCTGGGAGGCTGGGCAGGGCCACGAGGGCCTGTTAGTGCCCTCAGGTCCCTGAGAGTCAGTTTTAATTCCCCCTCATTTTAATTTAATTGAGCAGATTCTTGTCTTGTGCTTTGAGACATAGAAAAGAGTAATTTCCAATCACACTGTTCTGTCTTTTAGACACTTCTTGAAGTACTTCAGATACTTTGATCACTTCCTCTTTCCTATTTCCAAAGTAAACAGTCCTAATCTTCTCAATCTCTCTTAATCTCTAAGATGCCCTTGATGATTCATCACTCCTCTCCAGGCTGTCTCTGCCTCTGCCTTTACAATGTTTTCTGAGAGAAGGTGACCAGTACTGTAGCCAGGATGAGACTTCAGCAGTCACTGATTTATAGAAAGACAATATAATGTTATTTTTATATTCATTTTTTAATGCCTCCTATAATGTAGTGCCTCGTTAGCTTTTCTGAACAGCTGCTGAGAGGCACTGGTGCTTTGAGCTCTGTTGTTAAACTGATGTCCCTTTGCTGTGTTGCCATAGATGTCAGGCGTTATGCTTATGCCGTTGATGTCAGATGTTGCTCTATAGGTGCTACAATTGTTCTGCGGATGCAGATATTGTAATACGTAGGAATGGTTTATTTCAAGTGCACATTTATTTGTGTGTATTGGCATTGAAATGCATTTGCTATAACATTGTCCTTTCAGAGCCACTGCACAAATGTGCTGCCAGAGCATGAGTTAACGCATGTGCCAAGTTAGCTGATCTTGGTGTGGGGACGAGAGGCCCTCTGCCCTCCTTCTGGCAGTCCACCTGTGCCTGCTTTTCTTCTGGGATGTAGCCATCTACCTCAGGGAGAAGTCATGATGCCTCCACCCATTTGGGATACAGACTACAAGTGATGGGATAGTCACAACAGTATCCTTGGGGGTAGTGGACACAGCAGGACTCACCCTTTTCTAAAAAACCAAGGACACTCTAACACAAATATAGGACAATTAACCCAGGTTGCTTCACTTCCTTTAGATTGGAGCAAGTTGATCTCTCATCCTCTGCTACCCACAAGCTATCTCTCAGGGCAGTGATGAAGAGAAGTTGTTGATTTACTGCATTAAAAGAAAAAAAAAAGTTAATTACATCAGAATAAGATAGGGCAAGGAGCAAAAAACTCTGACATTTTCTCAGGTGATTCATCTGAATTGCCACTTTTAGGGCAAATTCTTGTTGGGTGTCTGGAAATTCAGCTAGTATATATTGGTAACATTTTGAAGGAAATTTGTTTTTGGAATAGCCTGACTTCACCAGTGAAAAGTCAACATGCTTGGATCAACAAATATCCTTAAATCAAAGGATTTTGGCCACACACTACCTCTACATTTTTGGATGCAAAGAGGGTTGGGAAGCAGCTGATATCTGCATAAATGAAAATCAAGTGAAAACTGATAAGTTTTGAATTTTTTGTTGTTGAACAACAGTATTTTTTTGAGTTTGAAAATTTAATGACTTAGGGAAAGTTAGTCTCATAAAGGCAGTAATTTCTCATCATTACACCAATCTCGGTGCAGGTGAACAACAAAAAATAAATTATTCATTTTGTGAAAACTTCTCTGCTCATCTCAAATTCCATTTAGATACTCCAGTTACATTAAAAGCTGCTATAAGTCTACCAGTGGAATTAGGCCCCTTAACTCTTCATGAACATACCAGTGCTTCCATTGTTCCTGAAAAACTGTCAGAATTTAATAAGATCCTTTCTGCTTGCTGCGGACTTTATGAAGTAGGATACTACACCCTCTGGTTTTGTATCGTTTACTGGAAAAGAGTCTGAATGAGCCTTTCCAAATATGTGTGTGATTGCTTAAATTAAAACACTCCAATATAATTATAGCAAATGATTTTTCCACAAATTCATTTTGTCATCTACTGCATTAATTTAGTAATGTAATGATAAGCTTCAGACTTTGTGTAGTCATCTTGACAAAGTCCTGTGTTTTTAGTTGTTTTAAATCAAAGATGTTGCAAATAAGAAAGTGATATCTTAAGTTCAAAAATGGATTGTTTTCATTACAAAGCTAGTATTAATGCTTAATTTGATTGCATACACATGGCTACATATCAAAGCATAGCCATAAACGTCATAAAATGCAAAATAATTAGGTCACCTTTTCCCAGACTATTTTCAATGGCAGAACTATGACCTTAGACTGTGTTCTGAACTTCTGGCACACCACTGATTGCAAAATCAGTGCATATAATGAAAGCAAGTCTTAGGATGCCATAAAGAGTTTCATAAGGCAGAGATGACAGCATTTGAAATGTGTTGAAAGCTCTAATGTAAATTATTTAGACTGCTTGCATGATGCAAACCTCTCTGCTTGAAGAGACTAATCAATTCTTTCATTTGATAGGAATTTTAATTGGATACCACAGCCAGGGGTGCAAATATTATTCAGCTACTTAATTCATTGGCCATTTAATTGAGGTTAGCCTAATGTTTTCATTGTTCCTACGTATATTAGAGCAAAAAAGACAATATTAAGATGATTTTATTGTGGATCTTGCAACAAGAAAACCTTAAGCCTTAAGCAGTATGTTGAAAATATAGCATGCATATTACAGAGATAATTATATACTCTTGAAACAGGACGGCATGATGTATGCTCCTATCCATCACCAGTGGTGGAACATACCTTCCAATACTATAAGCAATAAAATAGGCATTTCAAATTGAAGGAAACATCTGCTCAAGATGTACTTCATTGATTTGTCAATTGTCTGCTTCTTATTAGTTTCTTAAGCCTTTATGCTTACCAAACATAAGTGTAAATATGTCTCTTATTTGGTTCATTTTAACTCCTGGAAATGTTGTTTTTCTCTCATAAAAAGACTATAAAGGCCAATCACTTAAAACACTGTCTTTACAGATATACAGCAAGCTTTGTTAAGCACACATCAAGGTACAATTTTCTGCTGAACTATATCCCAAAACAGTTTTGCAAAGAGAGGGCTAGAAATAAGTGTCTAAGATAAATTAGGAAAATGTTTCAGTTGTCATTGAAAAGGTGCATGTTTTGAGGTTAATGCGTTTAGGAAAAGAAATGAAGAGAAATTGTTTGGAAAATAAGACACATGCTGTTGAGTCAAGGTCAGACTTGCCTGGTATGAAATATAGTTTCATGTCATAGAAGCTGAAGCCCTGTCCTTCCTTGCAGCTCAAGAAATTAGGACTGGTGATTATGCTAACCTAGCTATTATCTCTAGAAATAATGTTTTTGCAGAAGCTAAGTTAATGAGGTAAGGGTTGGTGATCTGCTAATTAAAAATCTAAAAATAGGAGTAGTGATAAATGGGGTGTCAAAATATCCTAGCTAAGGAAGAATCCTTAAGTTAGCAGTGATCAATGCACAGCTCTGATTTCATGACACTGCATATTCATTTAATGAACCTCCTCTTTTATCTGTTAATTACTACAACACTCTCTGGATTAAGGCTATAGCACATTCTTTGGAGAATCTGTGCATTGTCTAGTTCAAGTTTATTTATGAATATTTATTAGTTTGCTAGCATACCAGAATCTTCTTAGTAGCTGACACATTACCTCACACTAATAAGGGCTTTTGTTTGACGTGGAAAGCAGTTGCTTTACATTGGATGGGCTGTTAAAGCTCAGTGTGTGTCTTTCAGAAGAGCAAAGAAAATTGGGAAGCTAAATATACAGACTGGTGTTTTCAAACAGGCCCAGCTGAATTAAACAACCTATTTGCATCATACTACATTGAGAGTGGTACACAAACACAACTTTAATTCTAAATAGAAACATCTGGCCAGTAATTCTACAGTTAGTGGTAAATCATCTTTTCAGTTCATTTGTGAAAACAATATATATTCAAAATTCAGTGCAGTGAAGCATGCATTCAGGTATCACAAAAAGATATTTCAAACTGACCATAATTTATCTGGATAATACTCCTGATGTTATTTGCCATTTTACTAGAGTATGTTATCGCCTTCATTTAAACCTGAGCACTCTGTTTGACTTGCAAATGTAAAACTGTGATAAAATACGTTTTGTTGCAAACCAAGGCTACTCAGAAAACCAAACACAGGGAAAATGATAAGAAAATTAGGAAAAAGTGGCATGGCTTCAAGAATGCTGTACAAATCCTGCAAGATTTCAGTATAAATGAAAATATCAGTACAAAACTATCAGTCTCTGGAAACCTTAACTGATAGTAACCACTGAAGCTTGTACCATCAACAGTAAAGGTCCAGTAACCAAACTTATTCAGGTCTCTGCTTACCCAAGATGTCCCTATAAAAGTTAACAAAAAGTTAACCTACTGTTTTCAGTCCTATTTAAGTAATTAATTATCAGGGCTTGAAAGATCTGAAAAAATAAATTCTTGCACTGGAATAACACAAGAGGTATAGTTCTTATTTTTAAGCATGGTCGGACCTTCTCTTGGAAAGATGACATTTCTCAATGCCTTTTTGAGATGCAGCTAATCAGCAGTTGCCACAATGCAGTCATAGTTTCACAGGTTGAATATGACGTTAGACGCTGACATGTCATGCAGAGTCCTAATTCCCTAATTATTTAGATTAGGAATCTCGTTAAGTCCCTGTGATATTGTTACTTTCTTATGAGATAAAAACATGGATGTGAACCAGGGATAAGAAGGACCTGGTGCATGTCAAATACTCCTACATTAGCCTTTGAGCATTGCCATGTCCTTGCATCTGCTACTTCAGATGGTTAAGGTCAAAACGGACCTATAAACTATTCAATCTCCTGTACAGTACAAGGCATTAAATTTCATCCAGTTGCTTTTGCACCAATCCCAATAATTTGCACTTGACTAACGTTTCTTTTGTGCTCTGCTAAAGCATATTAATTTATACATAATTAGTGGAATTAATAATAATTATATATTTTATATACTAATAATAAGTACTGGGAAAAGCTAGATCCTGTAGCAATGAAGACTTATGTAGAACAGAGTATACAGAAAGAGTAAAGCACACTGAAATGCTCTGGGGGAAGAAGATGCAGTACAATCTGCATATACGGGTATGGAGGGAGAACTTGACTATTAGAATAAATTACAAGGACTGGTCCCTGTGAATGAATTCACTAATTTATAGACAAAATTCTAAATAAAGAAACAGCAGGAAACAACTACAACTTCCATATTACCGCAACAGATTTGCACAGAACACTTTTAATCCAAATCAGCAGTTATTTAATACAGTATTCCTAATGCCTGTCAGGGCTTTGCTAACAAGCATTTAATTTTCCACTCTCTGAATCATCTTGGCTGCGGTATGCTTGTCTTTCTAATTGTATCTTTTCTCTGACCTGACCCAAGAGTGAGATGATTTACACACCTGTATTCTTACCTTAAACTGTGCCAGCCTAATCGGCTCCAGATTTAATCAAGCGTTCACAATGTCAATGTTTCATTTTCACCTTTGCTTATTTTATGTGAAATGACATTGATCACTAGTCAAGTGATTAGCTGAGATTGTGTGGCTTTGTCTGCACTGTTACAGACATTATCTGACTTTTGCTTTATTTTTCAGTGCTTACTCCAGTGTGCAACTATTGTCACAAGAGCTTTCTGTCCATAACCTATGTTTTTTTACTAGTGTCCTGGGACCATAATGAAATGCGGGCGCTTTCTTTTATGTTCACATCTGACCATAATGTGTCTGCCATCTGTCCAATGTGTAGGTAAGCTCTTTGCATGCTTTGTGGGTTATTTGTACTTCAGGCATTTACCTTCTGAACTCTGAATCACTTCCTCAGCGGATTCTACCTCCCTCCATTGACTGCACAGGAACACAGATTTTTAACTGTCATCTACAAATATGCACCTAAATTGCTTTCTAGAGTAGACTGTGTGAATAACCTCATTGTACATATTTCACAGACTGATTGGAAGAAAAATTATGTCTAGCTTAAATCTCTCTTTTGTTTTTTTTCTTCTGTCACAGTACAGTGATATTTTCAGCCGTCATAAAGATTACATTATGAAAAAACCTGAAATCTGTACACCAACTGTGATTACACCCTTGAGACCTTTGATTTTTTTTAATAGTCTAGGTGATTTTTGGTGGCATATGCCTGATTTAAATTTATTTCCTGTTACACTGACCCTCTGAAGTGTATGTAGACATGTACACACATAGACTTTACATATACTATATATGTATAGTATATAGCTACTGCACATCTGATAGTCTGGCATGAGTGAATTTCTGAAAGGTGGGGGGCACCAATCCTGGAATTCAGTAGTCAGTTTCTAGGAATTAGTGGGACTGTGATTTTACCAGTGGGACCAGGATTTTACCTTTGGTTGGAACAGAGCTTTTCTAGCCTCTGGGCATTAAAACAGAGATGATGTCCCACAAGTACCAGCATGTTAGTTACAAGATCTCATTGTCTTCTTTTTCTGAGTAATTAATTTTTCAATTCAGTGACAGAAAGTAAGAACAAAATTAATAAAAAGCATCCAGCTAGATAAATCCCAAAATAAAATATGTAACTTCTCTCACCCAAAAAAACCACTAGATTTTTTAATGTGAGATGTACCAAAACATTTAATTTGGGCTATGTGTAATAAAAGGTGAAGAAGAAAAAGAATGCTGAGGATGATACTTCTTTTTGCCTAGTGGTTAGGCAAATATTTGAATTGAGAATATTTGAACCCTGTTAAGCACCATAGCCATAAGACTAACGGGTAAACTTGGTAATGTGAAATAATGTTTTTCTCCAATGAAATTGTTCCAGCAAATACCCATTGCAACTCAGAAACCCCCTCTCATATCAAGGTTTAACAACTGGATCAGAACAACACTTTCACTCTCACTGGGTCAACTAATATTTAATTGGGACAGATATAACAGATAAGCTCAAGAAAAAGCTAAGGTTTTAGACACAGCTGATCAGCAACAATAGTCCAAGTGAACTGATTTATCTGAGTAAGTACAAGGTAATTTGAGTGCGTTTAGCCCTCTTTTCACTGTGCTCTGAACTAAGACTGGTTGCTTTGTGTTTGCCACATACGTAGAGCATACGTGCACAAACATATCTACATGCTTACTACAGGTAGGTTGATGCAAGGTACTGTGTTACAGTACCACATCTTTGTCCCCTGTCCTTTCTTATGCTATCCTGGTACTCAGTCCTGATACTCAGACATGGTGTTGAGAGAGTTCTCTTATTCAGTCCCACTTCAGTTGCTCTAATGATCTCAGATGTGCAAAACTATTAAAAATTTGAACATATACTTCTTCAGCTTCAGAAGCTGTGAACTGTAGAAATATCATATAGAAATGACTTTTGGAATATTTAATTCAGAATGCTATAGATACTAACATTAAGACCTGAAGCACAAGTTTACTGATTTCTAGTTAAAAGCTGTAGAGTAAAAATATAAAGTTCAGCATGTCTTGAATTCATTGATACCATGATCTTACCCCATTTTCTAAACATCACAAGGAAATAGATTTTAAAATATTACAAAATACAGAAGATGACTATAGGTAATCTGCAATATAGTAAAACCTGTCTTTTTATTAATGTATTAGATACATTAATTTTGCAAAACTTCAGGCACCCCAATGGAATACTTTTTGAAAGTAAAAACAAATAATTACTGTTTTGTACCATTTATGTGTATCTTCTTTCCCCCCACCCCATATCCCTCTCTTCTTTATGTTCCTTACTTTTCAGGTTGTAACAGAAAAAAATGGCACGAGAGTATGAAAAGGAAATGCTCTGAATTGCTTACTGTATTATCAGAAATTGTGTGATTCATGATTTTGCTAAGTATACTCCACAGGGGAAAAATACGTGAAAGGTGTATAATCCTGGCCTCCTGGAATATTTATTCATATTAATGCAGTGCACAGTTAGAATTGCCTTTGTGCATGTCTGTTTCAGACCAGTCATAACAAAAAGGAATGAGGAAGGTAATTATAAATAATTCAGCCGAAATAGGAAATTTTGTATGCATGTAAGGGTGTTTAACTTTGCCAGGAGGGCTTCCCATATACACAAAGGAACTATGTAAACAAATATTCTGCATATGCTTGTGAATAATCAAATGCATTTAAACAAGAAACGACTATTCTAATATATCTACACGTAATGACCACTTACTATAGCTATAGAAACTGTAGTTTGCTGTTCATTGATTGTGTGTGTACAACATAAGGATTAGGGTTTATAGTATTCTCTGAAGTCATATATGTCATCTTGTAAGGTAAAGAAGGCTTGCAGAAAAATAAGTGGTAGGGATAACTAATGTGTTCCTTTCAGGTGATTATAAGCCTCAATTAATTATACTGGAGGGTAGTGCTAATAAGAAAGGTCACTGCTGATTTCCAGGGGGGATAACCAAGGGCAGTATCGGTTATTATAGATGTGTCCGTAGCTTCTGAATACACAGGTATTGAAGTGCTTGTCTAACTCCTCAAATTTTTACAAAGAGTTCAAATATAAGACCCAAGAAAAATTGATATGTCGATGGTCCCTGTGCCAGCAGAGAGGCTGACACAATTATCTACAGGGTATAAATTGTACCACACATCTCAAAAGGATGCTATTTGAAAGATCCACTGGCTGGGGTCATTCCCAGTACTACTACAAGGACAATCCATTTGTGGGAAAAATGGAGAGAGTGGCAGGTTCAGTCACATCCACCATGGTAAATGTTACTTTTATACTTCCACTTCATAAGGGATGAACTATGAAAAGGAAGACTGAAAGCCACAAAGTATCTTCTCTCTTTGGAGCAGATGTATAAACATGACCAAAACAGTGAAGGTGGAGGCTTCCCCTAGTACGGAGTGCACAGAACATCACCTTGCCTGAACATAGTGGCAACACAAAGCATTCATAAAATGTGAAACTCGGTCTGGTGGCTTAAAATATGTAACTTCTATTCCAAAGGACAATTAACATTACTGTCTCTATTTTCATTCCAATTCCATATAAAACGACATATTTACCAACCTTTACTGTCAAAGAGAGTTTCTGTCAAGCTTCTGTTTTTGACACATCAATCTATGTTGCTGCAATAATCCAGGAAAGGAAATGTTTGGATCTTTTGTGGTCCACCAAAAAAAAAAAAAAAAAGAAAAAAAAAGGAAGGGTATACTGTACTGACAGCAAATAGATTTTCGAAGTTCGAAGGTAGCAGAAGTACTGGTGCAAGAAATCATATTTTGACAGGAGCTTGCTTTTGCCAGTAGTATCTTCATCAACTAACGAGTTAGGTACTGTACCTTGTGTGTGTGTGCTTCTTTCTGCACCATGCCCTGCCTTGACCTGGATTAGAGTTCTACAGCAACTCAACAGGTATTTTTGTTCCCTGTATCTATTAAATCTTTGCCTTCAACAGACTTCATTAAAGACTGATGGTGATTCATGAATTAGCATTTCTGCAGTAAGAAATCCTTCACTAAGAAATATAATAATTCGCTAAGAATTGCAATAATTTCTCATACTGTAAGGAACTTTTAGTTGGTACAAAGCCTATCAGTCAGCCAGTCCTCCAGTGTCCTAGTGTAGACAAGAAAACACATCACCAGCTTTGAGTGGATTGAACTGGTACTCATTGTCACCCACCATGCAAAACACTTTTTCTTGAGTAATAAGTAATCCAAATATTTTGCTCTTAAGTGGACTAGCTGGTCCAACACATATAAATAGATCAGATTTCTTATTCAAATTAATGGAAGATTCAATAGGATACAGAAAAGCAACGTACATGCTTTGTACTTTTCTTTGCTCCTTCAGCAAGTTCTCTACTGTTTTGTTGTACTGTTTTAACATTCTTCTGCCAAAGGATTAAGATAGACAATTATTTAATACCCCTGTTCCTGGATTCTTAACACACACTGAGAGTAAGTCAGGGAGATAAGACTATGGCTACTGACATATCAAACTATAGTGCTGCGCAGAAAATGTAATTTTATTTTAATCAAGAGTGGCTTGTCTCCCCAACATTTGGATTTTTTATGTCTCAGACTAAATTTCAGTGGTAATGCTTCCTGATTTAGCACCCTTATTTTTTAAATTATGATGGCAAATTTGAAAATCTATCCACATTTATATGGTTGGGGGTGAGGTCTAACAGGGTGTCTAAACTTCACAAAAGTATGTTAAAAGTTCAGGTAAGACTGTGAAACCTAGACACACTTAGAAACAGGGCACAGCCAGGTCAGTGGAAGACAGGGACACCAGAAATCATCTTGTGGAAGCTGATGATAGAATATATCAGGCAAAAGAAAGGAGAAGATCTACGTAAAGATTTCACCCAGCCTAGAGAGAGGTACTGCCTGATTTACTCCACTGAGGGAGAGAGGACTTCCAGAGATTGACAAGAGAGAATGAAAAGCAGAAGGAAAAGCTTTATTGAGAGCTGTCAAGGATAATCTTTCCTGACTGTAGTCTTTTGATGAGTCCCACTACCCCAGAGTTCTTCCTTGTAATATTTCTACTGTTTGCCATTTCAGAGTAGTCCCTTTGGCATTACTTACCTCATGCAGGGGAGTATCTAACATTCAGTCAGATATCCCTCAAGTCTACCCTTTCCCAGGCCTTCTGCCTTTCATCCTGAACAGAGTCCTACACCACTGAAGAGCACATTGCCTCACATGTGGGCTTTCCCTCTATTCCAGTCACTTCAAACAAAAGGTTAACGTTAGTTCTAGCCCACTCACAGAGTTGTTCCTCTGGAGTTTATCCTTCCCCTTAAGAATACGCTCCTGGAGCTAATCACAGTTCCTACCTTCTGTTCTTCTCATTTCCCCCAAAGACAGATCCAGCCTATTATGGTCCCCGTGAGGCCATCTTTCTCCCTGTCCTCTCTTAGGATGGTGAACAAAACACCACCAACCTAAGCATCTTCACATTCTGCCTTAGATTCTTCCTTGTAATCTCCTTTCCTCACCATGAACATGCCCTCCTCGGTTGTCACCAACAAGAGCACATTTAAGCTGCTTTTTAAGACTTGTTTCAGGATTACCCTCTCCAGTCAACCCCACTGAGTTACCCTTGCCACAGAGCGACAGATGCTAGTGGTGGGCTGCTATCCCATAAAAAACAACAGGTGTCATTAATGTAATTAACTTCTAGAAGGACTGCCTGTCTGGCAACATGAATGGAAATAAAGGGTGCAAGGGCTTTATTAAGTAAAAGGCTTATTAAGGCTTATTAATCTTTCTGTGTTTTGTAATATTGAGCATGGGATGGAAACCATGCCTACAATGGTTGCAACCAGCAAACCAGGACTGAGGAAAAGCCAGGCTTTCAGTGCCTTGGCCCATGTATCAGCCTTGAACGGAAAGGAAAATAATCAGGTTCTAAAATAGATCAGAACTAGAGGACTTTCCTGTTGGTACTGGAAAAAAACAGAGGGAATGAGTCATTCCTATGTTTGCTCCCAGGATGCTGCAAATCTGTGCTGTCCTTACTTAGGACAGACTGTAATTATGGAGCCGACCCTTATGCTATTTGAGTTGTGTGCCCCCAGCAGACCATGGATTTTGTTACTGTGCTATGAGTGACCCAGCTGAGATAAGTGTTCCTTCACAATTACACTTACTCTTGTTAGTCTTGTCACTGAAACAGAGATGGAGTTGAGTTCAGTGGCCAAATTACATCAACAGGTTTACTTTTTAATGTTCTGCATATATTCATATTTAATTCAAACTGAATCTGAAAAGCATTCTAAATACTTAATAACATTGATTTGACCCCCAATTAGGTGATGCGTGTCCACAAGTAACTCTGAGATACAGCATGTTTTCAGTGTTTCATTATCTTCTCTTTTTTTTAAGTCACTCTCTCCACTACCTGCTCAACAGACAGACGAGTCTCTTATCAGAAGTAGCAGATGGCAGAGCCAGTCTGTTTGAATTTTCCAACATGCACTCATAGAACATTTCTGCAAATTTTGTTAAAGCGCATTATATTACAGCACAATTGGGGATATAAGCAGGGGGATAGCACAACTCCTCTTCAGGAATGTATTTTTAAACCTTGTCACAGAGTTCTGTAATGCAAAGGTTGTATTTTGTAGCTCAAAGAAAGCAGACTGAACTTTAACTGACGCTGTCTTCTGTTCCTCTCATTCAGTGCCAAAGAAGGGGTTCAGAGGATGAACTAAGGAATTGTCTTTGCAGCTTGTGAACTGGGGGAAAATCTGCCCATTGATTTACTGAGAACTTAATGTCAGTTAACTGAATCAGACCACTGTATAACACTGCATACTGCAGAATTTCAAACTACTCATGACCAAGAAATGGACCAAATGGTTAATCTACATAGCTAATCAAAATGTGCAACTGTTCCTTGGTGATATATCTATATCTATGTCTGTATATCTAGTACATCAGAGCTGTCCTGTTTTCCAGTTTTTGGGCAAAGCCAGGGTATTCTGTAGGTGCTTCATCTCATAGAACACGAGAGTGAGAAAAAAAACAGAGAGGAGGAAGGAATAGGCAGAGCCCTTGCATTTAGTTGACCAGAGTTAATATCAGAAGTATGGCATATGCTCAAGCTTCCCAGGAAAGCACAATAGGAGGAGCATATGATTCTCTTCCACATCCCTTTTACCTTCTGAAGTTGACAGATGTGAAATCTGAGCGTGCCTTAGAGATAAAAGACATAGGCTCCCAATAAACTATTCTGCTACTAAAGGCTTACAATATTCCCTATTCCTTTCTGAACTTCAGCAATGGCACTCCATATTGCAAGGCAGGACAAATGGGCTTGTGATGAGTTATCCCAGCTGCTATTGACAGCTTAAAGGCAGACCATAAGCCTTCTTCGTACTATAAGGACATATTGCATACACACACACACACAAAAAAAAAAGAAACAAAAAAGAAAAAGAAAAAAGAAAAACTTCTACATGTAAACTGTGAATTTATGGTTTGTAAAATCTGGAAATCTTTCAGAATAAAATTGAGGTTGATGACATAAACATTCTGCTTTATTGCTTTTTATATTATTTCCATGTTCTATCACACTAGCTAGATGGGAATGAGTGAACCTTATTTTAATATCTATTTTAAAATGCTTTTCAGTCATGTTTTGAGATACGGTGCATTTTAAATCTAGAGTAATTCAACTGAGGATGCCACACCGGGCCTGAATCTCTATTCCAGACCCTGCTTTCCAGAACTTGGTATTTGGTACAGAAGTGAGATCCAATGTGTTAATGCCCCTGTGATGTTCTGTAAGGCAGATGCACTCAAAACAGAAAAACCCCCAATATTTTACATTTTGTAACATCCACTATACTGTGCAAAATTATTTAAAGAATTCAGACTTTTAAACCAATACACCTATTAAGATTTGAAATGCATTGTGTAAATATTACTGTGAGACAACTTAGGGAGCGTACATGATTTGGCATGGACAGAAATTCTACAGAAACACATAAACAAAGGCAATAGAAGTCCAAGGATAGAGAGGGAAGTAGAAAGGAGTGAATTATTTTTTCTGATGATTTGGTAAATCAACAAAAAGATTATGATTTGCAGTTGTTCCCCATGTTCTGTATCCATGAAAATAGTCTAGATTCTGCCCTCTCAAATAAGGAATCAGTGAAGAACATATCATTGTATTCCTCTCATATTAGGAGGAAATCTGAATGTATATTTCCAAACAACTATTGCCACTCTTGTTGGGACAACTTCCCCTTCTGCTGTGAACTGAAAAATCAATTGCTCATACAACTGTCCGAAAAGCAGCTGTGGTGCGTGTGAACCTGCAAGTTAAGTAATTTGGGGAGGAAGGGTGAGTTAGAAGACGAAGATACTGAACAATGAAACTGCCTTAGTATTTAAATTCTTATTATATTCAGGCCAACAGGATATAACACACATTTCTGGGAAATAAAGAAAATTGTAGAATAGAAATTCTAATTTCTTTCCTTAGCTTCTCCTTGTAACAGTAAGAACAGAGTTATTTTAAAAATTGTTATATGCTCAGTTTGAAAAAAAAAGCTCAATAGTTATTTCTACAATAAAAGTGATTAACAACCAGCAATATATATTTCTAGAACACCCTGGCATAAGACCTGATCATTTAATTGCACATATTTGATTTATGATGGTGTGCTGGTTAATGAGTTTAATAAAGGCCCAGGTTTTCCTTTCAGAAATGAGTATGTGCAATGTGTCTCAGATCAGAGACAGTACACATTAGGAGGAATAATTTAGCTGTGGACATGTATAAATGAAATTGTCTCAGATTGATGTATTTAGATCACACATTCAGGGAGACTGCATACTTCTTGGGCAAGTCAGGTACCTGCATATGTCCAACTATATACTACCTCAGCTAACAAATTAGGCACATTCAAGCACATTAGTTACTACATATCCATTTTTAAAGAAGTCAGTCTGCAGGGGTTTATATAAACTGAATTTTTTAAAAAAGGTTAATTTCTATCCTAAGCAGAACAAAATTTTGTATCAATTTTCTTTTGAGTGCAAATGTGTGCAGCTCTACTATATATCTTCAGTGCAGATAGCTTGACAGAAAGCATACTTACATTTATGAAAAAATATTTTTTCACACCTTCTGAATGTTTTCCACCTTTCTGATGGTTTTTCTTTCTTTTTTTTTTTTTAACTAGAAAGGGCTGTGAATCTTGAACAACATGGATAGAAAGTTACAATTTTTTTTCTCATTGTGTGTCTCATTTTATGATATGACAGACATGATTCAGAATAATACTAGCTCTGTGATTAGGATGTTCACTCCAGAGAAGTATTTATAATTTTATAGTATTTATACATTTATAAAGAATGTTTATATATTTGTATTTATATTTTTATATCTATGTCTAACATAAAGTAATATCTTAAACATTTATGTTCCATATTTATTCCATATTCCATAGTCACTGGGCTATGGACGACGACCTAGTCACTAGTCCATTTAATTGTCTTCACTCTCGAATGAATTAGAGATCTTATTATTTTTACAGATCATTATCAAAGAGAATTGAGAAAGGATTACACAGGAATTTAGAAAAATCACCCAATCTAAAAGATCCTAGTATAGTTTAACCAAGCAAAAAAAAAAAAAGAAGAACCTGAGTCATCACTGATGAATACGTTATTCTAGCATAATATTCTCTTGTTTTGATAACAAATTTTATTCTAAACTGTCTACATAAAACTCTTGCAGAGTTTTGATTCACATCAAAAATTGGTCTAGCAACCATCTAAACAGTAGTTAACTGAAAAATGTCCAACTGTCTACATTATTTACTACTGATGATAGATTTTTATATATGGAAAAAGGGTATTATTCAGTCTTTGAAATATATTTGATATTCTTATTACTTAATTCGGGATGGGTTGAGCGTAGTGTGAGTTAATATTAAAAAATAAACAGACACTGAATTACTTCTCTTTACTAAGAAAACAGTATGGTTGGTCATATGACATAGGTATGGTATCAGACACAAAACTATAAATGAAAAAATTTCAAAGCTTTTTGAATAAAGAAATTTGGGTTCATATATGATAACTTCCATCAGTGTCCTGAATCACTGATGTGGAAGGGAAAGATACCAGTGAAACAGTCTAAAAAGAGAAAAAGCCACAACAGCATAGTTTCTTGTGCAAGACATTATTCAGCAAAAATATGCATTAATACATTGTTGGTGAAAATTAACATGGAATAGTCAATACAGGTTTTAAAAAGCAATTGTTAATGCATAAACATGAACTACACATTTCATTATTATTGCTCTGATATTTTTTATATTGTGCTAGTACCTACAGGGCCCAGCTAATGGTCAATTTGAAATATGGAAAAATCACTAGTGGCTTGGTCTCAAGACACACAAACAGAGGTTTTTCTGAGACATTTATGTTCATATTAATAAGTCTCTTTTACAATAGAGAGAGCAACTAATAAGAAATAAATACTCATATTCATATGTACTGTTTTGAGATAAATATTGCAAATATATTCCAAAATAAAGGGGTAGAGAGTATTGGTAAAATGGATACTACAACTGTAGCATCAAACCAATCCTAATCAGTAGTAAATTAGCACTCTGCAACTGTGGAGTCTTTGGAGGTTTTAGCTTGTAGTGACTCTATGCAAACTGTAAATTTGTACTTTGACTAAGCCTTTTTGGTAGATCAGAAAATAGCATATTTTACTGGAAGATAGCAAAATTTCAGCCTTTTTTGATCCAGAGCATGGTTCCACTCAATCTCTGTGGAAAAATTATTAGAGATAATTTAGGCTATGAAGACTCCTGACTTTCAGAGAAGGATCAGGTATTTTGTCTGAAGTTTGTTGAAAATTCAAATCTGAGGTGAATATGGATGGGAACAGATTTCCAGCCAAGAGGTAAAAATGTAGCCAGAAAATACCCCTACTGAAATTAGGGACTTCATAAGACGTTGGCAGGGTTTGGCTGATCATTCCAGGCTTCAGAAGTTGTTCAAATGCTGTCATAAAATGAGACTTTCTAGATTCTAAGACTCTCTATGAGGTATCTACTTAACATCTGCAAAAGACGAGGCTTTAAAGGCTCTGCCTGATTTGACCTATATTCTTTTAATAATGGGATGTCTTTCTAAAAAAAAAAAAAAAAAGCTCTAAATTGAACAACAATGCAAAAAAAAAGGACAGTCTTAGATACTGGTGTGTCTGTCCATATTCATGAAGTGATCTTGGCAGTGCCATTTTCACGGTATTATTACATACTAACAAAGTTTTGTTTTCGTCAGCTCTTTTTGACCTTTCCAATATGTATCTAAATCCCACTAAAATTGCTTTCTTTTCTTATCAACACAGGAAAAATAGTAAGGGAAGTGTTATCTGCGTGTATGTGTTTTTAAGCTATGTGCTTCAGTGGTGATAAGCAGAGATGCGGTGACTATGATAAAAGAAGAAATACAAGAAAAGATGTTTCTTGTTCAAACATTTCTGAAAAAAACCATAGCTTTCAGGGTAATAACTTTAAAGATAATGTTTCATAGTAATTGAAGAACTTGAAATTATAACATATCTTTCCTGAAAAGATGTGCAGTCAATTACATCAGGTTAAATAAAGTCACTATGTCTATAGATTATATTTGTAGCTAAAGAAAGACATAATTTATATAAGTTAGGTTTAACTAATGTGTTAGCAGTTAGAGATATGCCAACACAGCAGGAGATACACATTTATTTTTGTAAGCAAAACACATGATTGGCTACATTGTAAGTATTATTATCATGCTAAGAGATAGCAAACCCGACAATTTCTAAGGTTGCTCAGGCTGTGAAAATAAGTAATTCGAGAGCCCCCTATAGCAGCATCTAAACACGATGTGTACCAAACTCTGCTGTGAGATATTATCCTCTTAAAGCAGAAGTTATTGAAATTTATATCTAGAGTTGCTATGATTATATATTTAAATAATTGTAAAGCTGCTTCTATATTCACTGACTTATCAGGTTCTGCCAAAACTACCTAAATAAGCACCTTGCTGAAATAAGCTGTAGAAATTTTGCATCCAGTCATTATTGATCAGAGAATTGAATTTATGGCCAATCCTTGCAGCAATAGGAGTAACGTGAAAAGTTTCAATGACTACTTGATTATCTCAGGAAGACCTCAAAGCTTGTTGGGCATGAAAGATGGGGCTTCTTTAAATGAAAGTTATCAGAATATTCAGCACAGTTTATAATGCATGACAATTCTATTATGCAAGCTTGATCAAAAGTTATCAGTGAGAAAAATCCTGGTAAGAAAACAGTAATAAGGAAAAATATAGCCTGGTGATACTTGAGGCCATGAAAATATGTACAGCTAAAGCTATTGAAATGTCAGGGAAAACAGCATACTTTATTCCACCATTCGACATACAGATTAAATACTCTAGTCCCTAGTCAAAATTTCAATTTCAAGTCAATGAGAGTTCTGCTGGAACAAAAGGACTGAAATGTGACTGGAACAAACAAGCTCCTGGTGTTTGCAGCTGTGTGTCCGAAGACTTAACAGACTGGGTTATTTAGCCTACTCTTTTTTTCAGCTGCATACTGGAAGAAAAATAAATGTCTGCAAAGCAGGCTTTAAATACACTTTGTATCAACAGAAGACAATAAAATTGTGCAAATTAAAATTTGTTCCAATCCATGCTTTACGAGATTTAGGCAAATCTCACTGCAAGTCTGAATGTGAGATCTAATTCTCTGTTAGCTTGCAAAATAGGAAAAAGAATAGCTAATGGCAGTGAAAACACATTGCTATAGGTATTGCACAGATTTACTACTATGATAGGTTTCTTTTACTCATATGATGGGAAGTTTGCTTTGATCAACATTACAGCTGTCTTCACCTCTTACGGAAGGATGCAACAGGCCAAAGCAGAAATGCTGACACATGAAAGGTGGTAATCCTTTTCTGACATTTTCGGATGGTTCTACTGCATTAAAGTTAATGCACAGTGCTGTTAACAATTGGAGTTCCTAATATTTAGATGCATTAACTTTGCTGAACAGTTTGTTTCAGCTAGTTCAAGGTCTAGGTTACTACAGGTTTGTACCTTCAAAATAGTGACTGCAATTCATCATTAACTAAGATTAGCTGTTATCTACTCTCTTCATTTTAATACTAAACACTTGTTATGGCAAAATATTATCAGTTTGATGTCATTTGCTACTTTTTGAATGACGGAACTCATAAATTCAGGAATTCAAAAGGTGAAGAAAACTATTGCTGATTGTCAATTATCAGTATTGAGTTGCACCAATTAGCTAGATCACCTGATAATAGTTTTGCTAAAAGGTTTTTCTGAGTACCAAGCATAGAATAGTAATTGCAATATCTAGGAGTTCTGCAGAACTCTGAAAGTAAAGGTTTATTTTTAGCTGAAAACTTTGGCTTCTCTGAAGTCAGTTTTTGCCTCCAATATCTGAATGCTTTTTCTCTGTAGGTGAGACTAGTGACACACAGATGGAACTCATTACCTGCAGTGCCACATGCTGCTCAAAAGAAAGTTTAATAAGAGTGAGAAAAGTGACTCAGACTTTTACCCATTGTCTTCCATCACCGGTCATCATGACAGCTTCGGGAGGTGTGACAGGTAATGCTGCTTCTGCAAGTGGCTTTGCATATAGCCCCAAAAGCTTAAGCTATCAAAGCAAGTTTGCTTGTTGCATATATTAGATAGCCAAACATTCCAACAGAATTACCAATTTCTGTAAAATATAAGACAACCAATCTTCTTGAGAATAATCTGTTAGTAAGAATTTAAGGTACATTTAGACATGTCCATCTGAAGTATGTACGGCCATCTTAAACTGCAGATTAAGTACCCAAAAAAAAAATAAATTCTAAACCTTATATTAAAAGGAAACAGAAGAATATTTTTAAAAGCAAACAACGAGATGCAAAAAAATATCTATTTTCCCCAGCACTAACTTAAAAAAAAATACTTCAGTTATACTTTAGAGAAAAACAATTCTCATTAGATAGAGGGAGTACTTGTAGTAGTTGAAGACAATAACATCCAGCCATACAATTATGCGGAGCTGCCTCAGGTTACCCATAGGCATTCCTCAGCATTCTTCATGTCTTGAACTTGAGGCAGTATTGTTTGTTCTCTCATAAATGACAGCAATGACCTGGCAAAGCACCTTCACATTGCTGCTGAGCCATTCTTCTTCCTACCTGTAAAACTTTCTGTCAGTGAACTCTCTGTAGGTGCTGAGCAGGGTTGGGTGTCCTTAGGTGGGTTGGCTTTAGGTTGCTTCTTCCTTCCTTTTTTCTTTTTTCCTTTTTTCTTTTTTCCTTTTTTCTTTTTTCCTTTTTTCTTTTTTCCTTTTTTCTTTTTTCCTTTTTTCTTTTTTCCTTTTTTCTTTTTTCCTTTTTTCTTTTTTCCTTTTTTCTTTTTTCCTTTTTTCTTTTTTCCTTTTTTCTTTTTTCCTTTTTTCTTTTTTCCTTTTTTCTTTTTTCCTTTTTTCTTTTTTCCTTTTTTCTTTTTTCCTTTTTTCTTTTTTCCTTTTTTCTTTTTTCCTTTTTTCTTTTTTCCTTTTTTCTTTTTTCCTTTTTTCTTTTTTCCTTTTTTCTTTTTTCCTTTTTTCTTTTTTCCTTTTTTCTTTTTTCCTTTTTTCTTTTTTCCTTTTTTCTTTTTTCCTTTTTTCTTTTTTCCTTTTTTCTTTTTTCCTTTTTTCTTTTTTCCTTTTTTCTTTTTTCCTTTTTTCCTTTTTTCCTTTTTTCTTTTTTCCTTTTTTCTTTTTTCCTTTTTCCTTTTTTCCTTTTTTCTTTTTTCCTTTTTTCCTTTTTTCCTTTTTTCCTTTTTTCCTTTTTTCCTTTTTTCCTTTTTTCCTTTTTTCCTTTTTTCCTTTTTTCCTTTTTTCCTTTTTTCCTTTTTTCCTTTTTTCTTTTTTACTTTTCTTCTTTTTCTCCTTTTCTTTACCTGCAAAGAATGGTACACTATTTTTGCATTATCTTCAGTTTTATCCTGTAGAAACTTTGGCCTTGGCTGAATCACGCATGTGGACTTTTTTTTTTTATGGTTACAGCAAAGAACTGATGGAAACAGGGGATGTCTGCCATAAATCAAAGAATTTAAGAGTAAAGAGTTGTGCCTGCTAGGAAGGTAGGTACCTGCCCAGTAAGAGGTACTACTACCCTGTCGCCATTGCAGCAGGAACTGAAAGCCTGAAGTCCTGGTCTTTCTCAGAGACAAGATATTACTGATCAGCATTAGTAGGTAACATCCTTTCATGTTAGCAGTGGTTCCTCCATCAGCCTGTTGCAGTGTATGCAGGCAGTCTGAGCATTAGTGGCTCTGCAATTATATATGCCTGAAGCCCCAGAGCACAAGGTCTTAGATGTAGAACTCAGGTCCAAGTTTCCAGGTAGGGTCTAGTTTCTACATTCCAGCTCTAATTAAATGAGTGTAATAGATCTCTGATCACAAGGCTTCAAAAGGCAGCTCATAGGGCTTGAGGGTATGCTCTCTGTGTAGACATCTCTGTAATCTACTCTTACTGTTGAGATAATTACTGAAAGTGAGAAAAAGGAAGGGAAATAAACACCTAATTAGGGAACTGAAATGAACATAAGGAAACTAATGACAAAGTATTTGGTAGAAATTTTCAATTTGTGCAGATGAACTACTCGTGTAGTCTTAAATGATTTATGAAACAATAATCTCTGCAAATCTGGGACACATCATATCAAAATCTCCTTAGAACTGGCATGTATTAGATTATGCAGTAACTATCTGTGTGCAAGTCCAACTCCAGGGCCTGGTAAGACACCAACTCTCTAAAAAGGAAAGTGAACTGCAAGAAAGTCCATTAAAAAAATGTATTATTAAACCTTTTTTTTTTTTAAGCACAGTTTTTTTTAAATCTCATTCTCTTTCTATTCAGGTTGCAATGGAGCTACATTTCTTTCTACACTTGAGGGCCTTGACATAGTACAAGGTTTGACCTCAGCTGCCTTTGTTCAAATATTTCCTTGTATAATTCTATTTCCCATCATGCTGGCAAATAAGAATCTGGACCATGTCAACATGCTGTAAAAGCAAAGAAGTCTTATCTCTTCTCTCTTTTCTTTTATCCTGTAAGAGTTTGATATATGCTTGATATACATCTAGAAAAATATGGCTGCCTGATACATGCTCAGAAAAGCAGGGCTCTACTGACCTGTTCATCCCAAAAGTGTTTCCTGGAACACCAATTTACTCCATGTCAAAAAGTATAAATAAAACCTGGTATTTCCTCACTGGGTTAACTGGCATAGATTTGATAATGTGGGTGGGGAAGAGTAGTGAATAGTTAACAGGTCAATTTAAGAATGGAGCAGACAGTCACTGGCTACAGATTTTTGGCTACAGTTTTTGAAAGCTAATATAAGTGCGCATATGGCTATTACACCAGTGACAGACCTGCTCCATTAACTGCCTGTTACGGGAATAAGGGGAGGGGAAGGGGTGATGAATGCCTTGTGACTAGGATTATGGGGTGTCTTCAGTTTGCCTAGGCAACCACAATTACATCTTTTGGGATAGGGTTTTAAAATAGGATTCCCTAAATCTGTGTAATCATTTTATGTGTTTTTGAGATCAGATTGGTATGTCACTGAATGCTTTGAGGAATGGAAAAAACAGCCTGACTGATAAGGCTTTTGTCATATTTTACTCCTGCTGTTGGAGAGAAGATAGAAAACAAAAGAAATTGCTGCCATTAATGGCTGTGTTCAGCAGAACAGGGTGTACTTAGCAGGATGCCTGAATGGACCTTTCACCAAGAATAGCACTAGAGAAGATAGGAGAAAAAAATTGGGGGTAGAGGAAAAAAAGTATAAAAACAGGCAGTTGGTAGAGAACAAACAAACCACAGAGGGGCAGGGAAAGAAAGTTATGGAGGGATAAATGGTCTTTCTGACTGCAGGGACGGCAGAAAAGTGCTTCATTATGGAAAATTCTGGGTTGAGCAGTCTTGCAATTTAGGACCGAGTCTGACTTTTAGAAGATTTTAGATTCAATATCCACAGCCCTTCATTAGAAATGTAATTATCAACTTGGGCTTGGAAAAAATGTTCTTGTTCTGTTCTACGTCTATGTTCTATGAATGTTCCCATTCAATAGCTTTGTACAACTTAGCCTAGAAAGTGTAGCAGTAGTGTTCTGTTCTTGTTTTAAAAATGTTTTGGAAAATTATTAGTATGAGGCAGCCTGCAGTTCAGCTACAAATTCCCAGTACCTCATGACTTTGTCGGGACAGTCTGATGGGACACCATGGCCCATGCTATTCAGTTCTGAGCCTTAGAGGAGAAATAAAGATGCTTTTCCCAGTAAAATAAAAAATAAGGTGAACTGTGATCACTTTACACCCTAAGTGCCCTGCAGCTGAGTCCCACAGGACCTACTAAACCTAGTGAAACCTTCAGCCTTATGCACTGTAGCTCTTTCATTGCAATATTAAGCTATTCTTTTTTTCCCATCTCTTAATCCTTCAGGAAAGATTAAAAACAAAAACAAAAACAAAAAAACAACAAAGAGTACATATTGTCATCTTACACTGCCCATAAGCTTAGTTACACACATTCAGCAAACATTTAATAAGAGCTTCTGTTTAAGTGAGTTGGACAGGAGTTCTCCCAGATTTTCTATATTCAGACTGCTTTCATGGTCTTTTGCTCTGCGTATGTACCCTATTTCTAAATGCATTTTTGTTTTGATTGATACAACTTTAGAGAGTGCCTTGGAGAGAAACGCTGAATTATTAAGTCTTGAATATAGCTGGCTTTCATCCACTACAGTACCTTTGTCATAGCCCCATACTTCAAAGCTAATCTTTGATAATGAGCTTTTTCTTTCTTTCTGTCTATACTTAATGCAATTGCTGCTGTTAAAATTATAGCCCACATGTCTTTAAGAAATGATTTTCCAAGTCCCCACATTTTTTAATGTTTGATGTCAACATCTACTGAGAACTTTTTCGTCTCTTTCTTTTTTTCTTTTTTTTTTTTTTTTTTTAACTTTTACTGATGTGCTTCACACCCCCCCCCCCCCCCCCTTTCTTTTTTCCCAGGCTCCAGCTGTACTATTTCCTATTTTTAATTTGTCTCTTTCAATTAAGTAATCCTGCTTCAATCTGATTTTGAAAATGACATCCTGCCTTTGAATCACATTTTTACATTTTGGGAGCTGGTTTTAAAATCTTCTTTTAAAGTCACCTCCATGGAAGAATTAGGCTGTTTTTTTCTTTTGCTAACATGAAGATCAAGCTTTAAGCTTCTCCTGGAACTTGGTGTGACCTTTTCTGCTTTTGATGCTTTTTATATTCCTTAGGTTAGCAGGCTTTATATCTCTGTTTCCACAGAGAGTATAGATCTGTGAGAATTAGCAGGGGACTGAAGAGGTTTATTCCTCTCTTATGATTGTTCTGTTGGAAACAGTGATCATATTTTTCACCACAACATATTTTCTGTGTTAGATCCTAGATTTCTTAGTCCATTTCCCGCTTTTCGGTAATGCCTTTTTTTTCACTCATCACTTCCTTGTTAAATTTTTTCATACAAAGTACATAAATTCTTCTAATTGTTCACACTCATTCTGTATTTGTCACCTGTTTAGGATAAAGTAGTCACAACGTGGGGTTGCAATTGTGCTCCGTTTATTGCAGCAGGTGTATAGAGGGTGATGCTCTCTTCTCATTTAAAAATTCAGATGTAAATCCACCACAATTCTCTGAATGCCCTAAAGTCTCTGTTGGACTCATACTCAGAGGCTTTGCTCTCATACAAAACATGTAGAGTTTGCTCTCAGCCAAACTCTACATTTCTTAAACAATGGTTTTTGCATGTGAAATGCCTGAAATGTCTGCAACTTTCAGGAAAAGTTATAGAGCTGGGTCATGCTCTGGCATTCACTAAGTGAATAAAACATCTGCTGAGCTCAGCAGGTATGGAAGGGTGTGCAGGAGGTGAAAGTTTTTTTGCTTTTTCTGCCTATATGCCTAGTGAGTGTTGATTCTTTTACAAATTATATTTAGAACGTCTATTTTGAATCAAAGTCTCTGTAAGTTTTCAGGGACTGAGAAAAGCCTAAGCTGGCAGCACAGCTTCCCCTTTTTTGGGGAAGATACATCATACATCTCTCCTTAGTGTGTTGAGGTTTTTTGGGTTTGGGTTTTTTTTTTTTTTTTATTAATGGGAAAAAAAGGGGAAGAAAACCCAGACTATTCTTTTGTCCAGACTAAAAATCTCTGTCCTGTGTGTGGTTACATGACTTCCACTAACATTGACAATTGATTCTGGGTCACATGGATTCTGCCTAGCCAGTTGACTTTTCTTAGGGGGACTGTTAGAGTAAAAGATGTGGTTTAAGTATGGAGAATCTACTTTCTTCTGTTGAAAAGGAAAGAGCAGCTGGTCTGAGCTAGTCTGCTTTGATCTGCAGAGCGAAGTGAGCTAGCTGATTCTGATCAGCAAAGCTGGCAAATAGGGGTTGGAACCCAGTTTTCAACAACTATCTGTTACTGAAGTAAAATATCGGTAAAATGCCAGAGAGCCACTGGTATACACCAATAATCACTGTGGTGCAGTACATGAAGTTCTGGAGGAGACTCTCTTAGGCAAAAATATTTGTGTAAACCTCAGTAGAAATATCTATGATACACACAGAAGTCTCATTTCCTTAAGTAAAAAGAATGACAAGAATAAGAACAAAGTTGATGTAGGCCTATGGTCTAAGGTCCCAGTTTTCCTCTGCCATAAAAGTAATGACAGAATTTTTGTTGTTAAAAGCCTCAGTGGGCCTCTCCCAGCTGAAATCCTAAAGAAAATATTAATAGATTAGGACTTAATATAACCCTGAAATAAAGAACTAATGTTATTACCATTTTACAGCTTGAGAACAGTATGATACAGATGTGATGTATCAAAAAATGCAAACAGAGCATATGGCAAAGCAGGCTGTAATGTGAATCACATGAGACCTAGTATTTTAAGCAGACTTAAAATATAAACATTGCTGATTACACTTATAGCATAGTTGTAACTTTTCTTGCATTTCCTAATATTCATATGGTAACTCTGAAAAACTTCTCTGGAATGTCTGATTTATGCCTATTATTTTTTAATTAATTGTTAATGAAATAATAAAAATTGTAGTAAATAATTAAATTATTATGTAGGAATGCTGTTTCCTTTCCCTTGTCATTGTATATATTAATCCCTGAAATATTAGCGGGAACTAAGGAGGGAAAAAGATTTAAATCCTTCCTGACTAGATTTGAAACACAGTTTTAATGCAAGAAAAAGCCCCCAGAAAACAATTATTAATTCAGAAAATTCAAAATAAGTTATTTAATTGAGCTAATTAAGTGTCAACAGTGTTAGTTTTTAGTTATAAAAATAAAATCTATTAAATCTCCATGTCCTATACTGTTAAAGAAAGTTCAGTTGAAAATTAATCTTTTCCTGTCTGCATATCTAGTTCAAACTGGTTGAAATCAACAAACACTAAACTCATTACTAGAATTGTTAGAGCCTCTATAAAATGAAAGTATATCACCAGTCTGCCCTCCAGTTTACACATTTCTGAATTGTGAGATCTACTACTTAGATAAGTGTTTGCTGGGATTATAAAAACAAATGGGGAACAGAGTCTGAATCTCTTCTTCCATCCACATTATTTTCCACCTCTCAGGGATGTAATTATAGGGAAGTTTATACTGCTGGTCTTCACACCACATCTGTTTCTTGGGTGTAGAGGCTATACCAGTTTCCAGTACTGTCAGTTTGACAAATGTTCAGTCTATGCCCACAGTCCTGACTACTTTTTTGCTTTCAGCAGCTGCACAGATCCCTACCAATTCTCAGCTGCCCTATTTCTTCAAGAGTTCATCATCCTCTTGAAAAACAAATCATGCCTGACCTTCTGTGCTTATCCAGATGTATTTACATAACGTTGAAATTCTGTATATAGTTATGACTGTGTGTCTATATTTACCCAGATGACGGCTCTGTGTTAGTTACATAGAACTTAACTTTCCCCAGCTTTTATTTGTTTGTATTCCTCCCATCCTTCATTCCAGGCTAAAATCCAAAAGACCAGTAGTAGCGATATCTAACAATAGACAGAAATCATTCTCTATAGTCTGAAATAACTTTCTATTCAAATACAGTCACTCCACACAAAGCCAAGCTGATCATGTAGTAAGTCCCAGACAGAAGACTCTTGGTGTTTTGCTGATTTAGGTCTGCTGTATATGTGTGCCATGAGACTGTAGATAGGGTTTCACATGTCGCATATAACCTAGTTCCATGACACTTAAATGTTCTCTCTCTCCTCTTAAAATACCCACCTTTGATCCCTCATGATTTTTTCTCACTATTGCTCTTTATCGCCAAAAACTTTGGAAACAACAGATTTTACATCATTAACTCATAATCTCTTCATCCTTTCCAATACAGAAAGTCTTCCCTCCAGCCAGGTTTTCTCTCACTGTTAGTCTGTACTTTTCAGTAAGATTTCGGGCATTCTCTATATTCTGCCTTCATCCTATCGTTTCTCACTCTGATAGCTGTATTTTTACACACTACATGCCAAATGTATCTTTTTAAGTCTTATCTTTCTCTTCTTCATCCCTTTCTGAGTCTATTCCTGCATCTCTCAGAATTCCTCTAGTCGCTCATTAGGTAAGTGCCTTCTTTCTTCTTCTTTATTCACCTAACAGAAGGATTCCATACTTCTTAATTACTTCTTAATTTATATTTTCTGGGCACTCAAATAGCACCTGGTATCTCTTCTGTGCCAACAGCACACAAAGTTCTTTCCACTCCTGACCTCTAATTCACATTTGCATTTTAACATGTTTTTCATATCCTCTGGGACAACATATTTTGTGTAGAAATAAACATGTTTCTTGGTGCAGAATAATGCCATGGTAAGGGGTTGCTGCTGAAGAACAGCATTCACAGGTACCAGCACACTCAGTAGCAGTCTAGGAAAATATCCAATGCCAAAAGCAAACTGGAAGTGTCTGTCACATTTTTTTCCCTTCCCTCAGAGTGCTGGTACCTCTCCCAGCCAAAGGGAAAGACTTCTGTCCCACTGGGATCTGCAGCAAAATACCCTCTCTTCGAATTAGTTATCTAAACAGGCATTTAGTCCTTCTAATGAATCTAGTCCTTTGTGTATATTCTTTTTGTCTCTTACTTAACTTGAATGTAGAGGACTTAACCATAAAAACTCTTGCATCAGCTACATTTTCAATTTTGCTCTTCATTAGGCCATGTACAGTGGCTGAAGGAGTTTGAGCTCATTATAAAAGCTTCATTTGATAATTTGGGGCACATTTTTAATTGATCCCTAAGGGATTGTTCCAAAAGCACTTATTTACCCAAGTGCCAATAATATAGTGACAAGTCATACTGTTCACTTGCTTATTTCCATAGCTGACACAACATGTCCTTCATATTTTTATTTATCACCTCTGGTTGCTGACTTACAATTAACAATTACTTTTAATCTTTTTAGATCATGAATGTAAACTGTTATGAACTGCTTCACCAGAAGATATGTTAGAATGCTTGAAAAAACTTTGTATTATAATTGGGGAAAGGTTATATAAATGAAAAGCTCTGTGCTGGTTTACAGCTCCTGTTCAGTGAAAGGGTATCACAGGGAACCAAGCAAAAGAAAATAGAAACACACTGGAGCACAGTGGCTCATGAGTCAGAAGATTCGGAGTGTAATCCACCCCCTGACATCTAACCTGGACCTTGAGGGCTCATCTAACCTTGAGAGGTCATTTTGCTCACCTGTGCTTCAGATACATCCATCTCTGTAAAGAGGAAATGCTGCTCTTCCTATTTGAGGTTATCATATGACAAGTTTGTGTGAAACCTTCTTTGAATATGGTAGACTAGTCATAGCTGGAGGGAATAAAAATGTTTTCGACATCTTACAAGTCTCAGAGTACCTCCAAAAAGTAAATGAAAAGGAAGAAATGAAAACTGGGCTAATGAGTTTGTCTTTACCATGCAGGCAAATATTACACTTTGACACAAGTAAATGCAAATGCTTTCCTCTGATGTGTTCAGTGCCTATCTTTTATTATATTTCACCCATGTACTCCACTCCAGACAGATGCACTGGGATACAAGTGTAAGTACCCCCTTGTCTAAGTCTTTGGATGGCATTTACACCATGCTGCCTGGTGAGAAGCTCCCAGGTCACTGCCCCAGAAACTTGCACAGGGAATAATGTGGGGCCCAAAGGAGCAGAGTCTTTTCACTTTGGCATGATTTAATGCTAATTAGCACTGACTCCCATGAGGGTTTGTTAGGTCAGACATAGAAATATGGCATCATGTTGATCCCTGTTGGCTTATATCACTGCACACTTCCCTGCATCCTTTCGTCCTCTAGGTTTTGATGACAAACACACCAAAAGTAATTCAGAGTGTTGAATGCTTACCGTGGAATGAAAAGGGAAGGCCACAGTAGGAGTAAAATTTTAAAGGGGTAAAGGACAAGCAAGCAACTAAAACTACCTTGCATATTCCAAAAGGTCCATTAAGTTATTCACTGTAGTGCAATAACCTAAACTTTCTGCAAACATTTCTGAAGTCGAGAACAGGACACAGTAAAAGCTGATTTCCAGTCTAATCCAGTCAAAACTGCTGCTGCATCCAGACCCCTGAATGTTATGAGGAAGGTCAGGAGACAGAACAGCCTTTCTATACTGCGGCCAGTTTTACCGCTTTCAGCTGATTTCAAAGTAGTTCAATGATGGCTAAATGAGCACCTCTGGTTTTGACACATAACCAATGTTATTTGTGCAAGTAATTCCCATTCTGTCCCTAACAAAAGCTGAGAACTACATCTACCAGTGCTGGTTAGCTTGAAAACTTGCAAAGCTACAGATCAGGCCCCAGACCAGCATCAGGAGAATATTTCTTCTCTGTTTCCAAGACTGAAGGAGCTGTACTGATAATATGAGTAGAATATGAAATTTACTCACCTAAAACCCTCAACTTACACTGGTGCCTTAAGATTTTACTGCTACATACACTATTTCCTCAGACAACGTTTTGACAAGATACTGTTGAAAGGTGTAATGGCACAATTGCCACATTTTATTTTGTTCCAGTATTTTGAGGGATCACACACTGTGTTAAGACTATCAAGAAAAGGAAAAAAAACCCAAATCCCAAAACAAACACCCACAAAGAATCTGAGTCTTCATTCCATTACATTCACATTACACCATAAAAATTAGCCCAAGTGCCTCTTTATTTAATTCCCGTATTTATTCTGAGTAGTGTCCCGAATCACACTGGCACACAGTGATGGAACTACTTTATATCCATTTAGTATTAAATTCAACATATTCACTCTAAAAATAACAAAATACACACATGAACTGCAAGAAGAAACCTAACTATAGGAGCACAATAGCCACAGTTCACATTTTTCATATAAATCTGACTTTAGACAGATCAGAGAAATTAGCATTAGAAAGTAACCACTTACATATCAATTTATTATATCACAGAAGTCTGACTACACCACATTTTCTGAGTCACATATTCATTCAGTCTCACAATCTGTTATGCCTGTTGCTTTTTGATATGACTTACTGAGTGCTTGAGTTTTCTCTACGTCCTGCAATTTTTTTTAAAGGTTACTGGAGTACTTCTATCACTAATGAAATCAAATTCAAAACCTGGTTTATCACTCCCCTAAGTGAGTAAGTTAGTTTTCAGCTGTTTGGAGCTATTTCATTTATTTCTATCTCCAAAGACTGCATAGTTTCCAGTGAGTTTCTAGCTGATCAAAGATTTGGATTACGGAAAGCATCCTTTCTGGTGCGTGAAATACAAAATTTAATCAGACACCTTTTCTTTCTGTAAAAAAGTGAGATGGGATAGTTCCTTTCTGCCTTTCAATACATCATTTAAATGTTTTGCTTTAATTTATTTCCATAAAAATGTTTTCTTCATGTACACAGTTTTGTAGGAACTGCTAGAAAGCCAAATAGTTTCATGAGAGGTTTACCAAGGTCATAAACCCCACCATCTACAGAACATATCGTTAAGACTGTAATTTGAATGTGAACAGAATGCTTTGGATTTGAATGTTGCCCTGTTTCATTCATAATCAAAATTCTGCAGCACTCTGAAAACACATATAAAGAATTGAAAATTACTATATAAAAATATATATAATGTAAATATATGTATTTACTTTAGAAAGAGTATATTTTTATTTTCACTGCTCAGAGTAAGTGAACTGCAAAAAGTGATGTTCATTTTAAGTGACTGCAAGTATTTAAGTTTTAATGAGGAACAAAAGAACAAGGTACTTTTTCGAAAAAATTACTTAGTCTTTGGGTTGTTTTTCTCCAATGTGTCTTCAAAAGCTTTGGGTTTTTTTGTTGTTGTTGTTGCTTTTTTGGCTTTATTGTAGGTGGGTGTGGTGTGTGGTTTGGGGGCTTTTTTTTTTTTTTTTGGGTGTACTCTGCTTGGGCACTCTGAAGATAAACTGTGAATGTATCAATCACTGGGCCTCATCTATGCATTGTACTGTTAGGTCTGGAAGTGATTTATAGGAGTAAGAGATTTTTTAGATTCTTTTGATTCAGGTGATCCTAAATTTGTAGAAGTGATCTTGATTTATTCACTGTGAACATGCATCAGGAAGTCAGCCTTAGATGCTAGTTGAGACACATGTGTAGAAGGAAAACTTCACAATACAAGTGTAAAAATATTCTTCCACCTGAAAATGTGAATGGGCTACAAAGGCATCATGGCAGAAGATAAATTAGTAATCCTTTACAGTTAATTTCAATGATTTTTAGTACCAATATGTTGACCCTCAGTCTTGGGTGCAGTCACCATTCAGTACATCTTGCAGAGGGCCACTCTGAGTATCTAACTGAAGGAAAAATATGGAGATGGCGTTTCACAAATTATTGATATTTCTTCCTAATTTCCTCTTCACTGATTTTTTCACTGAGCTAACAAAACTTGCATCAGAAATATTTTCATGTTACAAAAAAATATTTGGTAGAAAGCATGTTTCTAATCAGTATGGTGAGATAAATGGTCTTTGCTTCAACTGGACTAACAATTGGACTAAAATCACCAAGACATACAAGAATTGCTTTGACAGACTATAATAGTATTTGGCTCCTATAACCAGAGCAAGAGCATGAACATCAAAAATCTGTGAGGAAGTGGGATCCGTCAGAAGTTATTGTAAAGTGTCACTTGCTTTCAGGTACCATGAGGAAACTTGCTTTTGATCTGTACAGTCAGTGTTCTCAATGTCATTACTTTATTAATTTTCACTAAAGTGAAGGCGGAATTGATTTTTTTTGCATACATAGGCAGGAGAAGAATACATGGTAGAGCAGTCTGCTAAAATTCATAGCTGAATCATGGATGGGCAGTGCAGCCTAATAGCACTGGACTGAGACAATACAGATATAGTATTAAAAAAAGATGACTTCTGAATGATTTACTATAGGAGGAACAGAAATTTGCAGTTTGTTCCCAGGTGCCTGATTCCGTGCAATTGTTTCAGAAGACAGCTTGCATGGGAGCTGCCTTCCTTGAGCAGCCAGTGCTCCTGGGAGCCAGCAGCCTCACGAGGCAATGGAGCCCAGGGGAGATGAAATACAGTAAGTACACAGGCTGATTTCTGTCAGTGTTTCAATGGAAATTACTCTTTCTGCTACATCTAGGCTCTTTAAAAAGTCTACCTAAACCATTATGAAGTAATGAGATTTTGAAGATTGCCTTACCTATAAAAATCTGACCTTTCATTAGTTGCCTGAGCAGAAAGTAACACCTTCTCTAAATCCAAGATTTAAGTTCAGTTTTAATGACAAGTGAAATGGAGGATCTTTTTTTTTTCACTTAGGCCTTCTTCTGGCATTTGTTACCTATTCAGCATAAGTGATTCAAGAATTACTTTTAATCCATCCTAAACTGGGAATTTTAAAAGTAGAACACAGTATATTTGCTAAGGAGGGTGTATTTTCTTGCTTCTCAGTGACTCTAAGCTATTTATAAACATTTATGCATACCTAGACTCTGATTTTTTCAGCCACCACTTTCCTATTTAGGGTATTTTACAGAAGCCCCTATTCTATTGGACCATATTACATGTTAATCTATCTGACTTGAACTACAGCAGTTAGTTCTTTTGCTCAGTGGTAGCCAGTGGTGTGTCATTTTACCCATCATAGAAATGCATGTAGAAAAAACTGATGTGAAAAGCAGAAAGGTATGGTTAACAAGTTAATGATTCAATATATCATCATCACATATGACAGAGGTTGTCTTGCACTATCCTGGTGTTGAGTGTAAGTGTGCACTTTAAGATAATAACTTCAGAAAGTTCTTAACTTCATGAGTATTTTTCCTGTCATTCAGAACTTCATCCATCCCCACAAATAGTACACACAGGCAAACACGTTGAAGCATGCCTACTTTTCCCTTGTCAGTCGATACCTGTATTATGAATTTTTGACAGTTAGCATGCCCAATCTAGTCATGCATCATGTTTGTGCCAAGGTGTTTATCTGTGTATGCAAAATCTAATTATACATAAAATAACTCTGACTAAGGTCATGCTGAGAAACAGAAAAACAACAGGAAGTTATTTGTAGGCGTAAATGTAGGTTCTGATAAAAGACCATTTAGTACAAATAACATGTGGCATTCTCTCTATTCTAACTGGAAACGAAGCTACTTAGTTTCAAAAGCAAAATACATCAATTATTGATGTATGAATATTCTTATTTTTTTAAAGCAGAATTATTTCCTATTCATTAGTGTTTATCCAAGTCATTAATTTTAATATGCATTTGGGCGATGGTATTTGAATTGTAAATAATTTTGCTTTCTCCACAATTTAACCACATTTTGCATATTCATGAGACAATTTAGTCAAAAGATGTAGCAGGGCGTGCATTGCTTTGGGATATAGTCATGTTAGGTAATTCTGTGGTACTGTGTTGCCTAAGGCTTCACCTACTTCATTTAGCACCCAGTAATATGAAAGATCCCATGCACCAGTGTCTCATGTAATTGAGATAAAAAGGCCCCACTGAAAGCACTTCACGAGCATATTCAAGTTAATATTTTCACATATGTTAATACAATCCTTATGCAAAGTAATCAATCATAGAGAAACATAAGTAAAACCATCACCAAAAATAAAGCAGAATATCGTTGTTTCATGATTTTTAATTTTTATACTGAAGTAATAATTTCTGTATGCTAGACAACATATTTCATCATGCTACAGATAATTAATCTTTGAAAAGGGTAAGTAATGATCTCTGCAGGCATCTGTGTGCTAGATTGTGGTTAGCCCTCCAGGTTATCACAGGTAATTAAAGGCTGTAAGACACTGACCTATACTTACACCACCTGCTTTGGATCTGAGTCTCTTAGAGCATGTTTTTAAAGACAAGATGTGTATGAAAGGGGCAGAGCAGGATCTTTTACATTCACAGACCAGTCGACTGTGCTGGCATGGTTTATTTTGACTCTGGTACATGCATGCTTTGCATCTAATTCTTGCATGTAATGTATTCTGGCAGCTGACTCTTGAGTTTATTATGGGTAGGTTGCAAGGTGATGATTTGCCCCCCAGAATGAGTTAATGGGTCTTTAAAATAATATCCGACAATTGAAACAACATGCATGTCTCAAGTCATCCCCACCAAAAAAAAAGTGCCAGGAAAAAAGAATGTGGGCAAATTGTTTCATGAAGTGTATCGCTTGCTATCGCAGAACAGTCCTACTGTATCCAGAGACATGAAAAGATAAAGAACAAGGCAACAGCCATCCTTGAAAAATGTTTCTCAAAAAAAATGAAAAGCAGGCTGGCTAAACAAAGAAGGCTAAGAGGGAAGTAAGCATGTGCAAAAGACTCAATATTTCGTAAAAAAAACCACAAAATTTGAATTTCTAGTGGATTAGGAGGGCAATGAAGCCATACAGAAATTGTAAAGGTACATCAGCAAGTGTTGTTTGATATCACCAGGAAAGGCTGTGGATGTTAGTTTAGTAAAGCTGTTTCCCACAGCATTCTCCTGGAGAAACTGGCTGCTCATGGCTTGGATGGGTGTACTCTTTGCTGGGTAAAAAAGTGTCTGGATGGCTGGTCCCAAAGAGTTGGGGTGAATGGAGTTAAATCCACTTGGCAGCTGGTCACAAGTGGTGTTCCCCAGGGCTCAGTACTGGGGCCAGTTCCGTTTATTATCTTTATCAATGATTTGCACCCTCAGTAAGTTTGTAGATGACACCAAGTTGGGCGGGAGTGTCGATCTGCTTGAGGGTAGGAAGGCTCTACAGAGGGATCTGGACAGGCTGGAACGATGGGCCGAGGCTAACTGTATGAGCGTCAACAAGGCTCAGTACCGAGTCCTGCACTTGGGTCACAACAGCCCCCTGCAATGCTACAGGCTTGGGGAAGAGTGGCTGGAAAGCTGCGCAGCAGAGAAGGGTCTGGGGGTGTTGGTTGACAGCTGGCTGAACATGAGCCAGCACGGTGCCCAGGTGGCCAGGAAGGCCAACAGCATCCTGGCTTGTATCAGGAATAGTGTGGCCAGCAGGAGCGGGGAAGTGATCGTGCCCCTGTACTTGGCGCTGGTGAGGCCGCACCTCGAGTACTGTGTTCAGTTTTGGGCCCCTCACTACAAGAGAGACATTGAGTTGCTGGAGCATGTACAGAGAAGGGCAACAAAGCTGGTGAAGGCCCTAGATCACAAGTCTTATGAGGAGAGGTTGAGGGAACCGGAGTTGTTTAGCCTAGAGAAAAGGAGGCTGAGGGGAGACCTTATCGCTCTCTACAACTACCTGAAAGGAGGTTGTAGTGAGGTGGGTGTTGGTCTCTTCTCCCAAGTCACGAGTGATAGGACAAGAGTAAATGGCCTCAAGCTGCATCAGGGGAGGTTTAGATTGGATATTAGGAAAGATTTCTTTACTGAAGGAGTGGTCAGGCATTGGAACAGGCTACCCAGAGAGGTGGTAGAGTCACTCTCCCTGGAGGTACTTAAGAGACTTGTAGATGCAGTGTTTAGGTGCATGGTTTAGTGGTGGACTTGGCAGTGTTAGGTTTATGCTTGGACTTGATGATCTTACAGGTCTTTTCCAACATGAATGATTCTATGATTCTATGAAAGATGATCCCCACAATGACAAATATTTCCAGCTCATCACAGATTAGAACGCTAAAGGTGGTACTTAGCTATACTTCAGTACTAAGCTCTAGCGACTAGCTAAACTTTGTGATTCAAAGCTTCAACAGAGAGGAAGGCAATTACCAGTTTCTTTATGTTCTTTCTTGCTCTCTCAGTGTTATCTAGAGAAGTTATTACTCCATGTTTTTTACTGTTGCCTAATGTTAGCTAAAGTTTTCTAAAGCGACACGAGGTAACCTACAGGAAGCTTTACAGACACTCTAACTCTGGTCCATGACAACACACAAAGTCAGAAATAATACAGAGATATTTTACTTACAGTATGCTTTCTTTGCATTTGTTATCTGTAGGCTAAGTGAGAGTTAGCATTACCTGCTTTTTATAATGCCTGTTTTATGCTGCATCAGGAAAGAAAACGAAAAGTAGTGGCGACGAAGAAATAAAATGGTAATGATGTCACAGATGCAAATTACCAGTTGACCATTCTTCAAAGTACATTTTTTGTCAGTTTGTGCAGTACTCAGAACCAAAAAAAAAAAAAAAAAAATCAGATTCAGGAATATTTTCCTAAATATTGATGGTTTAGTCATTATTAAGAGTATATGAATTGAGCCATTTTTATTATAAAATTATTCATGACCCAGTCTTGTTTGCAGGCAAAACGTCTCATCATTTGAAAACATTTTTTGGACAAACCCTGCCAGATATTGGATTACTTACAAATGTTCACTTTAAGTTAGTTAAAGATTTTTTATTGGAACGATTTCCCAGTGAAAATTTACTTTCCGTTAAATCAAACTTTATTTCATTTAATGACCCTGTCCAATAAGATATCATTTAGCTCACAAAAACATTTTTATGGAAAGGAAACTTCAAAATGAACCTTTTCTCCCCTTCCCTTCCCCCCCCCCCCAGAATTGACCTGTAATAAAATGCTCTGGATCAGCTAGAACAAAAGAAAAATAACGATAAAAAAACCAACAAACCTTCACCCATACCCCCCCAAGAGATATTTCCCCCAAGCCTTTATATTCCCTTCCTTCATTGCCTTACAGGAGATAGAATTTAGATGTCCCTTGACTCCTTAAAAGCCAGGTATACTTAAGGACCTGGAAACTCAGATGCAACTATCACACTCAGGCTTTTGTCACCTGAGTTGTCTGATGAGAAGTACAACTTTGTCCCGCTCTCAGTGCTGCTGTGAAGACCATTTTCTGAGCTTTGATACCATCCGCTCTCTTCTTGCTTCTTGCCCCTTTCCAGTGAATCAAGCATAAGCTTCTTTCCTCACTTGCAAAGCTCTTCACAGCTATGTCCTTCCCTACATATTATCACCTTTTACTCATTACTGGCTCCCACTTCTGCATAAGCATAAGCCTGCCTCTGTTGCTCATGTGTTAAATCTCAGGAACTTACAGACAGTGTTTCTCACACTTGGGAGCTCTTGAGAACTAGAAGGTCTTTTTCAAAATTCTTTCTCTTTAGTGCAAAACCTAATAAAAAGCTTGAAAAAACCTGTCCAGCTGATATGTCAATGAAGTTTGCTAAGAAGTTTCATGTTCTCTTTTTCCCGTCTTCTCTGTACATGCACCTTCAGTTTACATTTAGACTGTGCTCTCTTTGGGTATGGTCTGTGTTTTTACAGTCTGCCTATCTAAGAAAAGTGATAGTCCATCATTATGGATGCTTTGCCCTATGATGATAAAAAACCGTAGTTTTAAGTGAATAATGAATATTACATTTCAAATAAGAAGTTTAGCACAATTAATTACTCATTCTAAGATCCTCTGAATTCTTGGAGATACACAGATAGTTGCATAAATGACTCAACTGATTCCTGAATAGCTATAAAAAACAAACAATATGAACACTCAGCTCACAGTTGGAGGAATTAATTGTTTTTAATCCAAAATCAGTGTTTTCAATCAGCCCCATTTTTCCTCTTAATTGCTAGTGTATAAAATGGCACATTGTTTAGGAAGCACAAAGATTCTAAACAGGATAAAACAAAGAGGATGCAGGATTACTTTTTTAAACACTGGGCTACAAAACCTTTGTTACTTTAAAGAGTGAAGCTCTTTTCCTTTTTTAATGTCATTAATGATGAGGATTTTACATGCAAATCAAGAAATAATTAAACTTCTGCCATCTTAACAGTAGATGTCTGGAAATAACCAATAAAATGCAACCTAGATTAAAAAGAAAAAGCCTAATTAAGTGAGACAACAGATTTAAGTTTACAGTTTCCAAGGAGTAATTAAACAAGACTAGAGTTGAGTAAATTCTGTAAAGTTATTCCCAGGGGTATTTATTCACGTTATTAGTGAAATTGCTTTGAAGGTATACGCATCCCTTTGTGTTTTCTTTCTTCCTGTATTCATTTGCTAGAGTTCCAACATCATGAATGCTTATGAAAAATGAGTATAAGGATAGTCTTACCTAACTAAGAAACAGCAACCAAACAAAATAGTAACAAGACTAAAGAATTTAGGAAAAGCAATGCTGATGGAAAAAACAACTGAAATAATTTTAAAATATTAACCAAAAGGAAAATGAAATATTATGTTTATTATTTGCTAAATTAGATAAATATTATAGAAGGTACACCAAATAAAAGAATGCCATGAGCTGTATGGAACATTTTATACCATATAGTGCTTCTATATGTATTAAAAGATGAGCTCCCTCTGCTCCCAAGAAACATTTAGTAATTTATTTTCTCAGACACTGAAACCACTTTTTTTGTTTGTTTGTTTTATAAACACATTCTTTTTGTAAGAGAAAAGAAGCTGGATTATCTCGATTATTAACATTAAAGTACATTATTTCAACAAAGAAATGAAGAAAAACTAAATCATATAAGAAAACATTTCCAGCATCTTCCCAGTAATTTAATTAATTAAATAATCTCTTTGTATCTTATTGATGAAATTGTGACTTCAACATATGGTATAAAAGTGTATCTTGTAATCAACAAAACAGTCTATTTTTTTTAAATAGCCAGATACTTTCTGCACTGCTTATATACCATCATGACATTTTATTTGCTGTGGGATGATTAGCAAATCTTTTAATGAGATCAGGGGTTTTTGTTAAGCAAACACAGTTTATCTCTAGCTCTTGACTTATTTTCATTCACCCTCTCAGCAGAGGAGAATTCACAGAAGCAAAGATCACTTCAGATCCATGAATGTGTAACGGTATGGAAACAGTTCTATTCTAAATGCACATCTGCAATTCTGTAGCATAAGCGTTTTTCTTCCCCACTGCACCCTCATTCAGTTCCTAAGTTATTGTGAAGTAAGCATTTCCTAGTCTTGGAGAAATTATTCACCTCTAACCTTGACATTCAATGCATTCAGCGTAGTGCAGATTTACTCTGTAATAAAAGCCAAATTGGATTTTTTATAAATATGTAAAAAATTGTATGTTAATCCAAGAATGTCATTACAGTCTGCTGCAGTTTCCATTCAAAATATTTTCAGTTTATTAATAATAAGCATTAGTATAAACAGTAGTATATATACAAGACCTTAATATATTAGGGAATAATCAAATGCCTTTTCAATACAAAGATCCACTTATACAGAAGTATTAACATTACATGTACTGCTTACAGATACAATTTACATCAAAGTATTTTACATCCTCCTAGAACTCAGAAATGGTGGAAAGTCTGACTTAAATATATGTAGGAAACTTATCTTAAATAATAATCATCTCAAAGTAATAACCTGTTGAAGAATGACAGCTTTGTGTTTTTACATTTGGTATTCAGCGAGCAGTCGTCCTGTCACAGCTGCCAATGCTGACTGATAAATGTTCAAAAGAGCCTAGAAGTATATTGACAAACCCTCAACTTGTGTGTAATATGGAGATAAGGACACCAAAATTATATTTACTTACCCTCCTAGTGTAGCATGAAGCTTCACAAAATAGTGAAGCTAGTTTTTACTGCCTCTGTGTGCATTTTTTTTTTCTATTTATTTACTGCTACGCACTGTAAGGTTCAACTCCTGTTCAGTGATTCAGTGCTGGATAAAATTACTAATCTCCATGGGGGCGGGCGCGGGAGAGAAGAAAGACAACCGCCTACTAACAAGCCTCTTCCCCATGCAACTCCAAGCCCCATCCTTTCTGGGAAAAAGGCAGAGAAAAAGTAAGGAATAGGTATAAAATTTTCTCTGCCTAGGGCTGTTTTACAGGAATTCCGGAGTGAATAAAGCCACTGAGTCTGTGTGCTGTAGCTGTTGTACCTAAAACATCAGTATAAATTAGAAACTCTGTTTTATTTTCTTGACATACGTGGAAAAAAATCAAGTTAATGATTCCTTTAATAAATTATAGGACCTTTTAAGTTGAAGACCACGTCTAGCTTTGTAATGAATCACTCTGCAATTTGTTGGACTTGCAGTCTCACACTTATAAATTATGATTTTTTTTTTCTCACCAGACGCATATTCTGGGGGCAATCAGAGTTCCATGTAATTTGAATGGAAATTGCTGAAGAAAGTCTTTATCTAATTTATTTCTATGTTAATATTTTGCCTCCTGGATATGGTTAAAGACAAAGACCCACAGCAGGAATTTACAAATACTAAAGCCACATGTTACAAACATTTATAGGCAATCTTTTCAAGCTTTTCCGTTGACTTCAATAAACATTTTAGTTGTCTTTTCTCACTTAAAGAAGAAAGAACCATTTTTTCCCTTCGGCATTTATCAATTCAGCAAATCAGAAATGTATTCAGTTTCCTGAACTTTATAGCAAATCTTACAGGGTATCAAAATCTCTTGTGAATTAATGTTTTACTGCCCAAAGGACTACTCAGAACCTTGGGCTTCAAGGATGTGACTTTCGTGAGGACATCTGTTAGGTTTTTGGGTGCTGGAGATGCATGTCTTGTCCTACAGAGATTTGAAATATTTGTGTTTTATTCCAAGCTGTGGTGAAAAAAAAGAATTAAAAAAGGAAAATCCTGACAGAAATGTGATTTTCTTTCTCTATACAGCTGAGTTGAGGTTTTTATATCAGATATGAAGCTATGGTGACTGAGGATTTTTGAATATCACACATTATTTCTCAAGTGCTAACCAGCTCACAGAATTAACCTTGTGAATCCTTTTAGGGGCAAGGACAGGATGGAAACGAGTGAAACACTAGCGAAACATGAGCGAAAAACCACTCTTTTTCTCTTGGTCTTTCTCATTATTTTGGGGTATAACTATTCTCAGAGATATATAATGTAACTTTTAAGGATGCAGATAAGAACTAAATTTTTCCTGAAAGCACGTAATAGTGCCAGATGTACAACATATACATCTTCTTGTCTGTAGATGAAGCTTATTAACAGAGCTGCACTTGTAAAGCATAATTTTCAGACCAGATCTCTCTTTGGTCAACTTCCCTGTGGGAGGAGCAGGCTCTTGTCTGTCTGTACGCACCCTATAGACAAGCCCATAGTTGGTGACAGTAACAGGCGGGAACATTTTCCATTAGCCTGTGATGGATGGAGTAAGTTATCTCAAATGTTTTCATCCTTTTACAGCATTTTCTCCACTAGAAGCTCTTGCCTCTTCAAAATCAAATCTCCTTTCAGGAAGGAAAATGAGCTAATGAGCGATATACTGGGGAGGACCCGCTTGGTCTGTTTGGTTGCCTGTCTAACACAAGGCACAGCAATTATTTAAAGTAATTCTTGCTTAAAGTAGGCAGCACAGGCAAAGCATTCACTCACCATTTAAAAATTACCTGAGAAAAAACCCTACCATAATTATTGCCAATTTGCTTTCATTTGGAAGTGTGAAAGCAAGTAACATTTGGATTTATTATTCTGATTCCCCTTCCAATTTTTGAGTTTTGTTTTGCCTTCAGCTGCTAGGCTGGGGATACCACTTTTTTCTGGTGTTTTTCCTTCATGTAGCTACTTCTAGACTAGGATTAAATTATTCTTAATTTACATGTTAATAGGCTGAAGTAACTGAGTAGCTGGGACAGAACCCACAGAACACAGATGTCCACAGACCAGCCAGGGTACCAGAAAAGGAGCACTGCTATGTACAGGTACCAGAGGGAAAAATCTTAGGCCAGGCTTTAGTTAAATACATATATTTAAATATTGAGGCAGTCAAACTAAAACAAGCACACTCCACCGTCATTTTTATTATACCCATCAATTTCCACACTTAGTCATCTATACAGAGGTGTTTTGTTTTCAGAGATGCTTAATAATCACTTGTTGGAAATTCTGTTCCATTCCACTGGGGCAACATACCTCACCAACCAGTAATAGTATCCAGTCCCAAATCAACATGCTTTGTGATTTGAGACACGCACTCTCTTGTATCATGAAACACGTCCAGGAGGTTTGCAAAGAGAAGATGGGGACAAAGAGAAAAAAGGAATGAGGAGCATGGGAACAAAAGGGGAGAGAATCACTCTCTTACCCAACATACAAAATAAAAAGATAGCTAAAACATCCAAAACCCACAGTCATTTGCCATAATCTTGTCATAAGTCTTGTCACTAGTAGGCACCAGCTATCCCACATTCAGTGTTTAATCTTAACAAATGTGAGGTCTATTTGCATATACACCCTTCTCACTTCAGCTAACCTAATCTGTGCTCTGGTTTTACTTGCTTTGCTTTCATAATATTAAAAAACAAAATAAGTACCTATCAAATAGTATCCAGAATCAATGCAGCTTTTACAGCACTATAATATGGGGCTTGTATATTTTGGCATTTGATGGAGAAACATTTCAGCCCTGATTTCCAATACCCATGTATACACAGCTCAGTTACAATTACAATTGCATCAGTTTAGTTTCCACTGTCATAAACTGGATTACTGAATGGTTGAATTGGTGTGAATATTTTTCCAATACAACAATTGTAATGAAACTATTATTTGCAGAGTACATGAAGTTAATGTTTTTGGGGTACCCTAAGCATATTGAATATTATCAACTCTTTAACTTTTGCCCTTCTCAGTGCACAGGGGTTTTTTAAACTTTAAAGTTTTTAAGATTAAACTTTTAAAGTTTAAGTTTTCAGAGCTTTCTTAAGGTATCTGGATAAACATTTATGGTTCTCTGGTACTCTCCTTTTTGGAAGAACCTCTTAAACTATTAGTCAATTTCTTTCCCTTGAACCCAAATAAATCTTGCAACAGTTCAGTCTGTTATGATCACAATAGTCTCCATGATTGCTGGAATATCACTGAATTCACATCTCAAATTGTCAGCTAGTGTATCTTTTTAGGCAATCTTAAAGTACTACAATTTGTATAACAAATGCAGTGCACATTGAACTGTCAAAGCTCAGTCTCAGTGCTTAGACACACAAAGCTACAATAGTAGCTTTGTACTTTTATGAAGGTACATTCTTTTCATAGGTTAATAATCTCTGTGGACTTGAATGTACTTTACCTTTTCAAAAAATATGGTGGAGAAAATCTCTTTGCAGACGGCAAGTTTTCCTTCACAGAATGGTTGCTGAGGAGGTTCCTGACCTACGGTATCTTTGTGTATACGTGCTAGGCAGAAGCTGTCTTGTGAGAGTTAGGCACTGATTAAGGTTTGGGGCCCAGGGCGATATGCATTCAGCTCAAGGATCTACTCCACACATTTGTCTGGTCTGGGACATTAAATCAGATTAAATCTTTCTGTCCTCCATCTAGAAAATGGGACTCTTGTTCCTTTTTAAAAAAGGCTGAACCCCATCCCCAAGGAGATTCCTGATGCCCAGGGCTGGGACTGCCCCTGGTGTCTCCTGGCTGCTCAGATCCCTGGCTGGGGCAATGGGATGGGTCCCCCCTGCAGCCGTGGCGGGTCCTCTCACTGCTCCCAGCCTTCAAGGAGCACCTGACCCCTGCTACCCCATTTTTTGAGTAGGAATTATCTTTGGCAAAAAAATGAGTAATATATGTACCATTATTATGTGGCCCTCACCTTTATTTTATGGAAATGAAAATAAGTACAAAATACAGAAGGAATAAAAAACCTGCCCACCTTAAAGATATATTTTCCAGGTACTTTGCTTTACAAATGATTCCTTTATTTTTTTTCTGATTACTTTCCAAAATATTTCAAAGTATTAGTCTGTATAACTTGAAATACCATAGCCCAGGAATACATTAACATAAATTTAATACTTTCAAGCAGGGGTGTTAATGCTTTCTCACCAAGGCAATCAGCTCTGGTGCAGGTGCGTTCCCCAGCGGAGCATGGAGTGACAGTGTACAGGGGGCATTTCCTGAGCTGGGAAAACCCCAGGGGAGTACAGAGACCTGCCAGGAGCCAGCAGCTCTCACGAGAGTGGCTGGTCAGGCATGAGGGAGGACAGAAGTAGTGGCGCCACCCCCACCACCCCGCAAAAGGCAGCCCCAGGTTGTGCGAGCGACCAGGAGCACAGCTGCGATCAGGGATGGGCAAACAGAGCATGGAATGTCAGCCAGGGCATGGTATGGCAGTTTGCATGGGAGGGCACCTCTGCAAAGGAGGGGCATTCCACTGGCTGAGTGGGAGAGTAGAGGTACACATAACTCATGAAGCAGGCACTGTTCTGTGACCATCTGCACAGGTCAAGGGCCCTAATCCTACTTGACCCTCAAGGCAGAATGGTGGGCACTGCTCCACTGCTGCAGCTCCATCTGGGGCTTCTGCACCATCTACCCCAGCAGTGGCTATGCCTCCACCCAGATGGAGCTGCTGAAGGGTGAGACTGCAGTGCAGACCTCAGACTGCAGGAAGTGCCTAGACCTTTCTCCTGGGGCAGAGACAGGCGGCAGACCTGCCTGAAAAGGTGTGCCCTGGTGGAGGACCTCCTGCAGCAGGTGGCTGAGCTGCAGGAGATGGTTAGACAGCTGTGTAACATCAGGGAGACTGAAAAGGAGTTAGACAGGTGGTTCCAAATGCAGTCTGCAGTGGGCCCACAGCCCATGGCCAAACAGCCAAAAGCTTTCCCACTGGCACACATGGAAGGGAGGTGGGCCAGTAACGCAGAAGAATAGACGATTGCAATGGCAAGGAGCAGCAGGAGGAAGCGACTTCCCCCTAAGCCTGAGATGCCCTCGCAGAACCACTTCACCACTCTGCAGCCTGAAGAGGAAGGACCAGGAAGGAAGAGGAAGGACACCAGGAGAGATGCTGGAGCTGAGTAAGGCAGTCCAGTCTGCTTCTGGTATAACAAACAGCACAACTAAGAAAAGGCAATGGGTGACAGGAGTCGGCCACTCTCATCTGTGAGGTATGAAATTTGCTGACCTGACGCACTCTCTAGAGAGGTGTGCTGTTTACCCAAGGGCTTGTATCAGGGCTGTCAGCAGGAAACTACCAAGCCTTGTACTACCAGGAGTAGTCTGAGAAGTATCAAGAAGGATTACAGAGCCCTGGGAGTGAAGGTAAGGGACACTGAAGCACAGGTGTTTTTTTCATCAATCCTCCTGGTCAAAGGGAAGGGGTTTGAAAGGGTCAGTCGAGTCTGGCTAATTAACAAATGGTTACAGGACTGGTGCCACAGCCAGGGGTTTGGCTACTTAAACCATGGAACCAATTTTGAGAAATCTGGTTTACTAGGGGCTGATGGGGTCCATCTGTCAGAGAAGGGAAGAGCATCTTTGGTCATAAGCTTACCAAGCTGGTAAAGAGGGCTTTAAAATAAAGTTGCTGGTGGAGGGGAACCTCAATCTATCCCACTCCTACCAGTTTGATGCCAGTGCCAGCAATAGATGCCCAGAGCCTGGAGAATGATCACAGGTCAGCAAGAGAGAACCTGAAGAGCAGCACAAAGGAATTCCAGCAACTCCAGCCAGCAAGTCCTCGGGGGCCCAACTTAAATGCCTCTATGCAAACACACGTAGCATGGGAAATAAACAAGAGGACTTAGAGACGCCTGCATGGCTATGATCCTACTGGCATCACAGAAATGTGGTGAGATGGCTTCTATGATTGGAGTGTTGGAATGGAAGGACAGAGACTCTTTAGAAAGGACAGGGAAGGGAGATGAGGAGAGGGTGTCACCGTCTCTGCCGGTGACCAGCTGGAGTGCATGGAGCTTGGGCCTGGGGATGATGAGGAGCCCACTGAGACCTTACGGATCAGGATTAAAAGGAGGGCAGGTACAGGTAACATTATAGTGGGGGTCTGCTACAGGCCACCTGACCAGGAAGACTGAGTAGATGAGGACCCCTCTATAGACAGATAGGAGCAGCCTCAAGGACAGAAGCCCTGGTCCTCAGGGGGGACTTCAACCACTCCAGTACTGTTGGAGGGACAACATATCAGGGCATAAGCAATCTGGGAGATTCCTGGAATGCACTGATGATAACCTCTTCCTCCAAGTGATAGAGGGCCCAGTGAGGAGGGGTGCTATGCTGTGCCTTATTCTCAGCAAAAAGGAGGGGCTGGTGGGAAATGTGAAGATCGAGGGCAGCCTTGGATGCCATGACTGTGAAATGGTGGAGTTCAAGATCTTAAGGACACAGAGGAGGGTGTACAGCAAGCTCACTGCCCTGGACTTCAGAAGAGCAGACTTTGGCCTCTTCAGGGATTTGCTTGGAAGACTATCATGGGAAGAGACCCATGGAATAAAGCCCTGGACAGAACAGGGTCCCAAGAAAGCTGGTTAATATTCAAGGATCACCCCCTCCAAACTCAGGAGTGATGCACCCTAACAAAGAGGAAATGAGGCAAAAACACCAGGAGGCCTGCATCAATAAGCAAGGAGCTCCTGGACAAACTCAAAGACAAAAATGAGTCGTGCAGTGGGTAGGAAGGACAAGTAGCCTGGGAGGAATACAGAGAAATGGCCCAAGAAGCCAGGGAACAGATTGGGAAAGCTAAAGCCCCGATAGAATTAAATCTGGCCAAGGACATCGAGGGCAAAAAGAAAGGCTTCTACAGGTACATTGGTGATTAAAGGAAATCTAGGGAAAATTTGGGCCCTCTCTGGAAGGAAATGTGAGACCTGGTTACCAGGGATATGGTACTCAATGACTTTTTTCCCTCAGTCTTCACCAGCAAGTGCTCAAACCACACCACCCAAGACGTAGAAGTCAAAGGCAGGGACTAGGAGAACGAAGAACTGCCCACTATAGGAGAAGTTCAGGTTCCAGACGATCTAAGGAACCTGAAGTTACACAAGTCCATGGGACCCGATGAGATGCATTGGTGGGTCCTGAGGGAATTGGCAGATTAAGTTTCTAATCCACCATCCATCATATTTGAGAAGTTGTGGCAGTCTGGTGAAGTTGCCACTGACTGGAAAAGGGGAAACATAACCCCCATTTTTAAAAAGATTAAAAAAGAAGACCTGGAGAAATACAGGTCAGTCAATCTCACCTCTGTGCCTGGCAAAGTCATGGAGCAGATCCTCCTGGAATCTATGCTAAGGCACATAAGAAATAAGGAGGTAATTGGTGACAGCTAATATGACTTCACTAAGGGCAAATCATACCTGACAAATGTGGTTGACTTCTATGATGGGGTTTCAGCATTGTTTGATAAGGGAAGAGCAACTGATATCATGTACCTGGACTTGTGCAAAGCATTTGATCCTGTCCCACATGACATCTGTATCTCTAAATTGGAGAGATATGGATTTGACAAATGGACTGCTCAGTGGATAAGGAATTAGCTGGATGGTCACACTCAAAGAGTTGTGGTGAACAGCTTGATGTCCAACTGGAGATCACTGATAAGTGGCATTCCTCAAGGGTCAGTATTGCACCTAGGGAGGAACAAGCCCATGCACCAGTACAGGTTGGGGGCTGACCTGCTGGAAAGTGGCCCTGCTGAGAAGGTCCTGGCAGTGCTGGTGTACAACAAGCTGACCATGAGCCAGCACTGTGCCCTTGTGGCCAAGAAGGCCTACGGTATCCTGGGGTGCATTAAAAGGAGTGTGGCCAGCATATCGAGGGAGGTTATTCTCCTCCCCTTCTACTCTGCCCTAGTGAGGCCACATCTGGAGTATTGCGTCCATTTCTGGGCTCTCCAGTTTAAGAAGGACAGGGAACAACTTGAGCAAGTCCAGTGGAGAGCTACCAAGATGATCAGGGTACTGAAGCATCTTTCTTACGAGGAGAGGCTGAGAGACTTGGGCTTGTTCAGTCTGGAGAAGGCTGAGGGAGGATCACGTCAATACTTATAAATATCTAAAGGGTGGATGTCACGGAGATGGGACTGGACTCCTTTCAGTGGTGTCCAACGACAGGACAAGGGGCAATGGGAACAAGTTGGAACACAGGAAGTTCCACTTAAATATGAGAAAAGACTTCTTTCCTGTGAGGGTAACACAGCAGTGGAACAGGCTGCCCAGGGAGGTTGTGGGGTCTCCTTCTCTGGAAATATTCAAAACCCACCTGGATGCGTTCCTGTGCCCCCTGCTCTAGGTGTGCCTGCTCAAGCAGGGGGTTGGACAAGATGATCTCCAGAGGTCCCTTCCAACCCCTACTGTTCTGTGATTCTGTGATTCTGTGATTCTGTGACCAGTGCTGTTTAACATCTTTGTCAGTGAAATGGACACTGGGATTGAGTACACCCTCAGCAAGTTTGCTGGCAACACCAAGCTGTGTGGTGCAATTGACATGCGGGGAGGAGGGGGGTGGGGGTGGGATATATATCATCCAGACAGGCTTGAAAGATGGGCCTGTGTGAACCTTATTAAGTTCAACTAGACCAAGTCAAGGTCCTGCACATGTGTAGGAGCAGTTACAAGCACAAATACAGGCTGGGTGGAGAATGGATTGAGAGCAGCCCTGAGGAGAAGGACTTGGGAGTGTTGGTTGATGAGAAGCTCAAGACAACTGTGTGCTTGCAGCCCAGAAAGCCAATTGTATCCTGGGCTGCATCAAAAGTATGACCAGCAGGTTGAGGGAGGTGATTCTCCCCCCCTACTCTGCTCTCTTGAGACCCCATCTGGAGTACTGTCTCCAGTTCTGGGACCTCCCACTTAAGAAGGACATGGACCTGTTGGAGCAAGTTCAGAGGAGGGCCACAAATATGATCAGAGGGCTGGAGCACCTCTCCTGTGAGGACAGGCTGAGAGAGTTGGGGCTGTTCAGTCTGGAGAAGAGAAGGTTGTAAGAAGACCTTACTGAGGCCTTCCAGTACCTGAAAGGGGCCTACAGGTAAACTGGAGAGGGACACTTTACAAGGGCATGCAGTGATAGGACAAGGGGTAAGGGCTTTAAACTGAAAGAGGGTAGATTTGGAGTAGATATAAGGAAGAAATTCTTCACTATGAGGGTGGTGAGGCACTGGATTTTGTTGCTCAAAGAAGTTGTGGACGCCCTATCCCTGGAAGTGTTCAAGATGTTGGATAAAGCTTTGAGTAACCTGATCTAGTGCAAGGTGTCCTTGCTCATGACAGGGGGTTTGGGATTATATCACCTTTAAGGTCCCATCCAACCCAACATATTCTATGATTCCATGATTTTGCTGGCCCTTTCATTTCAATGCAGGTAGTTAAGCTGATTTTGCTGATGCTTCAGCTGATAGATGTTCCTCAGTGCATACTGCAGTGATTTCAAAATTTTTCCAGATTTCTCAAAAGGATGGAGAAATGTGAGCAGGAGACTTCTTCATTCTGCTGCTGTTATCAAGCAGAAGGCTTGTGTTGCTACAACAACACAAAATTACTACAGGCGATTGCTTTTTTATTGTTCCCAAAATCTGGCACTTGAGTACCTTTTTTTCCAAACAGTCTTCAAGTTTAAAAAATTATGTCAGACAATGTTAGCTGAAATGATAAAAAGCTCAAAAAATTGCTGTCTCCATCTGTTGCTCCAAAAGATCTAATGCCACAGACAGAGTAAGTACACTGACTTGCCAAAATGCACATAGCTCAAAATGATAAATCCTGCAGCTTTCTGAGCAGTGTGAAGGCTCATGGTGCTGTTGTTCACAAGTGAACTATGTGCCTGGCATAAACTAAGGAGCAATTAGATTGAACCTTCTTTTAATTTCTTTTTCTTTAGATTGAATGTTTGTATTTGGAGTTGGAGGCTTATTTCTTGGAGGTGCTTGCTTACTTCAATGGGATTTTGCTGAAAGCTTGTAAATATTGCAATAAATTACAACCATGTGAATAGCTTAGCTTAAAGTTAATAAAAGATAAGCACATGCTTAATATATTTAAGATGTTCTTGAAATTATATGTGCGTTTAAAGATACAGTATAATCCAGTATGCTAGCTGAGAAAATAGTTGACTCTCACTTTATCCAGAAATTAAGACTTTTGCTATACAAAATATAGATGCACTTATGCATATAAGTGCACCCATAATTACTTGCTTCTGGAGCTAACCATGGCCTTGAAGATGATAATATATATTATTTTGGAAAACAAAATGACTCATAAATTTGTTCACTGACATTTTGAGTATTCATACCCACCAGATTTAGAATGCCCTGGGGGAAAAAACCGAAAAAGACTTTAACATAGAAACAGAAGAATAGATTCTGAACAGCCTTATTCTTGTAACTGTGATACTAGAGACTCTAAAGTCTGCTGCGGTCCCTGCATAAATAAGAACATCGCCATCAGCTCTTCCAGTTTATCTCAGCAGTCCTTCCTATTCATAACCTCTAGACTGTGGAATGCCTTAATCAGTCTCCTGCCAACATGGATTTCTTCTCGATACAGGAATACTACTGAGGAGCCCTTGAACAATTTTAAAACCCGTATAGGCTAACAAAGGAGGAGAAGATGCCATCAAAGACTCTCATATCTACTTGCTTACCATCATCTGCTAGTTTTTCTATATGTCTTACATTTGCTCTGTAAATAAGTGAATTATTACATGAGATTTGAATAAAGAATTATGTGTTTGAACCTTCATAATCAGCAGCCATAATCAGCAAATGCTGTGCAATAGCACTATATAACCTGCCAAGTGCTCAGACACATGCACTCACAAATATGTATGTTCCCTAATTATTCTCATTATGAACTATCATAACATATTTATGTTGATTCCAATACAAGAACCATAATGTATCACAAATGCACAAGTATTCAACATAAGTTTTAGTTACACAGCTTTATGCTAACCAGCTCATATTTATTTTTCTGAATCTTATAAAGTATTATCTTAACACACTTCTATCAGCCACAAGTATTTCCAGTTGTAATAAAAGCTAAGCTGTCTCCAAACAGGCAAAATGGGTGGCAGTAGGAGTGAAAATTATTTCAGAAGTGAGCACATCATTCCAGCTGCTCAAGAAAGTAAATCTTGCCAAGAAAAAGACTTATTCACTAGAACAATCCCATAGGAGTGTAAGTACTACGTTAAAAGCACATAATTTTCTTATAAATCCATCAAGCTCCAGCAGGTTTATAATAATTAATTAAATGACTGAAACATCAGAGAAGCCTGACTACAGTTTGTGCTCTGTGCACCTCCAAAGGTTCAGAGGTTGCTTATAGTTCAATTAAGCATCTAAAAGTACTAATGCTTATTATAAGCTTATGTGGATTATGAAAATCTTTTGAGAGTGCCTGCATTTCTTCTCCCTTTTCAACAAGCCTGTATTGCTCGCTTCTCAACATGAACGCCTTCCCTAAATTAAGCACTCAGCATCTCTGTCTATGTATACATAACTGCAGCTCTTCCTATGTCATTTATTTTTCTAAAAAGAGAAGCCCAGCCAATAGCCTGCTGTTTTTATTCGAACCCAAGGCAAATTCTAAAAAAGCTACAGGCATCCATGGCAAGGTCAAACCCAGTGAGTTCATCTAAAACCAATATGACAGCGTGGCTGTAGGTCTGCATTTTGCCATTGCTGTTCACATAAAAGTGATGACCAGCAACCCAAGAGCAATCATCACCTCTTCATGGTTCAGAAAGAGAGTCTGTTGTACCAAGAGTCTGTTTTACTTGATGAAACCCAAGTTTAGCCCAGCTATGGATAGCATGATGACTGTATTTCTCATCACATAGGTACTCTTCTTTTGTAAGTCTTTCAGGAGATGATAGATGGTACCAAGGCAGTGAATGAAAGTTTCATTGTGAATTTTATTTCCAGTAGAAGTTCACAAAAAGAGAGGGAGACATGGGACTATTTTGCCTTCTTTGTCCTAGATTCTTTCTGAGGAAAGAGCTGAAGTTTGCAGTACAATAGACTCAACTCTCACTAGCTGGGCTTCAAACTTGTCTGTTTTGAACAGAGAGGCTGAAGAAATGGGATTCCAAACTGGCCTCTGCTTTGGGTATTGGGCCATCTATATTTTTCCCAAAAAGAGCAGGAGTGTCTCTTGGCAAGAGTTGTCTCTACATTTGGAGTGATTTGTAATGTGTTTTTTTCTCTTTACCCTGGGTAAACCAGCAGGACAATTTACATAATCTGAAAATAAAATATATTTGAAATCAAAAGCAAAATGCTGTATGAACATTGGCAATTTACCAAAAATGTGTGTGAAACTTAATGGAGGAAAATGGAAATGGAAATAAAATTAAAAGGTATTTCTGAATAAATCCTACCTTTGACTTGTCTTAGAATTATATCTTGCATTTCATATTCTGTCCCACTGCAAAAGACTTGTACAAAGTGAATTTTGATGTGATTTAAATAATATTCACAGAATTAAAAAAAATACATTTGTACTTCTAGTGAAATAGTAACATAATATTAACTGGTCTTCTCTTGGGCTCATCTTTGTGATTGCAAAGCCTGAAAGATAAAGGGTCTACCTGCAGCACCCAGGCATATCAAAACCTACATCCTTGCTTCCATCATTTCTTTGACTCTGCAGTAGAGGTATGGGGAAGAAGGTTGGCAAAGGGCACACATCTACTTTGTTGGCCCATAAGAATCATAAGTAGTAAACTCAGAAAACTACTATTGCAACTTACTGCCTGGCAAGTTATGTCAGACCTGAACTTTAAATAATGCAAAATAATTGCATTATTTGCATTATATAGTTGCAAATAGTTGCAAAATAATTAATAATGTGTGTGATGGATGTAAAATAGATCTATGAAAAAAAAAAAAAAGGAAAACAAAACAACCTCTACATATCAGTATGGTATCCTTATGTAACACACGTTTCATAAATATTAAAAGATAAAAAGTTTTGATCTGAGGGAAGTGGAGGAGAACAGTCTTTTAGGACAGAATAACTTTTTGAGAGAGATATAATAATAATAATAATAATAATTTTATCTTCTTATGTACAGGATTTTTGCTGAACTAAGAAATGAATCTCAATCCATATACATCTGGATAAGCAGAGATGTATTCACCAGATGATATGACAAATACAAACACATTGAGTAATTTTACTTTTCTAACTTAAAGGAGAAAAGACAGTCATTCAAGGATTAATTATTTAATGTTTATATCCAGGTTGAAAATGTAAAGTGTTGCTCCTTTATCATTATTAGCTACTCCAGATGCTTGGGAAATTTCCTTCAGGAAAGGCAGATGTGGGAAGGAAAGCAACAAAATGAAATAAATAATTCAACAATTACAATTATGATATAATTATTTTTCTTTTTGTGGTAATTCTGTATGCTTTTTTATTATTTGAAAATAAGTATGGTCCCAGTATTAAGAAGCATGGATCTGCTACCTTATTTATTTAAAAAGTGTAGTACAAATGCCTCTTCATGCACAGATTTGATCCCAACACCTATATCCACCCTCTGTCCCTAAACAGACAGAAGGAATTTGGGGAAAGAGAGGAAAAGAACTACACACCATCTGTTTGTGAAAAACTTAACAAAGAGTCATATTTTTAAATACTTAAGCCCATTCAGAAAAGGCAGTTTCTCATGTTTTTCCTCAAGGTGAGCATAGATTACTTTGTACATTATACAACTGAGTCTTGAAAATACAAGGTCTTTTTGTTCATGGGAGCAACAGAAATTTACTTTAGGGTCAATTTGTGCATTTTTTCTGTCTTTTCACTAATGTGCACTCATATATGCCTTGGTTATATGCTGACTAGTCTCAAAAATAGTATATGTTTCTAATTTGTATCAGCATGAGAAGTTCTATGTAAATATGTTATCACAATATACACTAATTGGGGATTGCTATGTCACTGTAACTGCTTTATTGAGATTTCTCCTGGGAAACCAATTTAACCTACTGATAGTGAATGGTAATATGGTAATAACCACTGCTTAATCAGGACAGTAATTAGCATCAATTCTGTTTAATTGAACTAAATTTAACAAGAAATAAAGTACTGATTAACCTCCAAACTATTGATCAGTGCTCACTAATTCTCCAAAGACACAGAATAATTATATCAATAAATGACATAAATGTTTAACTTTACAAATCAAACAGTAACTGGGAATACATATACCATAAATAGTATTCCTACATGGGCAAAATCAGTCTGAATACATTATATCTGTAGTCACGATTCCTTTTCAAATTTAAATTTTTCAACTAAAATTTACATAGTTGATGGTGTTTAGCTGACTCTATCTGCAGTGGGTTTTTTTTAGTACCTGTATATCAGGCATCACTCAATTCCACAACAACTTTGGGTAACTGCTGAACTGTAGAAGTATGGCATAGATTTTACAATGTCTGAAAGTAATGATACACCAGGGCAGAAAACTGCTTGACACTTGGCCTCTTACTGCTCACATCCCTATACCTGTAGAAATATGCCAGAGACAAAGGGTTTCATTTCTTCCTCACAAGATGTTATAGTCATATATTCTTGTCTCCAAATGTTGCAGATTTTCCCAAGAGCATCAGTTGAGAGTTACAACTCCCATAATGACTAGCATCCCTGGTGATTGTGTCATTCAGTATTGGATTCAAAGAGCTCAGCATACTTGTTCACATCTTTGCACTGAGCTGCAACCATCTTTTTCCTTTTTTTTTTTTTTTTTTTTTTTTGTACTTTCACATACCTTTCAACTTGATTAGTATGTTTCTGCTGCTCTTTTCCTGAAATTCCTGGACAATGTCCACTCAGGGCAATATCACCAATCAAGAAAGGATGGCTATTCTTCCATCTAATAATGATATTCTTTTTTTGAGCTTCTGTCTGTGCTTTTCTTAAGATTTCTTCTTCATAACAGTAAAGAGGGTCAGTGGAATTGACAACCTTGTCTTATATCTACCCTCAAGTTAAATCAATTACTTTGCTCATGTTTTTTACATTAAAATTTCCACAGAGATTTTGTATCAATTTTAGGATATTTTCAGCAACTCCATCCAGCTGCAGTTTTCCAAAAAAAAAGCAATATGATATCAAATGTGTAAGTACAATGCATGACAAAATAACTTTCCTTCCTTTTTTACTTCAGTGGTTTCATACACAGGCTACAGATCTAATAAAATTATTCCTTTTCTGCCTATATTGAAATTCTGCAGCAATTTTCAGAAGTGATTATTTCTGCAATCATTTCCAGAAGTAACAAGGTCCCTTTGTTACAAATAAGGACAAAAAGGAACTACATCTAACTTCTCAGCCCTTTTCTACATAGCTGGGCTGCATGTATCTAGTACACATGGAAACCAGTGTTGTCCCATTTTTCATCAATTCTGCTTATGTTTCATATTAGACTTGTCAGGTGCTTAATCATTCTCCATTGTACAGCTTACAGTCTGTTTGTTCAGCTACTGGAAGAAGTTCCTTTTAATAAATATAGTGTTTCATATACAGGATGTATGTGTGAAGCTTCTCCTTCATTTCCAGCAGCGAATTCATTTAACTGGAGTTTCACAGCTCCCAGAAATAATTTTTATTTTCCTATGAGAACAGCCTTCTAAACATTCTGACAAAAACTTTAAGAAACAGTTGGTTACCTGGTAGGTCTTTCTAAGAATATTATCTAAAAAACCAAAAGCAACTGTATATTGATACTCTGCTGCCTACAATCTATTTAACCATTACTGCTGTGTCTTTTGGCACATTTTATATAGACACCACCTTCTTACAAGCTCTTCCATATTCCTTTGACCCCTTAGTTTTGCCTGTCAGCCACAAAATTAGATCAGCTTCTCTGTGGTCCACTTTTTCTTGTTTGGAATCTGCTGCCCAGGAGATTGTCTGTCATCTTTGTAAAGCTTTCTCCCATTCTCTTCCTGAAATGCACGCTATTTATTGCTTTCTTTGCAGATTAATCTTTACTTTGGTTATTACTGACATAGAATTCTACAACAGTTGAATGAATCATCTTTCTGTAACATCGCACCAGTAGAGAGGATTTTTGGGTTTGCTTTTTTTAAAAATTTGTTTTGTTTTCCCCCAAATCCTGGTTTAGATGATTAGGCTGTAAATCTATCCAAGTGTTTCACTCTGATGATACAGAGAATTGTATTTTTGCTGTTTGTGTTGCCATACCTAACCTTCCCAAAGCAACCCAGTTAGTGTGTATAAGTTCAGGACTTGTTCAAGTCATTTGTACAAGATCTTCTTTGGAAAATTCTGAATCACATAGCCTTTGTGTAATAGCCTAATACTGCATGGGTTTAGACTAGATGATCAGAATGCTCATAACCAAAGGACAACAAAGCTGCATCTGGCCTGGCTAGCAAGCTGTCTTGACAGGTAATGATTTCCAATCATTTTTTAAAAAAAACTTCCTTGAAGAAAAATTAGACATGTTCTCACTCATTCTTAACTCATCAACACTCTATTTTTGTGACAACCACCTCTGACTTACCAACACTGAGCCAAAGCTAGTTAGGTTGACCAGGTCTGCCTATAAACATTCACACATATCTATCATCATCCTGTTTCTAGGATGAAGGGATAGATACAAACCTAGTGACTCTTTAGGGATCCCAAACTGTCCTGGCAACAACTTTCTCTTGGGCTCCATTCAGTGTTTGGCTTCCAGGGGACAAATAAGTGAATCAAGCTGTCTCCCTGAATGCTGAGAAATTCTATATATTCATATGCTTGAATACAGAAGAACCTAAAGTTGCCTTTAAATCAGAAGCGTGACACAATATTTAATTCTGTTACCTTAGCTCTAGCTTATCGTGTTCCCTTTTTGGGCAGCCATCATTCTACTCTCACACACACATGGGCACAGAATTGTGCTTTCCCACATTTCCAATCATGAGATCTTGCTGTCCTTTAGTTGGAGTTAACCACTTTCATTGTATGAACATTCTCTGCATCAATAGACAACGCTGCAGGCCCACTATAACCGACATGCAATCCCATAAATCATGCCAAAAAGTAATAGTTCAAACTACCACTTACAAAACAGCCTTCCCTGCAATAACACTCTGTTAAATGGATTATGTTTTGAAAAAGTCACAGTTTCGCTGTGAATGAATATTGGCAAAGCACTTGCAAAAGCATTTTCAATGTTTTAATTTTTCACTCTGTTTAATTATCTGTGTTAGTTGTAAATCTCATCAGTTTCCAGCTGGAGATTTTTGAATCAATTGTTATTGCTAATATACACTATACAACCATACAGAATGTTGCAAAGTAGAAAGCACAGAGAAAACTAGTGTTAGACTCTGCTGTTAACAGCCCTGGGCTGTGACCGCATGTGTAGACCAAAGGGTGGATGACCTGAGAAAACCTGCAAAAAAGATTCCAGCTCAGGTGAATACATCTTAAGGCAGCAAATGCATGGCTTTTGCCCTGTTTAAAAACATTGTTAGAATTCTAAGTGCACTTTGTCTGTCATGTTTTGATCTTTTATCTTTTAGTTTCTTTCCTTAAATTTGTTCCATACACATTGTTCTTGCCTTTATCCTTCTGCCCATTCTTATCTCCTTTGCTTCTGCTTTCCATTTTGTTTTATGGTTTATTCCACCAAGTAAACATGTACTATTCATCCAAGATGGTATTTGCTGTTCATTCTTTGTACATCCAACCTTTCTTCCACTCATTATATATCCCATTTGTTTGTATTTCTCACTCCTATAAGCTCTCTGTGTCAGGAATCTTTCGTGCTGAATTTCAGACACTTCCTCATTAAGCATGAACAACAAACCTATCATAACAAAGGTGAAAAATATATTTAAATGTATTTCTTCCTATACCTTATTCTGGTGTTAAAAGAAACATTTAGCTTGAAATTAACTTTTAAATTTTGCTTAAGTGTAGAATTTTCATATAAAATGTGTTCTGCAGAATATAGCCTCCGTGTTTAAAAAAATCGCTGTTACTTATTTTCACTCATCCTTCTTAATGTATTTCACTACATATGAGACTTTTAGATATAGATATTGGCTGGATAGAAGTCTGAAACTTTGAATGACCTGTACACACACAAAGATTTTTTTTTTTCTTCTTAGCATTCAGAGTGCCAGCCAATACATCTTTGAAACATCCAGTATACAAATTGTAAACATCTGTATTTCCCTAGTTTTTTAATAAACATTTTTTTGATATTTGAAACTTATCTCAGGGTGGAATATTCACATTGTTTAAAAGATGAAAGTATTTGTCTTCATGAATGCCTGAAGGTGGATAAATACGTAAGCTCAAGAAGAAAAATAAAAAATAAAATAATTACACATGCAACTCCCATTGGTTTTGGTAAACTGTGCATGAAACCCTTTAGAAACATTGCAAAAAACTCTCACTGGATTTGTTTGTGTGCTTACCAAATGCAAACTATATACCAAATATAAAGTCCCCAAATGGCAATATTTAATTATCTCTTCTACTTTGGCCATATCGGATAACAGTCTATTGATATCAGCAGAGACTGGTGCAAAAGGAAAATTTCTCTTCAAATAAAAAGAAATTAATAACTTTTACCTGACTTTTATTTTTCAGATTAGAAGTCAAAAATGAAATGTTCTTGCATACAGACAAATTTAAAGAACCCCTATATCAAGGTCATGGAAATAGTTTCTAGTTTATTGCTGGCTACACTAGTATTCAGCCTCTCTCTATGGGGAGATATGTAGTCTGTAGAGACAGCAGTCTTTGGGGAGTCAGGGGTTAATTGATAGGAATCAGTGTTTCCTCAGTATTATTAAATTATTTCAAATCAGAAATGACAGAACATTTCTCCTCTGAAAAATTTTCATCCACTGCCAGAAAGCAACTATATAGGGTATGAATAATCAGAGATTCAGATTAAATATTTATAATTTAAAAGTAACTGTCCATATTAAATAAAAGATGGTGTTAATAATTCCAGGACAAAATAGTACTGCCCCAGCAGAATGTCTAAAGACATCTTCAAGAGCTACAGCTCAGTGTTTCTTAATGGATTGTTGAATAGATGTTACATTTTTCTCCCAGTTAAATTCAGATTTGCCTTTCATGTGTAACTAATATGTGAATAAACATCCAGGTTTGTTCTACTCTCTCTGTCTTTGTGTGAACACTTTAGAGAGTGACCTTTGCAAACAGTGGCTCAGAATATAAATGGATACTGACTTTCAAAGCTTTTGACAAAGTTAGCACACAGAGAATATGCTGCTATGAAATTAACAGTTCTGCCAGATGGTTTGTACCTGCAAGCTCTGCAATAATTACAATAACCTCGTCATATTCCTGGTCTTTCATCACCTTGAATATTTTTATTGCAGTGGTGCAGACATCTTTAAACATTTCACTTCGAAGAGTGAAACTTTCATTTGAGTGAGAAATTCTATCATAAAACTGCAAATTAAGGAAATTAATAATCTCATATTAATTCTCAGTTTTTTAAGTTCCTCACCACCAGTTATTCCTTGCTAGGGAGATTGGTGATGTGCTTAATGCTCAAGAGAAATTTTGAGATGCCCTGAACATGGAACTTTCATCGAGCATGCCATACTTCAGGACTTTTAGAAGCAGTTCATATTCTCATCACAGTTGGCACCAAAAAAATCTCACCACTCTAACAGAAGCACAATCAGGGTTTTTTCCTCTTTATAACATATTTCATTATCCTATGGCAGTGGAAAGGCAGAGGAGATCACTCTGTCATTCTCCATCAGTATTGCTCAGATTAGAAGAACCATTATAATTCTCATAGTTCTGTCCCAAATGCATTTGTAATCAAGTTTTTTTAAAAGAGTTCTCACTGGGGATCTGTTTTAATTCAGACTGTGTAGTGAATATCCACATAAGAGTGACATTAACTAGGCAGCCACCCTACATACAAATAAGTGCTCATTCAAGTTGTGAATGTTACAAAACAAAGTATGTGCCTGAAAGAGAGCTCTATCTAATCAAGTGGTGGAATGTCATACAGGCTAATTTGCAGTCAGAAGCACTGGGTGCTGATGAACAGTGTCCATCCATGGTACATTTCAGGGTATCCTGCTTTGGTCTAGATTTTTAATAGTCCTGTGAGGGGCTGCAGAGTATTGAAGAAGACTCCTTGGACACATCTTCCAGAATTTAGCTCAGTTCTGAAGAGTCCATAATGTGAATGGGCACAGTGGGGTAGGGTAGGATAAGTCTCTTCTGAGGCATGTTCCTTATTTGAACTCAAATGGTGCTATAGAGACACTCAGAGATGATGGATCTATGCACCCACAGAACTACTAGAGGCTGGAGGATGAAGTGACTGAGAACAGCCCTGCAGAGAAGGACTTGGGGGTGCTGGTGGATTGGACATGAGCCAACAATGTGCGCTTGCAGCCCATAAAGCCAACCCTATCCTGGGCTGCACCAAAAGCAGCGTGGCCAGGAGGTCAAGGGAGGCGTATCCCTCTACTCCGTTCTGGTGAGACCCGACCTGCAGTGCTGCGTCCAACTCTGGAGCCCTCAGCACAGGAAAGACGTGGACCTGTTGTAGTGGGTCCAGAGGAGGGCCACAAAAATGATCCGAGGGATGGAGCACCTCTCCTGTGAAGAAAGGTTGAGAGAGTTGGGGTTGTTCAGCCTGGAGAAGAGAAGGCTGCGGGGAGACCTTATTGCAGCATTTTAGTACTTAAAGAGGGACTATAGGAAAGATGGGGGCAAACATTTTAGCACTTTACCCTAAAAGAGGGTAGGTTTAGACTAGATATGAGGAAAAAATTTTTTACAATGAGGGTGGTGAAACACTAGCACATGCTGCCCAGAGAGGTGGTAGATGCCTCATCCCTGGAAACATTCAAGGTCAGGTTGGACAGGGCCATGACTTGAACTTTTCCTCACATGACTTATTGAAACTGATATATTAAATCAAATCAATACAATCCACTGTTTTCAGAATGCTCTCAGGCTAAATAAACAGAAAGACTACAGAAAATATTTTTCTTTTAATCTCTTCTGTTGCCGTGGTACTAGCCCTTGATTGTCACAGGAATATGTAGGAAAAAAGTATGAGGAAGAAATGTGATTATATGGATTTTAAGTGGATTATATCCTTTTAAATATCAATATATCATATCTGCTCACCCACTAAATAAGGCTTGCCAGCCAGCTGCCAAGTTGTTTAAAGTCATGCTAACAACCCATCAATTAACAAGTAGAATTGCTGCCTTCTGGTACAGAATATTTTGTCTCACTCCCACCTGAATTCACTCCACATCAGATCATTTCAGCCTAGCTGTAATTTGCTAGATGGCAAAGTAATATCCATTGTATTGATTTGATTTAATACATCAGTTTCAATAAGTCATGTGAGGAAAGTTCAAGTCAACCCATACTAACTGTCAAATCTGACGATTCAGAGCTCTCTGTTTCTTACATAAACTTACAGAAATTCTTTTTATTGAATAATCTTGGAAGAGGGGTTCTCATCTCTGTTTAAACAGCTTGCAGGGGTGGCCAGAGGGGAGACACATGATAATACAAAGTGACAACATTAGAGATAATGAGTTATAAAAGAGAGACAGGAACTTCTCAGAGGTTTCTGGCTGCATTTACATTATCTGTGGCACTTATGCTCCAGGATGCTGTTGAACGTTTCATTGTCAGTAAAGGTGAACAAGAAAGGCTTAGCTTTTGCCGTGCCTGTGGATAAAAATCACTTGAGAGGAATCATGTGACCAGCTAAATCTCTGCAGTATATTAGTTCTGGGAATACCACTGTGAATGGACCTGATGCTCTGCGGGGTGCAGGGCTCATGAAAAACTAGTTATGACCTTCCTCCGTATTAAAATTATAGGACTCTGTGCATATGGCAGGTATAATCTCTCATCACATCTTTCAAAGAAAGCAAGTGTGAGCATACGCTCGAATTTTTGAAGAAGCAAAGAGAACAGAGTCTGCTTCTTTTTCTCCCCATTTTGTAAAGGCCTTTATACAAACTGTGATAAAATGTTTTACAGGAAGAGAGGCAGAATAAAGAGCAAACGTTTTATAGAACTAGTGATAGTTACTCTCATACAGATAGGTAGGGGAAAATGACATGCCGTATGGTGATACAGAAAAGTAAAAGAACAAACACACTGAAACTCTAAAGCACTAAGATACAAGTGTTCTCCTTCAGCCTGAAGTGAGCACAGAATGGAGGTGTGCTGTTGCAGGATAAAGTGAAAAAGGAGGGTTATGGGGTGAGATATGAAGAGAGGAAGTAACTCAGTAGGAGGATGATTTATGGAGCATGGGGTAATGTAAGTAAAAGATGTCTTCCATCTGCAGAGATTTGCAGAGAAAAGGCAGGGCTGGAAGTGCATGCTGAGAGTCCGCTTTGTGCAAAAGCGGATTTTGATTATTGTAAACATAAATCCACAGACTCTGATTCTCATCTTTCATTATTATTATACAGGTACAATTTCTTGTATTTCTTCTGGATGTAAGCATCCAAGTGCTTCTGGGTGTAACTTAGAATGTTTACTAAATGTGCAGAACTTTAATTTTAAAAAGTTTTGGCTGGACACAGGCACCACTGCCCATTTTTACTCTGTGAGTAGGCAGATACCAAGCTGATTCAGGTTTCCAGTGCCAGTACTTGGAACTGTTATTCAGAAACTTGCATTCTGAAAGTGAACTCTCTCTGTGAACACTATAATCAGCAATGTCATGCGAAAGTATTCTTGGGGAGAAAAACACCCACAAACCCTAAGGAAGTATTTCCATTTTGCAGAAGATACATCCTAAGTGAATTTAATAATGAATACAAGGATTTCTTGAGGTTACAAGATCTATATTGACTTTCCATGTTTGTTTACAGGAGAAATCTAACGTGAGAAAACTGATCTCCCTATAAGTGATTAGGCTCAGTCATTTTGCCTTTCTGTTTGTAAATGCAAGTTACAAAGCACCCTATTAATTTTCAGTTTGTCAGACTACTTGAGTGACTTTTTCTACAACAGCTACTTCCAGTGGCCCCTAAGTCAAAACTAATGAATTATTCCTGTGAGATTTTTGCCCAGAATAGCTAACACTTCTGGGGATTGTGTAGAAGATTACTGCCATCTTTAAGATATGTCAGCACCTTCAAATGCAGGCATGAGTGCAGATTTTGTGGCTATATCCAAACTTGCTTTCAGCTGGCTAGCTTTGCAGGTAACAATAGACTGCACTGGTCTCAGACCAATTTATCTGCCTGAATATTATCCCAGGATGCTAGTGAATGTAGGTGCCTGAATTGACCTTTATGCTTTAGCAGCAACAACATTTGAGCTCACTGTGTTAAAGCTGGATGGTGTTTGTCTCTGTAAGCTGCTTACTCCATTGAAGTGTAACCTTAGGATCAAAGTGAAGATGTGCTGAAAGCAACAAAGAGGTGACTGCATGCAATGCAAGCAACAAGAGCAGATCTTGATCTAGAGAGCCTTCAGAAGATTCTTTCAAATTTCAAGAGAGTTTGGGTTCAAAATTCTTCCTTCTAAAGTGTACAATTTATTACAGTTAATGATATCTACCCCTACGTTATTTGGAAGTTGTGGAAAAACTTGATGTCTGTTTTCTTTCCCCTCACTTTATCATTATTGTGCAATGTTCACTCTTTCAAAAGGTTATTTAAAATAATCCCATAATTTGCTTTGGATATAATCACACTCCTCCTAGTTGTGCAAGATAACTGCTGATGTCTATCCACCTAGATTCTTATATGGTCCCACTGGGTAATATAATTTATTTCTGTGTAAAAATAGAAACCATTAACAACTTTCACCTTCTTTCTACTTTCTCATCCTGCAGCAATAATTAGTTATGTTCTTTAGGGTGGGTGAGAGACAGAGAGGTGAAGGAAATGAAGTGGAAGTTTTTGTTTCATAAAGACCTTCAATATTTTTTTAAACTTGGCCTCACTGTAATTCAAAATGAAGAGCAGACATGTTTACAGTCTCCATGAAGAGGCCTGAGGCCTCAGTTCTCATGGTTTCTATATAGAGAATATTGAATTCCTTGGGCATTTGATGTTCTCCCATGGAAGAGTTCTGCATCTGGAAGTCCATTAGTCCACACTAACAAACAACTACGATTATAAGAAATTTTAGCTTTGGAGGAGAAGCTAAACTGAAGATACAAGATCCGAATTTAAATCCCAGACCTGTGGTCATTTTTCTTTCTTCTGATATTTTAAGGCACTTTTTATGAACTTTTTATGAACATTTTCCTGCCCCGTAATTTGTCCCTACATTTTTGGTAAACAATATAATAGCTCCAGCAGAATAAAAATGTTGTAATAAACCATGACTGCAGAGAAAGAAGCAATCCTGCATTTTAGTAGGAGTCAGTATCATGGTAAGTTCTCAGTATCAGTGAAAATAAGTGAATAAAATATTATATAATGCAAGACTTACTGTGAGCAAAATATGATGACAAGAAACAACAGTAGAGTGATCCAGCAGATCTACATAACCTGTTCTGAGTCTGAGGTAAGGTCAAATTCTGTTTGAGCATAAACTTCAGGTATTGGCCCAATCATCATGGTTTCAAAATCTCTCTCTCATATGACAAGATGAGCTCAAGAGGTCCCTTCCAACCCCTAACATTCTGTGATTCTATGATATGTGAACGTATTAAAATATTACATTACTCAAGTTTATATGACTTTCAGAAGTTATAAATTTTTTTTGAGATTTCCAGAGTTTTGTTGAATGAAAATATATATATTCATGTTTATTGAGAAAAAGTTATTTCAATGCAAACCTATAATCTGTACTTTATTTACTGTTATAGGAAGACAGTGGTGACATTTCCTGACACAAAGTACAGGGATAGGGGAAGAAAGGAAAATTCATTTCAAAGATTTCTTGCACACTCTGATAAAAGTCTGATTGGCCTATGACAACAGCATTTTCTCCCCAGTATCATGAACTTGCTTTGACAGATACTGTTCTGTGACAGACCATTTGGTTCACTATGATATGTGGATTTATATCCTCCTTCAAATGTGCTCTTTTGTCCTTTCATATTATTTATTTATCGCAGCAGTAACCCTGTTTCATTTTTAATAAAATACCACTTCCTCAAAAGTGAGACTGATGAAATTATTTACTGTAAATTGTGTACCTTTGTAATCCTTGTTTCTCTTTGTCAAATCATTTATAAACTGATTTCTATCAGGTGATTAACCTTTTGCAGATGCTGAGAGCTATCCAGATGAATTATCTCACTGACTGTAATGGGGCTTCCTATGTATGTGAATGTTCACAAATGTGAGCAGGGAATATACAAACTGACCTTGTGACTGTATTTATTTGTCAGTTTGCATAAACTGCAATTTATGTATATATTTTTGCAAAACTGTCCCTTTTAGTATCTGCCATCTGTGATATGTTGTCAACATAATGACTGCATTTTAAATAGCAAATGCATTACAGGATTTAAAATGTGCATGAACCTATGTGTCTGTGAGATAGCAAAAGAAAACAAAATGAAATCTTTGTTGTAATATAAAATGTACATGGAAAAGAACTATTAACATTTTTCTACCTCCTTTGACACGAGGTCACTGACAAACATGTTAATGTGGGTCACATCTTCCCTTTACTTATGCTGTTATAAAACTGAAAAAGCTTGGCTGGTTCTGATGAAAAATTGAAACTGAAAATTTGCAATCAATGTTGGCTACCCATGCTCCATACTAGAACTTCACAGTTGATTTTCCTTTTCTCTGGGTTACCTTTAAAACTTGGGAAATTACATATATGTTAAAGTTCAGCTATTAGTTTAAAATATGCAAACTCCCATGACTGCTGCATTTAGTTGAATCTTCCACTTTGATGCACCCTCCAGCTATTTTCATCTAATCTGAATAAGTATTAAACCAAAAGAATTGTTGAACAGAATGGCTGCAACTGAATATTTTGGAATTTAGGTTAGTCTTCAAAGAACAAATTATTTTTGACCACTGACTGCTATTACAAATTATACCTGTCATTTTAAACTATGCACCACTTCAGCTTCCTTATCTATTCTAATACAGCATGAAAGTAGAATACTACCCGAATCAGGTATAATGTAAAAACTAGATGTCCAGAATTTCCTCTGTCCTACTTACCTCTGATGAAAGCACTGTTTTTCCCCCCAGTCTCATCAGGCACTAAAAACTTCTCTGGAATTTAGACAAGAGGAGACAAAATCCAAGCTAAGAGGTAAAACAAATGCTATAGGACAAGTTTATGCACCTTTTGAAACCTTAACAATCCCACCACAAAGACTGAATTCTGTTAAGTAGCTTACCAGGGCACCCTAAATAATGAAACCTCAGATATTTTTTTAGTTCTAAGGAAAATGATATTAAGTGAAAGAATTAGGTAGAATTAGTAGACTGGTCACAGAGGCTGTGCTGGCATAATGCTCATATATAGTATGTGTTACAGTCTTCCAGTAAAACTAGAGTTTGCTTCGTGTCCAATTTTCTAAGCATCTGCTCAAATAACTAAAAATAATACCATGAGAAAAGGAGGTGTTTTGTCTGCTGGTGGCATAAACATCATTGAAGCTCCTTAATTTGTTTCATGGCGATTTCGTAATGAAGCAGGATTCCTAGACTCCTCTTAAACCAATCACCCAAGTGCAAGCACATGCAGTGATGGGTATGAAGGAGACACGTTGTGTGGAGGAAGCATTAGCCTTTTTATAAACCTGCCTTCCTAAATGAACTGATTTTTTAAATATAAGTAATAAAGAAAAATATAATGCATTATATCAGCTATGCAACACAAGGTCTGTTATGACTTTAATCTATTTAATGTTTCATAGGATGAAATGTTACAGAAAGTGTAAAAATGCAATTTGGTTCAAAGTTCTGATACAAAGGAGAATGGGAGGGTTGACTAAACAGCTCGGATTTGTAAACTAGAACAGCAACTGAGAACTGACTTTCATTTACCATATTATTTAGCCTACATCTTAATTCCAGAGTACTGCAGTGTACTGTAACTTAGTATATGGGCATTTTTGTCACAAGTAAGAAAATGCAAAAGTGTACAAATGCATTTTATTTTTTGTGATCTATTATTTAAAATATTATTTTCAAGCATAATTACTTTCAGTATGGTTAATTTTAAAAATTCTCCTCATTTCATTGAAAGGAGTTCTTTCAGCATTCAAATATTTTTTGGTTGGGGGGCAGAAGAGTGGAGAGGAGGAAAGGAATAAAAGAACTGGGACTAAAGAAACTTGGAAAGAAACCATTTTCCTTTTCTGTGTACAGAACAGGTAAGTGTAGATTGTGAATGTTACCAAGATTGTCCCTTTCAACTAGAGAAAATTATTTAAAAAATTTCTGCTGTTGTTTTTCTTCAAGGAAAATTTTCCTTTGCCATTTTCAGTTATATTCAGAAAGTAGACAAAATTTTCAAGATTTATATTTAAAAGATTATTTTTGGCAAGTTTTAGTGATATCAGTTTTGACCATGAAACACTATTACAAAGCGTGAAAGAACAGATAAGGTTTACTCCCTGTTTAATCCTTGCTTCTCTGTCGAGGCAACAGTTAGATACCTGACATAACTCCTCAGTAGTCAATGGCTTCTTTTCTGCGGTCCATGGCTGCTGGCAGGCACCATTTTATCGAAATGTGAACTTCTTACTACAGGTTCAACTTTCAGCACGTTAGTTGACCAATCAGTACTTACAGGCTTATGTGATGAGACACTACTGGATTTGAATTTCAGTGCCATTTTCAACTGGTTAAAAGCGAGGCTCAGGGCGCGCTGCATTCCTGCATGAGCTTGAACATTGGTAACACATGTATATTGGGCAAAGTAATTGATTTACTATAATGTAATTATAAGAAAACTGCGTTTTTGTTTTTTTCATATAATGTTTATGAAATAGGCCACAAACCGATTTGCTCCACTTAAAATCAAAACATTTATCCTGCCAACATGACAAGCAATTAGCAGTTGGAGAGGTTATACATATATGTATATAAAGGCCTAGTCAAGGCAGATTTTCTATTAGAATAACAGGATTTCTACTGAAATAGTATAAAAGACATCAGAAAGCTGGTTGCTACTTAAAAACTTCCAGATACAGAGAGACACAATTCAATGAAAAGCTAGGACTAACCTTGCCTGACTGCATAATACTTTCTTATTATATTGATATATTATTTCACTATTAAAATAAGCCATTTACCAGTTTTCAAAAGTGCCAGTCCTTAGCTGTGTGAATGGTAGAATCACAGAGTAATACAATAACACAGACTTTTTCAGGAGTCAGCAGTACTATCTGTATCTGATACTAATTGTAACTCCTCCTCAGCCTCTTCAAAACTAACAGTTTAACAGAGTGGAATACGTATCTAAGATCTGACTGAGAACTTTCCTTTTTCTTTGGGATAAAGTGTCAAGACAAGTGGCATATAACACCATTACTGCCAATGATGGACATTTTTAAATGCTTGGTTATTTACTAACATCAAAATACTTACCCAGAGTGGATGCCAATTTAGCTGTTATTTTTTCTTTCCCTAAAGAAGAAAAAAAGAAAATAAAGCTTAACATCAACTTCTAAAAATTAATGTCTTTGCTTAAGAAGAGTGGTTTCTGAAAGTTTTCATTACAGCATTATGTGGTACTGCATCAGTCAACCACATCCAAATATGAGACGTGACAGTCTCTGTGCTCCAGCAGGTCCTTCAGCCGCATCCCCTCAGGTACAGGCAGTTCAGCCAAGTGCTCATTGCGCATGGCCTTGAGTGTCTGCATGACTATGATTAAAACATGATCTAAATGATGAGGATGTTTTCTAATGGTAGGAAGAAAATATATAAATGCCATGAAACAGTATGATGCCTCTGCTCCAAAAAGCCCGAGATTGGAAAAAACCCAGTTCTATAAAACAGTTCCTCTGAATTAGCATTTTGCTGTGATCAATTAATAATAATTACAACATACATAATTGCAGCGATGATTCACTTGGATGGGTGACTGCTGCATGGCCATATTCTCTATAGCTTAACGGAGTGGGAGAGCAACTGGGCTGTGACGGCTGGATTCATTTGCCACTGACTGTAGACCAGAACAGTATGAATAAAAGACACAGAAGGATGGATTTGACACAAAAGAAAGTACAGTGAAATCAGAAGTTCTATTTCTTTAAGACTTCTGCATGAGAGGAAAGATGTTAAGCAATTTACATAGATAAGCACAATAACATATTCTTAGATCTTCATATTATGTTTCATTTTTTATGTAAAACTGTTGAATTAACTCAAAGTACTCATAGAGTGTGTTTTATCTGTTAAAGAAAAGTTGGAAGTATTTATCCATTTTTTTTAACTAGTTTTCTATCTTTAAAAGTTCTGTTCAATATCTCTTTGTAGCTTTATTTTTAACACATCTTTGATAGAGCCTGAAGCTAGGAGAAATTTAATTATCCTTCTTTCTCTCCTTCCTAATTTCTAATAATAAAACAAACTTAGTGATTAAGGCCACGGAGAGTTGCTGAAATTCATAGCCAACCCCATCCTATCTAAACTGGAGAAAACATACTTTGTACAGTCCTCATCAATACAATGCCTGAACAGTCCTACATTTCTGGCCCTACTGAATATCTGGTATGATAAGGAAACAATAAAGAAAGGTGATAAAATACACAGAATCTGCAACACACATCACTTTGTCACTTGACAATTGGGCATGCTGGTGCTGGCCCTGAAGAGCCTATTCTCAGAGCAGAACTGACACCCCAGGTCTGGGTGCTTGAGGTCCTCACATAACACCAGCAGAGGGTTAAGCACACCAGTGTGGAGTTTAGCACAGTGACAGGGTATTTATTGCCTTCGGTAGATGTGTAAAGATTTTCTCTGGTATATGAACTTCTCCAGAGCTTTGAATCTTAATTCTGGATTTCAAAGAGACATCTTTTCCACAGCCCCATAACTTCTCAGAGAATGGCTGCTTGCATTTTCCTTTACATGACAATAGAAGTAATTTATTTATATTAATATATGTCTAGCCAAATATCTCGGGAGGATGGCTCTGTTGTTCTTCCTGTTGAAACTGCTACTTCGTGGACAGTTGTTTACATTTTTTGGGGGGGCCAAGGAGAGGATATGGAAAAAGAAATATGAATTTGTAAATAGTAATACAGTCATCCACTTGGACAAGTCCAAGTTCTGATTTCTATTCTAAAATATGCAGAGAAGTAAGCTGTATGCAGCAGCACGTACATTTGTTTGCAGAGAACTAGAAGGTGAATGCCTTTGTGAGTTTGCTGCCATTTTCCATCACATCTCAAGCGTGTCTGTGCCATAAATTCCCTGTTTGATAGATGTATATGAGCCACTACAGCAATGAAATATATACAGAAAGAACAAAATAATGGCATTAAGAAAGAGTTTCTTATACCATAATACAAAAGCATGCTACCTCAGCAGAGCCACTAACCTTTGAAGAGGAACAGGAATGTACTGTTTTGTCCACCTTGCCTGGAGAGAATACCAAAAGTTTTCAGTCTATAATTGGTCTTTGTGTTTCTGAACAGTGTATCAGGGATTGCTACAGCTATCACATACAGTCACAGGAGGATAAGACAAAAACATTCTCAGCTTCCTAAGCATGCTCTGTATTCTTCCTACAAAGTCTCAGGAAAATGGAATCCCAAAGAAATGAAATTAAAACTGTCAAATCAACCTCTACATTTACTTTACATTTCCTACTGTTATTGTTTCTTAAGTTCTCCCTTGTGACTGCTACATTAGCATGGATTTACTAATAATATGAAATGTATCATATAAAACTGGCTACAGAGTTTGTAACAAAACCTTTTTGTTTGTGGTATACTTATTCTCAAATGTCCTTGCCTCTGGTAATATATTTAGAAGGCTTTGTTAACATAGTCCAAGGGGTACCTTAAAAATTGAACAAACTGAACTCAGGAAAAGATAGTATCTCAAAACATTAAAAACATTCTTCCTATATAAAGCTGAGCTGGTTAAAATAATTAAAAATAAAGGTAGTTATTTCCTGTTATAAATTCATTTTTCATTTGATAAATACAAAAGTCCAAAATACAGCACCTACTGAGTATCTTTAAGTTCCACATCAAGTAATTTTCTAGTAAAGGTATACCAAATAACCCAAGACTTTGGCAAAATTTTCACAGTTATTAGCTAAAAATCAGATTTATCAGGCAGTTTCTTTGATGTATCATCATAAAAGATCTTCAGCTTGAAGCATGCGTCCTTGCTATATCCTAATGATAGCTTTGCTTTACGAACAACAGACTTGAAAGATTCAGCATATCACAATGCAGTTTTATTAGTGTCAATTTACTCTGGTTTTCACATAAATAAACACCTTTTTAACAAGGAAGTTAATGTTAGCTGGTAATGTCAGTACTAAGTAGGCAGATTTTTAATAAACTCAAGTTCATATACACTGACATGTTAACAAAAGCGGTTTCAACCTCTTGAACCTACAATGCAACCCAGAATCAAAAAATGTTGCATATAAAATCTGTAGTGAAGCCCTGAAGCTCTGTTTTTCTGGCTTTTTGGTTTTGGTTTTCTGGGGTTTTATCTGGCACAATTAGGACTATGTATTAAACTGTGATATCAAAGAGCAACTATTTTACATGGAAGTGATTGAAAACAAATCTTGTCAGGTGTCAAGAAGTCTTTGTCTTATGAAACTTATTTCAGACAGGCAGTAGCCAAAAAAAAAAAAAAAAGTGCTGCATTTTAATCAGTAAGTGCTACAAATCAGCAAATTAAAAAGTACACCAAGAATGCTTTTAATGATTTATAACCAATTCTTGTCTCCAAAAGCCTTTGACTGGGACAGATAATTACTGCAAGAGTTGGTGAAGGCCAAAGACTTAGTACAGTTCATGGCATCATTTTAAATTTTCTTAAAAGTAATTATGTCACCTCATGTACAAGAGAATTTGATTGTCCTATGAATTACTTAGGCTTCAAGGAGTCTCTGAGCCTGGGAAAATAAAACTTTAGCATTTTAAATTAGACTCTAAGCCTTCAAGGCTTTGTAGGAACAAAGAGAGGAATTCCGAATGTCTTTTAACAAGATTGGAAAGAAGCTTCTAGCTATTGAAATGAAGTTTTTAATAGCTTTAAAAGATGTTCTTAATTTTTTGCCACGTAAGCTTCTAGATGCATTTTTAAGACTTCTGCTCTAAATCTTCTACTCTAATAGTTTTGCTCTTTTCAGAAAGACAAATGGGGGAAATTGTGAGAATAGTTTTTGTGCTGCAAATCATAGTATGCACCTTGCTATAACTATGCAAATAATGATAGATTAGCTGGGTTTTTTTAATTGAGTATTTAAAGATGCCTCTAGTCAGTAGCTAGGGAACTTGATATCAATAGCATTTTTAGCAATATCAGCATGAAGTTATTCTCACTGACCTATAAAATACAGTATGTGTGTTCTGATCTTTTCTCTTTCTTGAGTGTTATTGGCAGTAATTTCTATTCCTTTTTTTTTTGGCCATAGAGCAATCAAAACCATACTTAATCGAAACATAAAAAAATCTATGACAGGCTGCCTGCCACTCCCACATAAAAGCTTTTAAATAAGACTAGTTCTTCCAAAGGTTCTCTTATTCTTCTGCTTCAGTTAAAAATGTTTTTAGATGGCCCTTGTGTTTACATAACATGCGATTACGTAACAGCGCAATTGTACTTTTGTGGTAGTTATTAGCCTTTTATTTTCCATATTTCTGAACACCCATGTAAACTGAAGCGTTACACACAGCAAAGGGCATTAGAAGCTGATATTGTAAATATGGGCACATACCATAATGTGAATCTCAGTCCCTGGGACTTAGACTTTGATTTTGTGGGAATGCGTATGTATTCTCCAAGGTTCAGTATCACCTGTCATGAGAATTGTAAATGCGTCATGGCATTTGTTCTCTGATCACATATCACATCACATCATAATGATCTAATTCATTGTTATCTTGCACCTGTTTAATGCAGGTGTAACTGAGATGCTAGTGAAATCTACTGTTTGTAAAGAGTAGTCATTTGACCTTGTAACACTTCAAGACAATACCATAAAAGCTGATGTCTAGGAAGGCAGACAACATTGCAAAACCCTCTTTAAGTCTTTACTGTTGGGATATGTACTCTGTAGCATTTCCAGTATCCCATAGCAGTGATTAATATCCAATTCAGGGACTCATTCTTTGGTTACTCCTTTGCCAACTGAAGATGATAACTTCAACAGCTCTTTAACAGCAGCAACCAAGTCAGTGAATTTTGGCCCCTGGAACAAAAGCCTGTTCCCCTTTATAAGTCTGGAGTGGTGTCATACATATTAGGACAGGAAATAAAGGTCAATCAATCATCACTAATCAAATGAATCACACATTTATTAAAATTTTAAGGTACAGGTCCCTAAGTCCTCATTCTGTATTTGTGTTGAGTGACAGTTTCAGAGGCAGCTCTCAGAGGGCTGTAGAAGAAAATAGCATCCCTTTTTGCTGTCTCTTTCCTGTGCAGATTACTCAACTGTCATACTTTCAGAAAATATCTAGAAATATGGATTTCAGAGTTTTGCAATGGATTTGACCACAGTCTCTGTCCCAGAAAGGCTCTCCAAATTAGACAACAAATTTATAGATGAACTTAACCCTTTGCATGAAATTTAATAATTAAATTAAATTTTACCATAAGATACTATGTAGAATACCTTATCATAGAATCATAGAATGGTTTCAGTTGGAAGGGACCTCTAGAGGTCATCTAGTCCAACCCCCCTGCAGTGAGCAGGGACATCTTCAACTAGATCAGGTTGCTCAGAGCCCTGTCCAACCTAGCCTTGAATGTTTCTAGGGATGGGGTATCTACCACCTCTCTGGGCAACCTGTTCCAGGGTTTCACCACCCTCATTGTAAATAATTTTTTCCTTATATCCAGTCTGAATCTACCCTCCTTTAGTTTAAAGCCATTGCCCCTTCTCTTGACACAACAGGCCTTGCTAAAGAGTTTGTCCTCATCTTTCTTATAGTCCCCCTTTAAGTACTGAAAGGCTGCAATAAGGTCTCCCCGCAGCCTTCTCTTCTGCAGGCTGAACAACCCCAACTCTCTCAGCCTGTCTTCATAGGAGAGGTGCTCCATCCCTTGCATCATTTTTGTGGCCCTCCTCTGGACCCGCTCCACAGGTCTTTCCTGTGCTGAGGACCCCAGAGCTGAAGGCAGTGCTCCAGGTGGGGTCTCACCAGGGCAGGGTAGGGGGCTAGAATCACCTCCTTTGACCTGCTGGCCATGCTGCTTTTGATGTGGCCAAGGATATGGTTGGCTTTATGGGCTGCAAGCACACAGTCAGCTCATATATAATTTTTCATCTACCAGTACACCCAAGTTCTTCTTGGCAGGGCTGCTCTCAATCCCTTCATCCCCCAGCCTATACTGATATCACGGGTTGCCCTGACCCAGGTGCAGGACATTGCACTTGGCCTTGTTGTACCTCATGAGGTTCTCACAGGCCGACGTCTCCAGCTTGTCTAGGTCTCTCTGGATGACATCCCATCCTTCTGGCATGTCAGCTGCACTGCTCAGCTTGGTGTCATCTGCAAACTTGCTGAGGATGCACTTGATCCCACTATGTCATTGATGAAGATATTAAACAGTACTGGTCTCCAGTACAGACCCTTGTGGGACACCGCTCATCACTGGTCTCCATCTGGACATTGAGCCACCTCCCTCTGGATGTGAACATCCAGCCAGTTCCTTATCCACTAAACAGTCCACTCATCAAATCCCAGTTTAGAGAGAAGGATTCTGTGGGTGATCATGTCCAAGGCCGTACAGAAGTCCAGATAGGTGACATCCATAGCTCTTCCCTTCTCCACTGATGTAGTCATTCCATCATCGAAGGCCACCAGGTTGGTCAGGCAAGACTTGCCCTTGGTGAAGCCATGCTGGCTGCCTCAAATCACCTCCCTGTCCTCCATGTGCCTTAGCATAGTTTCTAGGAGGATCTGTTCCATGATCTTCCTGGGAACAGAGGTGAGACTGACAGGATGGTAGTTTCCCAGGTCCTTCTTTCTACCCTCCTCAAAGATAGGCATAATGTTTGCCTTTTTCCAGTCCCCAGGGACTTCACCTGACTGCCATGACTTTTCAAATATCATGGAGAGTGGCTTGGCAAGTACATCAGCCAATTCCCCCAGGACTCTAAAGTGCATCTCATCAGGTCCCATAGACTTGTGTATGTCCAGGTTTCTCAGGCAGTCATGAACCTGATTTTCCGTTACAGTGGGAGGGGCTTTATCCCCCCGGTCTCCATCCTGTGGTCATTCACCTTGGAGGGGTGAGGAGAGAGGTTACCAGTGAAGACTGAGGCAAAAAGGTTGTTGAGTACCTCAGCCTTCTCCTCATCTGATGGTACTAGGCCTCATCTGGTGATACTAGGTACTTACAGTAAAACTCAGTACTATTAGTATACCATTAGGTACTAGGTTTTACCATAAGGTACTATACATTGTACCTTATGGTAAAACATAGATACCATTAGGTATTATGGTTCACTTTAACTCTTTGTTTTTCTTTTGTTGTCAAAAGAAAACATTCTTCATGGTGAACTCCTAATAAGTCACATTTTTATTTATTGTTGGTAATGTGTAGATACTTTGTAGCATTATGCATTTTAGAGAGCTGTGGAATCAAAAGAATTACGACTTTGTTTATGACCCTATGCTGTTTATATTTGCCAGACCCTCTTAAAGTAAAACCTGTCAAGAATTAACCTTTTCTGCTACAAACTGCAGACTCAGCTGAATTTTATGAGAAGCTGAGTATGATCAACAAAAGAAGAAAACAGTCAATATATTTCAAAATCAGGCTCTGGGTATGCATGCTTAAGTTCTTAATGCACTTCTGTGAAAATCAGTGTTTTTCTCTTTCATTTTCAAAAGATTCCCTCTTCACTGTTCACACTGCTAAATTATGCACTAGCAATTTCAGCATAATCAAAAGGAGTCTGAAGAATGAAAAGAGCACCCTTCTAAACCGTCATTGTCACTGACAATGGGGTACTCAGACTGCAAAAGTTAGATTGCTGCACTTTAGGATGATCACCTGTTCTTTTCCAAAAGTGCACCAGAGAAGAAACGATGGGACAAGCAAATCTGAATGCAGATTTTGAATAACCTGAAGTGTGATAGAGTTCATATGCAAAGTTAGGGCTCAAACTTACAGAAAGTGGAATTGGTTGCAAAATTCACATCTGGCTTTAGATGGCACTTTCCAAGGACATTTAGATTTTTCTGAAGTTTAAACTTGGGATCAGGCTGACACTATTACAGGAATTATAAGCTCATAATCTAAAGTTATATGGACACTACCATCTTCCTAGCAGAAACATAAACTTGCTTAAGGGATAAATAAAAAATCAGACACGCCCTACCCTGCAACTAACTTATAGTAAATAGTGTTTAAAAAGTTTTAGATGAAAAACTGAAGTATAATATGACACACTCAAAATACTTTAACATCATTGCTAGTCTCTGCCAATATTGACACAATTTCCTAAACATGTCATTGCAGTTCAAAGATTTGTTTGACGCTAAACATTTTCATATCCCACACAATTCCATTTAATGGAGCAGACAATGTAAGAGATCTGATGCCTGTATACATACAACAGTTAAGGAGTAATGACCTTCTTTGCTTCTGTTTATCCTGGTGGCATTCTGGCAGTTATGCTTTTATTAGCTTTATCTGCAGTCCCTGTTGGACAATTTCAGTTAGGGAATACTATACTCAAAAATAGAGAAAGGGGAAATAGAGGGAGACCTGCGCAATTCTTTTTTCAAAGAATACGATTTTTCAAAAATGTTCATATTTTCTTTGTCTGAAATTAATATATAGTATTTTTACATAGAGAAGCAAGGAAAATAAGCATTGTGTGACCCTATCATGCTTTGAGTAAAAAAGTGAATTATGCAAGTTGATTAACATTTCCTCTAGGTTCCAGATTTCTCTTCCCCTTTTTTAATCCGAAGTTGCAGATACCAGCATAACTAAGAGACCTTCTTTGAATTATCACACACACTTTTCTCAAAGGTTAATTTCAATATGAAAAAACGTTAAGACACTTCAGAAAAGAAAAAAAAAGATCCAAAAATTCATGTGTTTTGATAAAAGACTAATTTAGGAAGGGTTAGGTTTTGGGTTACAACTTCGTATGTGACTTCAAACTCATTGCATCAGTGTCACTGATCTTTCCTGTTTTGAGCTAAAGTAAATATTTTTTGTTCCCATTTTCAAGCATTTCAGTGACCACAGGATCTCTGAGTAACTTCACAGTGTCCTTTTCCTATCTTTACATCTGTTAAAATTGAAAGCCGTCATAGATTTTCAATGTATTTTTATTTTGGGAGAAGTTTAGAGCAAATAGTAGTTTTAGCTTCATATTTCTTCTCTTTATCTATTTGAAAGTGGCCGATAAAGACATGTGGTGCTAAACACCTAAAGTGCAATCAAGATTGTGGTAAACGAAAATGTGAACTTCTGCATTTATGATCCTGAGCTGGTCAATGTAATGCACACTAGGTTTTTCTTGTTATGAAAACAGACAACACATAGCAGGTTGGAATGATCTTTCCTGTTCAAATCAAATTTTTATTAATTGCTTTCCCCATTTGCAATCCCTAGTCCAGAACCAGCTTTTCACTGTCCACCATTTTAAACGTCTTTATGGAATAAGCGATAGAATATTTACTAGGTCCACATCTGAAATACTGCAAATGATGGACGAAGTATTGCACATACGTAGCTAATGCTGGTATTGTCATTCCTACGGACCACAAAATTCATTATAAACTTATCCCAAGAAGTGTACTCAGATTTGAGTTGCCTTCTAAAGAACTGAAATGGCACTGCAGGTATCGAAGTCTTTTTCCTTAGGTTTTCACCAACTTCCAAGTGTTCTAAACTCCAAGAGTTATAAAATGTACAATATCTATAGCTAATCAAGAAATAAAAAGGACTGGATGTTGCACACTGACATAGGAACAGAAAACTCATTGGGGCCATCTGGAACATCGAGTCCAGTTCTCTGCAGCAACCACAACAGAGATACCTATTTTTAAAAGGGGCTCTCAGAACATCTGTTCCACTACAGCAGAGAACCTACTTGTGAGTCAAGTTCAGAGGGAATAAAGTGAGTTTGAGATGAAGATTATTAGAATGAAAATATCATTTAAATGAAAAGTTGTCAGTGATCTAAGAATTATTCTTTTGCTTTTGAAAAAGAGCAATGTGTGTTAGGGAACACTGGCAAAAAAAAAGAAAAAAAAGCAAGAAATAAAACAATATGGGCAAACTCAAACTCTGGGTTATCCTGAAAAAGAGAGCTACAGGTTTTACTTTAGTGCTCATTTTTCTCTCTCTTAATGACCACTCACTGTTGCTGTATTGGATAATGCCTAAGAAGACCAACTTGGTAGACTATCCTAACAATTACACAGAAGGTATTAAGGAAAATAAAAGAGTCTTTTACAACCCAACTGCAAATGACTTGTTCATAGAGTTGTGAAAGATGAATCAACTAGTCTGAAATAAAAACATTTTAGTGCTCATCTGTGGACGGGCATTGCCATTATAAATAGTTTCTAGAAAATTTTTAACTGCCAAATAGCAATTTTATGAAGCCAATTGCAGAACAATTTATACATGATATATTGCTCAATTTTTGCAAAACATTTGTCAGATGACATGTCAATCACAGCATGCTACTCAGTGTTCAGAAGGAGGAACTCAATCTTCATATCTCAAAATACTGCAAAGAAAGAACAAAGGAAGATGGATGGGGAAAAATAATAGGATAGGAATGAAATTACGCAATGAATTATTTTTCTTTGCTTCATTGTCTGTCTCCTTTTTTTCTTCTTTTTTCATGTTCTTTTCTTTGTCCCTTGATTTTTCCTTCATCTTGCTGTTGTATTTTTTATTAATAGTGTACTATTACTGTGCCTGATTCTTTCCAAGTTCTTTCTAGGGGCTGTTTCTCATAGAAATAAAAGATTAAAGCTAGCTGTGTTGCATATTTTTTCTCTGATTTCTTTCATGTTTGGACTTCCTTTAGAAAATATTAATAATAATGCTAGACTAACATCTCCATCTTGTCAATTCTTTGTCTAATTGTCATCTTTTTTCTCTAACTTCAGAGATCCAGAAGTCCAAATTGATGTCTTGGCTTTTTAAAGACTGTATTTAGTTCTCTGGCCATGAATCAATATTAAATTAAACAATGAGTTTTGTAGTATTGCTTTCAACTGCAAAATATTAAAAGATTTGAAGACACAGAGTGGAAAAACATAACCCTATGGACCATGGGTCCTCATCTATTGCATGTTAAGAATTCTTTGGAAATGTCACAGAGTACCAAATCATTATCACAAAACCTGTTGTTAATATTGAAACCAGTTCAGGGAAAAAAGTGAGACTCACTGAGATTTCTGACTAAAGCTTTAAAAGGAAAGTGAATAAGTTAAATATAAAATTATAGACTTAAAACTATTTACATTAGAGCAGTAAATTTTAGAAAATCTCCCTCCGTACCCAGTAACTGTGACCAAAGCCAGATAAAATGACTAGGGGAGTTTTACAGGGAAACAAAACTCACTGGCAGAGGAGGTGGTACACTTGATGTAATAGATTAATTTATTTTTAATATACATTGCATGATGCACATGAACTTACAGTATGTCTTAAGTGTTAATTCAGAAGCCTTGGACTCCCAGCTTTATCCTCTGCCCAGTTTCTGTTGTGGTTATCAGTGACCTCAGAGACCTGGAAAGGCTGGGCCGAGGGGAATCCCACGAAATTCAACAAAAGCAAGTGTAAGGTCCTGCACCCAAGGAGGAACTACACTATGCTGAAAGACTCGTGTTTGCTCAGCCTGGAGAAGAGAAGACTGAAGAGAGGATCTCATCAGTGGTTATAAATATCTAAAGGGTGAGTGTCAAGAGGATGGGGCCAGACTCTTCAGTGGTGCCTAATGACAGGACAAGGGGCAATGGGCACAGATAGGAAGACAGAAAGTTCCACTTAAATATGAGAAAAAACTTCTTTCCTGTAAGGCTGACAGTGCAGTGGAACAGGCTGCCCAGGGAGGTTGTGGGATCTCCTTCTCTGGAAATATTCAAAACCCACCTGGACGCGTTCCTGTGCCCCCTGCTCTGGGTGTACCTGCTCAAGCAGGAGGGTTGGACAAGATGATCTCCAGAGGTCCCTTCCAACCTCTACCATTCTGTGATTCTGTGTCTGCAGTAAAGTTTCAAGATAGAATTTTGCTTTAGTGTTGCCTCTCAATAGTTAATCAACTTATGTATTGAGAAGGCAGAAATTGTTTTGAATGCATAAAGAACACAGAGTATAAGAACATATTCTGACATGGATTTAATATGCACTTACGCCAGTTCATTCTGAAATTAAGGACTCTTGGTTTTTACCTATATCAGTGCCACAGCAAAATGCTATGCACTAGGATGTCCTGTCCATATAAACCAAGACACCGTGATAGAAAGTTTTGGCACCTGGTATCATTCACAAGTATTTTTAGTTGGTAAAATATACAGTAAAGTTGTGCTTCTTTGATTGCTTAAGCCTAGATTCACAGATCTGTTTATGTCAGGAGGCACATTTGTTTTTCTCCTTTGTGATTTTGTTTCCCAATTTCTATCCTACATCTCTGTCACTCCCCTCTCTGTTATCTCTGAAAACCTTTCTGACATTTTAAAAATATGTCATCACTAAGTATGTCAGATTCAGCACTTCTTTTAACATTCCTGACACCTCTCTTTATTTTTTCAGGTCTGGCCTAGTATTCCCTAAAATATTTTCTCATATGTATTCATTCATTTTTGATGGCTTCCTTTTCTGTAAATGCTTCACAGTGAGTACATGTAGCTACTTCAGATACTCACAAAACTGTACATGATTATAAGTTTCTAAACTAGAATTATATACCAGACCACAGTCACTGTATTACTACATTGTTCCAGATGCAAACATTATAATGTTGCCTTTTCTTTTTTTTTAAGCAGAGTTTTTTAGCTCTGTAACACCCACCACCACATAACAACAATTGTCTTAATGACTGCTGGAGGTTGCTTTTCCAGAGCTGTGCCATGAACGCTCTTTCCCAGTACTTGTTTTTTGCCTGTTGTATGCCAGCTTCTGAGATCCCAAGCCCACTCACTTACTGCAACCTGCTGCACAAGCCACTCCTAGTATTTCTCCTTCACAAACTCTGAAGACTTGATGGCAGTAACTAAAACAGTTACTCATTTCTACTGCTTTGCTCTCTTTAGCTTAGACTCCCTTGCAGTCCCTCCTACTGCAGCTGGCTTCCTTCCCCCTGCCACTGTGCCATATCCTCTACTGACAATGATTCCATGCATTGTATTATTGTCCTCAGTTAAAACGAACAAAATCCCATTTTGCAAATATCTAAGTCTGGATGGTTTTATTGTCCTTTCACCAATGTTACTTCATGCATTAAATGAGCTTGGTGGTGTTGGCTGAGGTCTCCGTGTTAATGACAGCTGGAGAGAAATCTGGACCTTTCTTTGCAGCAGGTGACAAATAACTAGCTTCCTGGAAACTTACCTCCTGAAAAACTCCAGTCACTCAAGATTCACAGTCTCTGTGCACAAGTGAAGAAAACTGATCCATAAAGCTAGAAGCCTCAGTTCTCCATATAATAAATAGAGGTAGATGCCTCCTAATTGAGGTGCTCTAAGGTGCCCTTTGGAGATGCCTACTTTTATTCTTTGGATATATAATGAGCCTAGGCAATTAACTGAGGCTCCCAAATTAGGTGTCTAATGTAAACATCATGAAAAAAAAATCTCCTTCTCCTAGTTACAACAGAATATTATGCATTGCAATCTGTAGGTCTAATGAAAGCCTTTGGAAAAGTCCCCAGCTGGAAAGAAAAATAACGTCTTTCAACAGCTTCAATTTTATATTCATACAACTTTTTTTCTTTCTTTCTTAAAAATATATCAGGCAGTGAATTTCCAGCTAATTTGTAATTCTGCATAGTTGACTACTTATGAATCACTAGTATATACATATTCTATAAGATACCATTTGTGTCTCTACAGAAATTCATGTTTTTGAAGGTCATCTTTTCTTCTTCTCTGATACTCTAAATGATTCCTATTTCCATGTAAAAGGGCCCTTACATTTGTACCTGGGGGCTAAATTATGTCTAATATGCTCATTGTATCTTGACCTAGATTTAGACAAAAAAACCCCAACCCAAATCTTTTTCCATTAACAATACCAATTATGGAACAATCCTATTATAATGCAGCATGAAGCACTACAGTTTGGGTTTGTTTTTTCTTCTGTATGATCATGGTAATTCATGCATCTTCCAAGTTAAATACATGGAAAAAGCACAGACTGCTGCAAATCACACAGGCGGTTTGCTGGGCTGCTCTGTGGAAGATACTGTAGGACAATGATACATTGGTTCAGAGGGCAGCCATTTACTACACTCATCACTTCTACCACCGTCTAACCACATGTCTTAGATGCATAATAAATACAGCTTCTGTCTGGGCTTGATCACCATACTTTAAAGGCTGTAAATAGTTTTCTTTTAGCTTGTTTAAAATCATGAGCAAGAGGTAATGACAGGGATTTTAAAGATGGGAAATAAATAGTAAAATAGGAATTTAGCCTAATAACACATCCAAATCAAGCTAATTTTCATTCCTTAACAACATTTATATTTTGATTAGTAGCAAATACAAATGAACTCCAAGAAATCAAAATTGACCTGTAGATATGTTTTATGCTTCATGTATATATACCTGTTAAAAACCTTGCAATATTATGCCACTATAGTCAGTTTTGCACACTGTCTATAGTTAAGCCCAACAAGACACCTGCTTTGTTAATAAATTAATGATCTTGTAAATCTTTTTTGGCCTTTTCAGCCACTACTTAAACAGAGAAAGAGAATGTGGGATACTATTATTTTGCCTTTACTTAGTGTTTTGCCTGTCATAGTAAGTAAATTTAATCTGCATTATTAGTAACTGTCAACAGCATACTCTGAGCAGAAGGCAAATACAGCAGGTGGTAAAAAAAGAAGAGATGGCTGAAAGCAGAAAGGCAAAACAAATGATTGCCAGGAACTGCTAATCTAGTTATGCATAAATTTAAGACAAATTAAAATGCATGCAAAGCTTTCACTGAAGGTGAATACTTGACAGAAAAGGAGATAAACTGATCAATTGTTGTTATAAGACCATTTGTCAAAAAGCTCAAGTGCTAAAAACCCTTTATAATCTTCTAATTGCTTTAATGCAACTTCTATAAACTTATCCTGTCAGACATTTTGAACCTCCTAAGTGATGGCTCATCAGACAATGAACTTATGGCAGAGAGGACTGTTGCTTTGTTTACTCACATGTAAAATAGGTGACCCTTTCAGTTTACTATACTATTCGGTGGACAACATTTAAACTTCTAAAATGTTTTTGCAGGTAATTAGTATCCACGTGATAGCTCTTGTGAGAGAGAGAAAACACTCTCAAAAGACTTACAAAGAGTGATAAAAATCATGCTGGCTGACTATTCTATATTTCGTAATCATCTGTTTTTCAGTAACATATCAAAAAAGGGTATGCAGACAATTAAGGCTTTACCAAAGAAAAAATGTCTGTCAGCTTCTTCACTTTTTCTTCCATTTCTGATGATATGTGTGGGTTGGGAGAAATGTGCCAAGCCCTTTGACAGTACCCCAGAGCCTGGAGGGCAGTCTGCCTGGAGCCTGATGCAGAATTTCACTTCTCCCAAATCTCACTTATTCCTCATGCTGGATATTCAACTTTTGGCACTCAGCAGAAATGTCTTCAAAATAATTTGTTATAGTGGTGGCTGAAGGTGGCTTGACGTTAAAGCATTAGGTGGTTGCTGCTACCTGGTTCTTAAAATTCCTCTAATCCCAGTGGAACAATTATCTCCATCTCTCGTAAAACACTGGAATGACTTGGCCCAACTTTGTTAAAAATTCAAACAGCAACAACAACAAATCCTCTTGGGTTGAAATTAAAAAACATGCAAATAGAAACTGAAGGAACAAGAATTTCTTTCTCCCCAAAAGTTCTCTCAGATATGTATCTTGCCTACTTAACAGGCAAATAAGTGTACCTTCAAGGCTCAGTGATACCCAGATTGTTTACAGGGTGACTTCTCTCTCCTACCCACATCATATGTATCCGCTTTACTCACTTTACTTCTTTACTGAAGTCTTCATAAATGTAACATATGAGAATGACAGGGAAAAAGGGGTTTGGACAAGCAGGAATGCCAGCCCTCCACAACCCATCAGGCTCCATGCAGATAAAATGGCTCCTGCGAGGAAATTCCACTTTCACAGAGTTAAGGAACATTACAGACAAAACCCCATATTTATTATTTTCTTTCATGTGATTGGTATGACAAGGGTGTCAAGCGGACCTTGGTAATGAGGGGCAGTAAGGCTCATTTCAGAAAGGATCCAGTTGCAAATACCAGTTGCATCGAGTCTCTAACACCAGTTACTTGACCTGCCACTGGTGTCAGTGGGAGCCAGGGCAGCCATTAGCAGCATAGAGGAGATAACACCAGGATCTTTTGGAGCTGCTAAACTTCTAAGGAAATGAGTTACAGAAGAACTCCACAGGAGCTCTGCAGCACGCAGGGAAGTTAGTGTTCAGATACTGCAGTGTAATTAAGGCAACTGGGGCACAATGTTTCATGTTGTTTAGAACAAAATCCTAGATAAAGTCAGTCTTTGGTTATGCTTTACATAGAAGTTTTTCCCTTTTGACAATTCGACAGGACAGATGGTCTCAGAGCTCTGTCACCACTACACAGAACTCTGTAGACAACTCTTTGTTTTTTCAGTTGTGATGTCTGATTTACTTCCATTTTTGAATTTCCAATGTTACAATTAATAATTATGTTTAAGTAAGCTGAGTAGCTTCATTTGAGGACTGAAAAAAGAAAAACTTTCACCCTACTAGACTTCTAAAATCACCCAAAGCTTATCCGCAAGAGTTTTAATTATGTTGAAGGGACAGTTACCTTCCTGCTTTTCTAACATGAATTTTGTTGTATTTCTTATGAGAAAGTACTTTTTACTTTACCTATGTAAACTATTCATGAATGCATAGGTGAGTGTGGGGATAGACAACTGTCACACAGGAGATATGCCTCCATTCCCTGCTGCATCTGAGTCAAGAGTAAGAAAATCTTGCGCTCGTTAATATGTTCCTCCACATTTTAAAGTCTAATTATTTTGGATCCGTGTAACTGAAAAAAAATTAAAGAATTATTCTATGAGCTTCCTAACTCTGTCAGTCCTGTTGGAGCTGTTGTGCCTCGCAGCACAAATTTTATGGGATGGTATCAATCTCTTGTATTAAAGAAAAACAAAAAGGAACACTCCCTTCCTGTATTTTAAAGCTAGAGAACTTGAAAGGAGAATAAAGAGAAATAAACTGCCACATTTCCTTTTGTCTTCATTAATAAAGAAGTACTTCTGTTTGCTGACCTAGATATGTATGTATTTCCCTCTATAGTTTACTATTGTAAGATTCACAACCATATGTGGACACTGAGGAAAAAAAGAACTTTTATTTTTAAAAGAATTAGCAGTTCTATGAGTATTAGCAATGCTTGTACCTTAGCAAAAAACACCCCTTATAAAACAGAACCTAATCTTACAGTTTAAAGTGTAAATTCTCCCTGTTGCTATAGAGAATGGCTCCTATACAAACAGGTCTGATAATAGTTACACATGATAGTGTGTAATGGAATGGGAAGGACTCATCTTTCTTTAAAGCAGCAGGTATGTCTCCTTCCTCTCATGGTGTCAAACCTAGATGGAGACAGTGATCAAACATGGTGTGACAATTTCTGCAACGTCTCCCTGTGGGAGCTATTAAAATTCAACTTACGCACAAAAAAAAGTCTTGAGTTCCTAGCATGGTAAAAATTGTGTGTCATCATCTAGGAAATGTGGAATTAAATCTTGCCAAAAAACAGAAAACATATTTCATAGACAGTTTTGTGATTTTTTTTATTCTTCACTTAAATTTTTTTTTTTTGTCAACAGCTTTCTATTATCTAGTTGAAAGTGAGAAGTAAATCAGCTCTCTAGGGTTTCAGCCTGGAGCTTCCTCTGTACCAGTGTCATATAGACATGCTCAGTTCAAAAACCGACAAGGCCAATTCGTTTCCAGAAAGCAGAAGACAAAGTTAAATAGTTGGTGAGTGACTAAAAGAAGTGTGACATTGCTCAGGACTCCTAAGCTGCTGGAACAATAAAAAAGATTGCTACTCGGATTCCAGACCTGCTGTAGTAAGCTGGAGTCTTTATTGCCTTTTTAAGTTTGTACCAATCTGCTTTGAATTTTTGTAATAATAAGAGAGTACTCTTCATGAAAGGTTTTTAATAAACAGTGGTTATTGAGAGTTTACTTATGAAAGGTCTTTTCTTAATTCTTATTAATAAAGAGCTACATCATACTCTATAAAGAACATTTTGTTAGAACACAATAAGTACATTTAAGCCATCAAGGTATACCTACATTAAACAACAAAAGGAGGTCAACAGGGAGCAAAATATCCAGGAATGTGAACAGGAGATTGATACATGATATTGTGCACTGCCCCAGGCTGAGTGACAGGCCGGCCTTAAGGCTGTGAAGCAGAAGGTAAGCCTGAATTCAGGCTTGAGCTGACTGACACAAGTAACTCATGAGGTGAAGGATAGTGGACCCTTGTCTCTGCTGGGGTAGAAAGAAGAACCTTCCCCCATCCTCTGAACTGCCTCTACGTAATGCTCTGGTGTTGGAGAATGAAAAGCAAGTGAGTAACAGACAGGATTCAGAGGCCAACCACACAAAGTTGATCCAACCACCTATGTGTCTTAGAACCAGTGCTACCAGAAAAGCACATAAGGTGTTAGTAATTGGAGATCTCGTGCTGAGAGGCACAAAAGCATCTATTTGCCCTCCAGACAATTTCTCTAGAGATTTTGCTTCCTACCAGGAGTCCATATTCATTACATTACTGAGAGGCTGCCAAGTATAGTAAACCCGATAGATTCTCATCCACTCCTACTATTCTATGTAGGCTCTAATGATATTGCAATGAAGCAACTTAGAACCATCAAAAGAGAATATAAGTCCCTTGGAGCAATGTCAAAAGGATCTGGAGCACAGGTGGTGTTCTTTGTCCTCTCAGTCAGAGGAAGGGAGTTCAGGATGAAGGAGACAAACTGAAAAGGTTGCCTGGATGCATGGCTGGTGCCATACTCAATGGTTTTGGCTTCTGTGATAATGGATTGACCTTTGAGAAGGTAGGTATGTTGGGAGCTGCTGGGATTCACCTGGACAAGTGGGGCAGGAGGGTTTTTGCCAACAAGCTGGGCAGACTTCTGAAGTGATAAAGGTGCCATAGCACCCTCATGTGATGACAACCAGGAGACCAAACACCTCAAGGGTGTGCATGGCTATGGTGGGTCCTTGTGCATCCCTCCAGGGAAACCTGTATGCTCAAGTACCTTTCTGAACTGCCTGTAGACCAATGCACACAGCACGGGGGATAAACAGGAGGAACTAGAGGTCTGTGTGCGGTCACAGGGTGATGATCTGATTGCAGTCACAGAGACATGGTGGGATAGCTTGTATGACTCAAATACTGTCATGGAAGGCTACACGCTTTTTAGGAAAGACAGACCAGCAAGGCAAGGTGGGGTGGGGTTGCTCTTCATGTGAGGGAGCAATTGGAATATATCAAGAGCTGACTTGAAGTGGAAGGAGACAAGTTGAGAGCTTATGGGTAAAAATTAAAGGGTAGGCAAATATGGGTGACACTGTTGTGGGTGTTTGCTACAGGCCACCTGATCAAGAAAAGGTAGTTGACAAAGCCTTCTACAGACAGCTGGAAGTAACCTCACAATTGCAGGCCCTGGTTCTTGTGGCAGACTTCAACCACCCTGATATTTGCTGGAAAAGCAACACAGCGAGGCATGCACAATCCATGAGGTTCCTGCAGAGCACTGAGGAAAATATTTTGACACAGGTGGTGGAGGAACCAATGAGGCGAGATGTGCTGCTGGAGCTTATACTATCAAATATTAAGGTCTAGTTGAGGATGGTAGGGTTGGCCGTAGCCTTGGCTGTAGTGACCATGAGATGGTGGAGTTCAGGATACTGCATGGTAGAAGCAGGGCAACAAGTACGGTTACAGCCCTGGACTTGAGGAGAGCTAACTCTGGCCTCTTCAAAGACCTGCTTGGAGGAATCCCATGGGTTAGGGCTCTAGAAGGTAGGGGGGGTCCAAGAGTGCTGGTCAATATTCAAGGACCACTTCCTCCAAGCTCAAGATAGGTGCATCCCTATGAGGAAGAAGTCAATCAGAGGAGCCAGGAGACCCACATGGATGAGGAAACAGCTTCTAGAAAAACTAAGATGGAAGAAGGAGGAATGTGGGAAAAGGGACTAGCCACTTGGGAGGAATATAGGAATGTTGTCAGGGTATGCAGAGATGGAACAAGGAACACCAAGGCCCACTTGGAACTAAATCTGGTGAGGGATGTCAAGGATAACAGAAAGGGCTTCTTCAAATACATGAGGAATAAAAGAAAGACTGGAGAAACTGTGGGCCCACTTCTGAATGATGTGGGTGCCCTGGTGATGCAGGTTGCAAAGAAAGCAGAGTTACTGAATACCTTCTTTGCTTCAGTTTTTACTGCTAAGGATGGGCCTCAGGCATCCCAGCCCCCAGAGGTGGGAGAAAAAATCTGGAGAAAGGAAGGCTTCCCCTTGGTTGAGGAGGATTGGGTTAGAGATCATTTAGGCATACTGGATCCTCACCAATCCATCAGCCCCAATGGGATGCACCCATGAGTGCTGAGGAAGCTGGTGGGTGCTGTTGCCAAGCCACTCTCCATCATCTTTGAAAAGTCATGGAGGACAGAAGAGGTGCCCAAGGGCTGGAGGGTAGCCAATGTCACTCCAGTCTTCAGAAAGGGCAAGAAGGAGCACCGGGGAAACTGTAGGCCAATCAGACTCACCTCCATCCCCAGAAATGTGATGGAACAGTTCATTCTGGAGGTCATCTCCAGGCATGTAGAGGAAAAGAAGGTTATCAGAAGCAGTCAACATGGATTCACCAAGGGGAGATGATGCTTGACCAACCTGATAGCCTTCTATGATGGCGTGACTGGCTGGGCAGATGAAGGGAGGGCAGTGGATATTGTTTACCTCTACTTCAGCAAGGCTTTTGACACTGTCTCCCCTAACATCCTCATAGGTAAGTTTAGGAAGTGTGGGTTAGATGAGTGGACACTGAGATGGATTGAGAACGGGCTGAACGGCAGAGCTCAGAGTGTCAATGATCAATGGTGCAGCAGAGTCTGGTTGGAGGCCTGTAACAAGTGGTGTTCCCCAGGGGTCTGTGCTGGGTCCAGTCCTGTTCAACATAATCATCAATGACCTGGACAAAGGGACAGAGTGTACCCTTAGAGAGTTTGCTGATGATACCAAGCTGGGAAGAGTGGCTGATACACGGGAAGGCTGTGCTGCCATCCAACAAGACTTGGACAGGCTGGAGAGCTGGGCCAAGGGGAACCTCATGAAATTCCACAAAAGCAAGTGTAGGGTCCTGCACCTAGGGAGGAACAACCTCATGCACTAGTACAGGCTGGGGGTTGACCTGTTGGAAAGCGGGTCTCCTGAGAAGGACCTGGGAGTGCTGGTGGACAGCAAGGTGACCATGAGCCAGCACTGTGCCCTTGTGGCCAAGAAGGCCAATGGTATCCTGGGGTGCATTAAAAGGAGTGTGGCCAGCAGATCGAGACAGGTTATCCTCCCCCTCTACTCTGCCCTGGTGAGGCCACATCTGGAGTACTGTGTCCATTTCTGGGATCTCCAGTTCAAGAAAGACAGGGAACTACTGGAGAGACTCTAGCAGAGTGTAGCAGGGTACTGGAGCATCTCTCTTATGAGGAAAGGCTGAGAGACTTGGGTTTGTTCAGCCAGGAAGAACAGAAGACTCATGGTGGGTGTCAAGAGGATGGGGCCAGACTCTTTTCTGTGGTGCCCAATGACAGGACAAGGGGCAATGGGCACAGATTGGAAGAGAGGAAGTTCCACCTTAATATGAGGAAAGACTTCTTTCCTGTGAGGGTGACAGAGCAGTGGAACAGGCTGCCCAGAGAAATATTCAAAACCTGCCTGGACGCAGTCCTGTGCCCCCTGCTCTAGGTGTACCTGTTTAAGCAGAGGGTTTGGACGAGATGATCTCCAGAGGTCCCTTCCAACTCCTACCATTCTGTGATTCTGTAACCCAGGGAACTACCAACCAGTCAGCCTCTCCTGATTCGTCATTAAGATTATATGGTTATTCCTTTTCAAAGTTATATTGCAGCATATGGAAGACTAGAAGGTGATTAGAGATGGCCAACATGTTTCACGAACAGCAAATCATGCCTGACTAACTTATTAGCCATCTACAATGGAATGACTGCATCAGCGGACAAGGGAAGAGCTACGGATAAAATCTTCCTGGACTTCTTTAAGGCCTTGATAAGGTTCCCCACAACATTCTCACCTCTAAATTGCGGAGAAAGGGGTTTGTTGGATGGACTTTGGATGGATAAGGAACTGGCTGGATGACTGTGTCCAAAGAATTACAGTCAGTGGCTCGGTGTCTAAGTGTTGTAAAGAGTACACCAATTCACAGCACTTTAGAGTGGTGTCCCTCAACAGTCCATAGTGGGACTAATATTGTTCAGTATCTTGATTAATGACATAGACAGTGGGATTGAGTGCACCCTCAGCAAGTTTGTGGATGACACCAAGCTGACTGGTGCAGTTGATTTGCTTGAGGGAAGGGATACAATCCAGAAGGACCTTGATAGGCCTTGACAGGAGCAGGCCCAAGGTCTTGCACCTCAGCTGGAACAGTCTCCAATATCAATACAGACTGGTGCATGAAAGCATTGAGAGCAGCCCTGCTAAGAAGGACTTGGGGGTACTGGTGGACGAACAGCTGGATATGAGCTGACAATATGCACTTGCAGCCCATAAAGCCAAAGGTATCCTGGGCTGTATCAAAAGAGGCATGATCAGCAGGTCAAGGGAGTTGATTGTACCCTCTACTGTTCTTGTGAGAGCCCACCTTGAGTGCTGCATCCAGCTCTGAGGCACCAAGTACAATAAAGACACGGACAATTTAGGTCCTCTTAGGTTAGGGTGGGTCTAGGAGAGGGCCACAAAAATGGCCTCTCCTGTGACAAAAGACAGAGTTGGGGTTGTTCAGTCTGGAGAAGAGAAGGCTTTGGGGAGACCTTATTGTGGCCCCCTTTCGATACATAAACAGGGCTTATAAGAAAGATGGGGAGAGGCTTTTTACCAGGACCTGTAGCAACAGGTCAAGGGGCAGTGAGTTTCATTTGAAAGGGTGCATTTAGATTAGACATAAGGAAGAAATTTTTTATGAGAGGGTGGTGAGACACTGGAAGCGTTCAAGGTCAGGCTGGATGGGGCTTTGAGCAACCTGATCAACTGAAAGATGTCCCTGCTCATAGCAAGGGTGTTGGAACTAGATGATCTTTGAACTTCCAACCCAGGCCATGTTATGATTCTATGATTATATGATCCATTGTAAGACTCATGCTGATGATGAGTATGCTGACGGTGTAACATATTTTATCACCATATTGATACATGAAGCACTTTGAAAGCTGCAGCATTTGACTTTATGCATTTATCTTTGCATTTAGCATGACTTAGAAAAATAAATAGTAAGATTCATGGCATCAGCATGGTTTACTGAAATGACAGCTGCCTGTCAACAGTATGGCACTTCTTAGTAAGAAGTGATTCCAATACCATCATAAGTTTGTTAGAACATAAAGCAATTTTGAAGGTTTACTTGTTACCTCAGTGGAATATATATATGAACATTAGAATGCAAAACTGTATTGACACTTTTGTTCTGAACATAGCACTCTACTGTAGTGAAACAATTGTCTCAACACTACATGCAACAGCAAGTATATTCTTCCAGATTACTCCTTATAGCAGGATTTTCTGTGTGAAGAATACTGGTGGTACTCACTGTCATTGCAAAAGTATTGGAAACTGTATTATGGTCCTGACAAGTCTATAAGAAGTGAAGACATCTGGTATTTTTTTTTGTGCTTTAAAAACCAACTACAAAATGGATTTATATATATAAAATATGGATAAAAGAATGTTTTTACAAGCATCCTCTAATCAGTGTGGCTAGTTTAGAAATATTATTTAAATTCTTTCCATTAAAAATAATATCTACAGCTATTACTGTTGTCTTTCCATTTTCATTAACTCTTTGCAGTCTGGAAAATGCTATAACAATTTTTACTATCCATCTTTATAAAGTGGTGGGTTTTTTTCTAATAAGTTCAACTGTAAATGTGATAGTACAATTATTTTTGTTCTGGAATTTTATTAACTTTAATTGAGCTGTATATAGCAAAAACTGGTAAACCCATCATTCACACTATTTATTCTTGAAGATGTATAAATAAATCATCTTACCTCCCATGCAGCACAGGACATTTTCTTAGTCTTCTATTTGTTAGACCACACACAGCTTTGTCAGCAGCACAGCTTTTCTCGTCCTTTTTCCTTTTTGTGAGACCAGTCAAGGACCTTAAGAATTCACCCAAATCTCACTTGCAGGAATCATAAGAACTTCTTTAATTTTAGTATGAATTCTCAACCTGTTCAAGAACTGAGAAGTCTGTTTTGTATAAATCCACACTTAATCAACTTATTAACATATGCAAGATAATATGCCTTAAAGGAGCAATCTTAGTGCTACAGTAGATCAATGCCTAAAGCATTTAAAAACAGGTGAGTTTACATATATCACAAGTTCATTTGCCAAACTTAGATTTCCCCAAATCCTAGGCAATTAACCAATTTAAAAAAAAAATCACAAGACTAGTATTAGATTTTTATTAGACAGAATATTCTTATTTTGATTTAAAAAATGCAAGTTAGTTAGGAGTTATTAGAGGAAAGCTAATTATAACCCTGAGTATAAATGTGATATCTCTAGCCCATAGCAATTGTCACAGAAGCTCAAATACCATGTTAGTGGTCAAAAAACGTTTCTGAAGCTAAGATTTCAAATATCATATTTAGACTTTTTATCATGCATTCTTCATGCTATTTAACTAAGGCTTAACAATAAAATAATCTTGTTGTTCTAAAGGAACAATTTACTGTAAAACTTTATCAATAGAAATCAAATTGTGCATCCAGGTATTCTGGAACAAATGTTGCACATCAAAATTCAAAACAGGAATCTAGTTTCTTTTCTATTCATTTGTCTGTAGCTTGAGATAATTCTGGAGCATCGCTAATTTGCAAAATTTTCATATAGCTTCTGACTGAAATATCACAAGGAATATATATATAGGGATTCTGTAATTTTCATCTAAATGGAACTTATTTTGGAGACAATCACATGTTAGCTTTTTAGTGTCAGTTCTGTATAGCTAGGTAACATTTACATCTATGTAGCATTTTCTAATTTAAAATATCTTTTTGTGCCTTCTAGCTAGCCACAAATATTCAACTCCTTCAAAAATTCCTTCCTCTTTCTCAGAGCTGACCAACTTTAAACATGTGTGACTTGTTACTTTTCTATTTCTTGCATCTAAGAACTCTTCAGAAATTTTGAAAGAATTAAAGAAGTAAGATAATACCACTTAATCTTATGTTTAGTCTTTTTAATATTAGAGAAACTGATGTACACATAAGGTGACTTTCCTAAGATCTATACAGGAGGTCACTAACAAAATATGGATTAAAGCCAATAGCTTTTTATTTTATATTTTGTAATTTAATAGATTATTTTCACAATCAGCTTTCCTTAACTACTTTTTAATGAAAATAATCACTTTATTCAGAGCATTTAAGTATTCTGTTACACCTAGCTCTGGAAATGTGTTAAGATTCTTTTGTGGTTTAGCTAGCAACTCAGCCCCATACAGCCGCTTGCTCACTCTCTGACCAGCAGGATGGGGGAGAGAATCAGAAGGGTAATGCTCATAGGTTGAGATAAGAACAGTTTAATAATAAAAATAAAACAATAACAGCAACAATAATGCAATGGAAAGGAAAATGATGAGAGAGGCATGAAACCTGGGGGTGGGGGTAAGGGGGAATGAACAACCAAAACAAACTGCATGTGACGCAGCTGCTCCCCACTCACCAACCCTACCTGACCCCACCAGTCCCCAAGCTGCAACAACCCCCATGTGTCAACCGCCTCCATTAATGTACTGGTCATGGTGTCACATGGTATGGAACGAACATCCTATTGGCCAGTTTGGGTCAGGTGTCTTGGCTGTGGCCCCGCCTCTCCCAGACTCTTGCCCATATGGCAGAGGATGGGAAGCTGGAAAGGTCCCTGACTGCTACAGGTGCTACAGTGAAAAGAGTTAACCCTTTCTCAGCCAAAACCAGAACAGGTTTTGAAGCTGTTGGTTCATTTCCTTGGCTCATCATTTGCCAATGCATACCTTTGCTTTAAATTGCAGGGACTGTTAATTTTGATCACATAATTTGATTATTTCCTTCCTCATTATTAAATTAATAACAGTTTCCAAAACTGATGAAAAGGAAAACTAGTGAAAAATACAATGCATCATTCACTAGGAGTTTTAGCCACCTGAAAGATTAACTGAATTATGATTCTATACCAATTTCTGAGAAGCAAGCCATTTCTTGCATTTAAAAAACCTGCAAAGAAGCCTCTCCCTGCAGTATACAAGAAGTCAGAATAACCCAGAAGGAAAATCCAGCCCTTAAATATACTCTTTGTGTGAGCAATAAAGCTATGGGAAAAGTAAGTTTTATACAGACAACTCTAACCAGGGATATGAATGGCCATTTTATGTTGTGATCACCAAAATTAAGCTGTGGGGTTTTTTAGTTGGAGCCCTCAGGTAAAAATGTACCGGATTCAAAACATACATGATTATATACAAAATGTACACAATTACAGCTACAATCAAGCTAGCTTCAAAGGATCATCTATGGGTGTGGCTTAACAATCAAGGGAGAAGGAGGACCAAGGAAGGAAACACAGACCTGAAACTTTCCCCCCCTTTTCTCAGGTGAATAATGCAAAGGTTTCTTAGTCCACCGCTGGTTTGTCTCATTGTCTTCTACAGCTGGCCACTGAACTTCCAATCATCACTTTTGCTAGGTCACATCTAGAGAAACCCCAATGCAACAAAGAAGTTAGAGGAGAAGGTCAGGAGGTCTACCCAAACCAGTTAACGAGGACAGGTTGTCCTAACCATGATCCTAAGTGGAGTGTATATGAGTTTTCACATTTGGGCAGGTATGAAGAAAGGACATATGATGGAATTGCCTTAGTGCTTTGTTTCTAATTGGTGCAGATGCAATTTATGAAAATAGTGGAATGGGTGAAAACATAGATCACTGATCATTTACTACTGCACAGGCTTTCAGACACTGACCACAGCTAGATCATTAGGAAGACACAAGAAGATAGACTACTAGTGGTATCATTGTAAGAAAAGACTATTCCTAAGTGTAAGGGAAAAAACCCACAGAAAACCCACCCTAAAATAAAATAAAAAACACTCTAAATTTAGTGCTTTGTTGATGACTTGAAAAACTGAAGTTTGCATTATCATTTTCCAATATTTATTTTCTAATGCTACTACTTAAGGCAAATGTAATACCTGAAATCAAAATGAACATGTTTTCTCTATACCTTTTTGAGTCTGAGATCATTATGGAGGATAACCAATAGCAATATTTCCTTATAAATTCTGCATTCATTGCATGAAATACATGAAGCTCCTTGGTTCAGATGACATATAGCATTCACTGGTTCCACAAGTTCAGCCTGTGTAAAATAAAGTTATTTACATGTGTCGCTTTTAAAGTTGTGATGTGACAATTCAATATAAATTTCTGTTCCTTCTTTAAATTGGAACATTTAGAATGAGATAGATCAGTTTTAATAATTTTGTGCTTCTCATTATTTCATACTTCTATATCATGTCATTTTGCACAGTGACATCCTCAGCTTTCAGGCTACCTTTATGAAAGAGTATTTCCAATTTGCTAATATCGGTCATCCATAAGATATTTGAAAGATTTTTGAAAGGTTTTTGTTTCAAGACAAAATGAAGAACTCACATCTTTCCCCACACAAGGGGAAGATTCCATATTTTCATTAGAACACAAATATTGTTTCAATAAGACAAACACTTCGTAGTGTAGTAATATTCAACAGAATATACATAACCAAATATATTAATAGAACTGGTGCTGATATAATTCAAATGTTAAGTAAACAAACTCTAACATCCATCTGATGTGAAGATACCGCATTTGTTTTCAGAGGAATCTCTCTGAAATAACTTTTTGGAGATTGAAATCTCCTCTTAAAACATAACGATCTCAATAAACCTGAATTTTTTATTATCTGTGAAATATTTTCCACCCCTTCTGGGAAGTGTTTCCTCTTTTTGTTCTAGTGGATATATCCTTCCCATGACACTTGTTTTCCAGACTCCAAGCAAACACCAGGTAATGCCCTCCCAGCTCCCTACAAGACCAGTTTCCATGCCTGGAAAATATAATCTCCATTCCTTTTGAAGAAGCATATTTTCCAGTCTAGCAATCTGAGGCTGTTTTTATATTTTTTTCACTGCCTACCTGGAGTCTGTCAGTGGAAGAAAGTGGTGATTAAGATATTTTCAGCACAGTTACATGAGGCAGATATATTCATACACATATTAAAAAATGGTCATCCACAAAACTAAAAATTTAGGGATTGCTTAGAATAAAGAATATTACTATATGTAAAATCCAGCTGCACAGAGTATACAATGTACTGGGGTTTAATTATATTTTTTCAGCATTCTCAATAGCAATCCATTTGTTTTATAAAAAACAATTATTATTTCTATATCCCAGCCCATGAGTCCTTTCAAACTCATCTCTATCAATATCTGAGACTCAAAAGTTCAGGTAAAAGTGCCATAGGCAGCCCTACTTTTCCTGCTAACCTGGGGTAAACCTTTTAGAATTTGTTTCCCTCTAGGACAAAACAATTATTTCTTGCTGACATAAATTCCTAACAAGCCCCTTCCATCCTCAGCTGTATGTAACAGGCGTGTGCTTATGCTAATTTGATCCTGTGGGATCATAACCCCCTACTGATGCAACAAATTTTAAAGTGTTAACAGAATTACTGTAAGCATTGCAGAAAATGTAAAATAAAAGGTTGGTATTTTCCAAATATGCCATTCTTGAAAGTACGCTGTGGAATTCTTCGTGTGTGCATTCATCTAATATCCACATATTTTCAAGATAATTATGCAATTTAATAAAAGGAACTCTGCAGGACTATAAAAATTACCATCCTCCTCTTATATGGAAAGAGTTAGAAGTTGCTTTTGTTTTCTTAAACAACTGAGGTTTACAGAGATTTTCCTACTTAAACTTTGCAAAGCTTGTGTTCACCCCTGAGGGGACCTACAGCCAGCTTAATGCTCACATTGTTAGAAAATGAAGATACTCCAGGGACAAGACAATAAAATAAAGCCAATCTTTCCTCCACTCCAAATGATTTCTTCCCCATAATTCACTGATACACCCCCAAATCAGTTTATAACACTTTGGACTTTTTAAATTACAAACTTCACACTTGTTTTGGTTTAAATTGAAACAATGTAATAAATCAGTGTAATAATTTTCCCCCTTTTACTCTCATAATGAAATATAATAGCTGTAAAAGAATAAAAAACTGCCTGCCGTAAACTGAAGGATGGTCAAGTCAAGCTCCATCCGATCCAGAAATAGGTTATCTTTTTGTAAAAACAGACTATGAAAAACATATGAATTTTGATGAACATATTTTCATTTTCTTAAAAATTGTACAGTGTTTAAGAAAGCACATTTCTCAGTGTGCTAGAGTAGATTTAAGTGGCAAGTACAGTGTTTCATTTTCTCCAGCAAATCGTACATTTTTTTTTTCTCCCCATCTATTCTGGTACATGCTCTTAGGGAAGAAGTAAACAGATAAATGGAGGTGCAATCCAAAGGGAATTGCAGGAGAAGCAATTTTATTTTGTCTGCACAGTTCTGTTAGCTACATGTTGTTTATTACTGCCTTGATGTTGTTCATTACTTGCATTCTCCTGGCTCTTATCTTATAATAGTAATCAAGACCTCTTCATACTGTCTCTAAAAGCTTATTAGAATAATAGATCAACAAAAGGGATTTATACACATGGATTTCACACAGGTAACCTTTCATGATTCTCTAAGAAAAATTAAAGTAATTTTATTATTTAATTATGAAATACGTAACCTCATTTTAGCCTTCTGTAGCATGAAACTATTGAAGCTGGCACTTCAATTGCATTTACCCATGGGTTGATGAGCTCTGAGAATTAAGCACAGGCAACTATCAAAGTATAGGCATCTTCCCAGGTTCTTCATACTTAATAACTACAAGAAGGAAGTGTCCTCCAGAGACGGACCACTTTCATTCTGTATCTGACAGGTAAAAATTAGTTGCCTAATGGAATGGAATAGTTCTGCAAATTGAAGGAATTAAGTAAGCTTTTTTAATTTAGGCTTATTTTAAATTAGATTTTATTTTGGATTCAGATGTGAAGTTGGTGGCATAAGGCAGTTTATTTTGGATTATTTCAAAAAAATTTATATTGCCCTTTGCCCATATATCACGTATCTGTTGTCTTTTAGCTAGTATTGACAGATACTGTGACTGATGATAAAGTACTCAACTAGCTGTGTATGACATCATGGAGTAAGTACTGCTAAAGTGACAAAGCCATCAAAGACAAAAGGGAAAAAAATGAATAAGCCTAATTCTTCCTATTTCCATGAGATTCTTTTTGAAAGGCTATAGTAACATATAACCTGAACATGTATAATATGATGATCTAAAAAATGAATTCCTGCACAAGTAATGTCATTTTTTATTCCCTTTGCTTTTGAGGCATATCTGATGCTGGAAAAGATCATGACTCTACTAAGATATCGCCTCTTTAAAATGAGATGTTGAAGCAAAACTGGTATAATTCATTTAATAATTAATTGTCTTATTGAAACAATATTTGTGTTCTAATGAAAATATGGAATCTTCCCCTTGTGTGGGGAAAGATGTGAGTTCTTCATTTTGTCTTGAAACAAAAACCTTTCAAAAATCTTTCAAATATCTTATGGATGACCGATATTAGCAAATTGGAAATACTCTTTCATAAAGGTAGCCTGAAAGCTGAGGATGTCACTGTGCAAAATGACATGATATAGAAGTATGAAATAATGAGAAGCACAAAATTATTAAAACTGATCTATCTCATTCTAAATGTTCCAATTTAAAGAAGGAACAGAAATTTATATTGAATTGTCACATCACAACTTTAAAAGCGACACATGTAAATAACTTTATTTTACACAGGCTGAACTTGTGGAACCAGTGAATGCTATATGTCATCTGAACCAAGGAGCTTCATGTATTTCATGCAATGAATGCAGAATTTATAAGGAAATATTGCTATTGGTTATCCTCCATAATGATCTCAGACTCAGACTGTTCTTATCTCAACCCACAAGCATTACCCTTCTGATTGTCTCCCCCATCCCGCCAGTGGGGGGGTGAGTGAGCGGCTGTGTGGGTCCGAATTGCCAGCTAAACCACAACAGGTTTTGTCTGTTATGCACTTGTCTTTATTTTCCTTTTCTTTCTGCTGATTTTACCATTTACGTAACCTGATAAAGTTTCTGAATTTATTCCAGTGCTTTTGCTTTAATATGTTAACCTCTGACAACAAACCTTAAAGAGAAGGAGAAGAACTTACATGTTATTGAAAAAGTTTCTTTATTTCTTTTCTTTTGGACACTTGTTCTCATATCTGCAGGAAGAACTGACAGGAACAATATTTTTAAGTATTCAGTTCTGTCATAATCATCTATTCAATGCTGACTACGGTAATATGTCATTTGTGCTTTCCTGTCCTATTATGGCCTCTTCCAGGGAGCTTTCTCCCCTTACGTATCTTTTCTAACCTCAACAATATATTTGAAGAAACCCTTCTTATCATTGAGATATGAAGATCAAAGGAGGCAGTTTTACACCAAGTCAAGAATGGCCAGAGGAGGAACTTCTTTCAATGACATTTTGTGACACAGACTTCCTGGACAGACTCAGCAACATTTCTAACTCAGTGAGCAAAATTTAGGGAATTAAAAGGTTTTGATTGTTGTTTAAAACAACTGTTTAACTTGGTTAGGAAATAACCCACTGCTTGCTGCATCAATAAACCAACAGAGACTATACTATAAAGGTAACTCCACAACTGTAAAGCACCTTGACTTTCCACTAATGTATTTTCTGATGATCAGAATACAACAACAACAGAAAAAATCACTTTTGCATTATTAAAAACATCTGAATAATATTGCTTTTGCTCCATTCTTCTAAACTTCTAAGCTATGTCGTCTATTTTTCATGAAAATTCAGGATAAAAAATATACTTAGCTTTGGTTTGGTTTGGTTTGTTTTTATAGATGCTACAGATCAAGGAAGTGAAATGATCAGGACAATTGCATTTGCACACAAACTCAGAATTGTTATTCAATCACTGTAATGGTACGGGCTATTCCAGTAAACTGTTGGAATATACAGATATCACTACCTGTGCATTTCTAATTTATAAGTATGTATTTTTTGGGACACAGAGTTCAGAATAGTAAAAGTCAAAAGAAGTCTTTATAAACTTCCCCAAGACTTTAACCATTAAATGAGTCTCTTCCTGGACACTACTAATTTCCAGAAATTTCTTTTTTGAAGTAGCCTGCTAAATAAACACAAAATATAGGAATATATCGACCTATGTTACTCTGGGAATAAAAGAATCTCTTGAGAGAGGAGAGTGAAAAATAAAACAGGAAAAGAAAACAGAATTAAAAATTAGATCTGGTGGAATATTTTCAGACACACAATCTAATATGAATTCTTGCCAATACTGGTAGATAGCATGTCCTTGAGACAGGGAAAAGATAAATCCTTGGTTTTCCAAATATCACAAAGCAAAGTATTTTAAGAATCCTTAACGAGAAAAAAATTAACTAGCTGAAGTGCTGGAAAAGAATAAATTATCCAACAATTATTTTGCAAAAAGCAAATAAGTGTGTTTAACTGTGGCTGCTCCTGGTGACAGAGAAAGAGGGAAGCACATACGCTGTGAAAAAAAAAGTACACTTTCATGACTTAAGAAGGCAAAGGAGGAACATGTGAAAAGATCTTTGTCTGAAGTCATAAGGCTAAAACACTGGAGGGTAAGCAAAGAAAGGAAATAACATGCCCTAAGGATGTTTACACTTAGTGGAAAAACATTCATGAAACGAGAAAATGAGAACAGGTGATGGGATATAAGATCTTACGGTTCATGATTTAAGGTTCACTGACATGAGAGAATAGTCATGAGAGGGACATTGCCATCAGAGGGTGTTTTAATTCCAACTCAACAGCAGAGACAGAAAATACCCCAACTTCTCCAAACAACTCACAAATCTCTTAATAACTTATTGGCAGGTCTGTAATTCACTGTACAACATCAAATGCAATATATAATCTTCTGTGCTAACTGGGGATGGCCTGAAACGGTAAAACAGGTGAATCATCTGTCACCCAGCCCAGTCATCACCTAGTCCTTCAACTTTCCTCCAGACTCAGAAAAATCTAACAGTTCTTAGAAAAGAAAGCTAAGAATAATGATTTTGCCAGAGGGGAAACAGGAGATTGGCTTTTAGAGTGATAATGTGTAAAGAGATTTAACCCATTAATCTACTTTTCCTACCTAGTACTTTTTAAAAATTTCTTTTCAAAGAATTCAAAAGATGCAACACTACATTATAAAAGAGCTGTTAATTTATTTAATGGTAGGCTTCTGTATACAAAGGTGACATTTAAAGGATTTGTGAATTTTCCAAAAAGTTGAGCTCAAATGACAGCGTTTCAATATGTACTTTGCATTAAAGTTATTTCAATATAGCAGTTGGAGTAATCAAAAGGGAAGACAGCCATGTTGCTCCAGACCTTCTGCTCCTTCTGCTGGGAAAGCACAGCACAGCTTGTCACAGAAATTATAACATCAAAGTATACCAGAGTAACTGGAATGCTTTTGAAAAAATGAAGTGTTTTGGATGTGATATCTCTTTTTTTTTTTTTCTCAGCAAGGGCATTGCCAACAAACTGCCATAACAAAACAGAATTGTACAGTCTAAAATAGAGAAATCTTCATCTCCTTTCATTTTCCATATCTATGCCACAGATGTTGAGGTTTGTGTGTTTGTGTGCAGAGGGGAGAAACATAGAAAGTACCTAACTACATACTATGTATGCTGTATACGCATTGCAGGTATCTTCAAACTCTGTGACTTGTGGCACACTGCACTACCCTACATAAAATCACACCAACTTATTTTCTGAACTAGTAACATGGGGTTTTAATTCTAACCATTTGGGCTGTGCTTAGGAAGGTAAGAGCTGCTTTATTTTAGTGCTATTTCCACAATTGCTCTTGCAAAAATACAGCTCAAAAAAGAGCACAGAAAACAGATATCAATTCTATCCTAATGGAGTGATGGATCAAATATCTTGGGACTTCAAAGGACTCTGTAGATCCCTGGAAAAGAAGCACAGAAAGTTTCATTTCTTGTCTTGTTTAGTACCATGGGTTCTGTGGCACAACTTGAGACCATTTCCTCCTGTCCTATTGGTTGTTACTTGGGAGAAGAGGCTGGTCCCCACCTTGCTACAACCTCCTTTCAGGTAGTTGTAGAAAGTGATAAGGTCTCCCCTGAGCCTCGTTTTCTCCAGACTAAACAACCCCAGTTCCCTTATAAGACTTGTGGTGCAGACTCTTCACCAGCTTGGTTGCTCTTCTGGGGTCCCCAGTACAAGAAGGACATGAACCTCTTGGAGCAGGTCTAGAGGAGGACCACAAAAATAGCCAAAGGGCTGGAACACTTCTCCTGTGGGGAAAGACTGAAAGAATTGGGGTTCTTTGGTCTGGAGAAGAGAAGACCTCAGGGACGCCTTACCGTGACCTTTTCCTATATAAAGGGGGCTTATAAGAAAGGTGGAGAAATGCTTTTTACCAGGACCTATAGTTACAGGTTTTACACTGTTTTAAACTGAAAGAAGGTAGATTTATATTAGATATAAGGCAGAAAATTTTTTATGAGAGGGTGGTGGAACACTAGAACGTGTTTCCCAGAGATGTTGTGGATGCCTCATCACTGGAAATGTTCAAGGTCAGGTTGGGCAGGGTTTTGAGCAACTTGATCTAGTGAAAGATGTCCCTGCTCATGGCTGGGGGGGTTGGAACTAGATGATCTTTGAAGATCCCTTCTGTCGTGGTTTAGCTGGCAGCTCAGCCCCACACAGTCGCTCGCTCACTCCCCCACTGGTAGATGGGGGAGAGACTAGGAAGGGTAACGCTCATGGGTTGGGATAAGAACAGTTTAATAATTAAAAATAAAAGAAACAACAACAGAAATTCAATGTAAAGGAGAACAACGAGAGGCGCAAAGACCCGGGGGAGGGGGGAAGGGGGGGGGCGAAGGGAATGAACCGCCGAAACAAACGGCACGCAATGCAGCCCCTCACCACCCGCCGACCCGATGCCGCGCCGCTCCCGAGCAGCAACTGCCCCCCCCTTAATATACTGGCCATGGTGTCACATGGTATGGAATGAACCTGCCATTGGCCAGTCGGGGTCAGCCGCCCCCACCATGGCCCTGCCCCTCCCGGCCCCCCTCCACCACGCGGCAGAGCACGGGAAGCTGGAAAGGTAGCCGACCCCCACAGTGAGGAGAATTAACCCCTTCTCAGCCAAAACCAGCACAACTTCCAACCCAAACCATTCTATGATTCTATGTTCAGCTGTACCCCGCTAAGAAAAACATGTTCAATGAGACCTGTTTAATATCAATCTGATCCAGTAGCCAGCTGCAGTATAGTTTAAATGAATAAAAAACAATACAGAAAAGCTGTGCCTAAACTCTCACATTAATTGTTCTCAAATAATCAATGACTAGATTTAAATGTTATTTTTGTAACATCCATAGAATATTACTACTATGCACATTATTATAATCTGATACTAATAACACTATAGTCCCCCAAACCCAAAGCATTCAGATCAATTGTATCTCAGTGATTATTTTGTGTCATGTCATACAATATCCTTTTTTTTCTTTCAAAACTTGATTATATGCTGTTTCTTCTGACTCCCTCTATAGTTATGTTTAGGAATAGTTACTTTGCCTTATCTCCTTTTCAGCCACTCATTAATGAATTATATACTACTCTTCCCTTGGGACCCTGCAAGATACAAAACAATGTTGAGTTCTGATCCATTTTAAACAGCCAGACTCCAGCCTCTTTACCATATGAAATCACTGAATTCGTCATCCCATTGAATGGAGACCTGTGTGTTGTGAACTGTAAGTAGTGGTTACTGATTCACAAGATACTCCATTGCTAGAATTTGTGAGATGTCACCATGAAATGGCCTAAATAAAAAACTTCGTCTCATTTCCAGTCTATACCAGGGCACTATAAAGAAATGAGATACTTAAAAATGAGATTCAAAAGGGAAAAAATGCAAAATCCCTCACTGGAAGGGAAAAATGCTTTAAGTTCTTCTGAGGCAGACAATTTTCTAGTCTCTGCTGCTGCTGGCGTGAAGAATGCAAAACTGTATAGTGTGAGAAAGGCAAAGGACAGCACAGGTTGGAGCTAAAATCGAACATTTTACAGACAGCTTTTTTATCCATTTATTCAAAGCATTTTGGTTCTTTTGAACATTTTTATTACACCTGTCTGTATAGCTTTAGATATACAGCTTGAAATAACTGTGCCTTTTGTTTATTTTGTCTCCTGTACTTGCTTTATCCTATGGAGTCAGAAACCCTGAATGTCCTCCTGATACACTTGTGCATGGCAAACAAAGGGCTACAAATGAAGCTGCAGAAATCTTAGCATTAACAGAGTACAGCTTATTCTACAATATCAAATAGATTAAAAAGTATTAAAAGAAATTATTACTGCATGATGTTCTAATGACAGATCCTATCATTGATAGACATCCATTGGTTATGAGCTTGGTGTTTCTAGAGTTTCCAATGGAAACTAAAAAAAATATATAGGAAAAATTCTTCCTTCACATTTCTTCATGTTTTCTGATGTGATTAAATTTTTCTTCATAATCCAAGCAAAGCTTTATGATTAATTTGGCCTTATAAAAGAATTACCAACATAATTTTCAGTCTAGTAATTATCATTTAAAAAAGATTTTAAAATTCATATTAAATGCTTTTAAAATAATTTTATTTGGAAGTATATATGTACTTCCAAGTATATATACAGTTCTTACAAATAATGAATTATAAGTTCTCAGTAATTATATAATTTCTGAGATGCTGTTTTAGAGTACTTTTCTCACAATCGTGGTCTTTTCTGCAAGTTGCTTAAGTGAGCATCTACTTTTCTGATGAAAATTCATATGCTATCCTTAAAGAGCATGGCAAACAGACTTTTGAGTGACTGAGATTCAGCTGACTTTATGTTTGAACTTTTAAATAGTAGCAATGAATAGTACATTTTTGTTAAAAAAGTAGTCTGAGATCCTATAATCGAAATTTAATTTTACAATTAAAGTAATTAGTAATTATTTTTGCTAAAAATCCTGCAGTCTTGGGTAAGGTCTTCAGCTTACAAGGATAAAATGGAATCTTAAGATTAGAAATTTTATTTATTGCTTTAACTTAAAATCTACCAATTTAATTAATAAGCTTCTATGTTAGCAAAGACAGATGTAAATTTAGATTTTCATCTAAATTTCAGGCTGAAATATATCAAGAAAACTTCATCAAGCCTCAGTATTTCACAATGTGTCATGTGAATCCATCCTTACTCCAAATGAAAAGTAATTTCATTCCAAGGGAAAAAAGTCACCAGCTTTCAAAACATTTTAAATAATAATGAAAACAGAATAGAATATTCACATAGAAAAATTAACTGTACTGTTATTGCACCTAACATGGGCTTAATGAGTTAGCTTAAATACAAAGAAACTGGCCATCTTCTGAATCAACTTGTCTTTCTGCACAGTACATCTTTTAGACAAGTAGACTGCAAATACAAAAATGAATTTCACTTTTTTACTTTGTGCAACTAAAATTATTATTCCTAATTCTTGCTTGTTTTGAGTCAAAGATGTTTGGGTCAAAGCATGATAATTCTACATAAAAGAGCTGGTGAACTGCATAAGTTCTCAAGACTATCTTGAAAATCTACTTTTTAAATATTTCTCATAGATTTAATTTTTTAATTTAAATCACTTTTAAACACTTCGCCAACGCACACATTCATTACTGAAACTAAAGCATCTGCACCAATAGGTACAAAAATAAACAGTTTTAATGGATAAAAAAAAATGTATGAAAGAAAACAACAGCTTGGAAATTGTAGTACAAAATAAGCATCAAAACACTCAGCAAATTATTATAGGCTATGACCTTCATATGATTTCTGAAATGAAAAACAAGATTTGTTGGAAAGTATTTGTAAAAAGTAATTTTATCAAGAGTATTTTTGACATTACTAGTCAAGTTTCTGCCCAAATCAAAGTTTCATGGCTACGTTAAACACCTGAAAATAGAGGTTTTATAAAAGATAGCGTTATCTGAGCTTCCACTCCAGTAGTGCATGGAGCCTTACTATGATACATTTAATGGATCTTAAGTGAAACCTCTACCGTACTACACGGCATTATGTCAGCAAAGTCCTGTTCATGGAACTGTGTTAAAATACCTAGATCATGAAAAATCAGAATTCTATATATTCTGCAATAAAGCTTGCTTACCCAGTCCCTTCCCACCCCAAGAAAAATGCAAGCATGCTTTTCTTCTCACATACCGTACACATGATTTATATCAGAATTCAATCATGCTCAATTAACACTCAAAATTTTCCAATAATTATGCTGAAGGCAGCACCAGCACACACAAAGTGATAAGGGAGTCAGGGACTAAGCTGTGCATAAATTCGCTAATAAGAGAAAAGGTCACAGGCTGATATTACTGAAATTTGATTAGATTTCAGATCCATGTGTTAGAAATCAATGTTTTTTTGGCTTCGGCATTTCTGCTCTGGAGTCAGCTACTCTCTGGGGCCCTGTGTCTAATCAAAGGCTGTACCAGTATTACATCTTCTCCTGGGCACAAAGACAGCAAGAAATGAGAGATGCTTTGCAGGTCAGAACAGACAGTCTTTGCCATTCCTGCCTCCAAGTGGTTTGGGGCGCTGAAAGTGAAAAGCTGCAGCTGCAGCTGTGAGGTGAAGTAACTGTCATGTTGGTCAATGCCCACAGGAAAGGTAAAGCCAGTGCTGGGGATTTTGCAGCTCTTTGTTAGCTTCCAGCAGCAATCCAGTCAAACCAGGACGAGTCCACAAAGGCCTCTTCACATAAACACTGCTGCAATGCCGTTACAAATATGGGAGCTACAACCTGAATTTAATCCCACAACTGAAAAACACAAAAGGCCCCCAAAACAAAGTTTGATATATGGTGTTCCTATAATGTAAAAACTGACAGATAACAGGAAATAATGAAAGCTTCCTAACTCTCTGCTGATCCATATGTTGTTCTGGGCATGAGTGGAAGTCTGTCAATTCCCGATGCTCCACTTTTGTTTGCCTCTGCATGTTCTACCAAAAAATTAAACAGATTGTCAGATGTATAGTACTGAAGTAACAGCTTTTCATGGAAGAAGAAGGCAAATGATCTGATGAAAAAAATGTAAATATGAAAAAGAATTAGTTTCCAATTGGAATTATTTCTGAATTGCACCATCAAAAGAATATGCTATATCAATACAAAATTGATGAGGCAGAAGAGAGGATTAGGCCTATAAAGCTCAAAAAAAATAATCAATTAGAGAACAAAAATGAAGGAGAAAATTTTTCCTTACAGTCAAAGCATCACCTGCTTTGCCAAGATTGCCTTACATTGCTGAGTGATCATAACTGACTAATCCAAGTGTAAGCCCTAAAGCAGAGAGACTTGGAGGTAAGGTGAACTGCAGTTTCCATTCTGGGACACTGAAAAAGCAGTTATCACAGACAGTATACAATACATAAAGTGTGTATTTACTATTGCATGCCTAAAAGAAATACAGAAAACTGCAAAAGGCAGTAAGAAAAGCAGTCTTTTCTTGTGGTTAGAATTTAAAGGTGAAGCAGGTTTTGGTCAGATAGTTTCTTCTCCCTGGGGTTGACTTTCTTACAGGGACAACTGGTTTCTGTTCAGAAATTGCAGAAGTGGACCAAATTCTTGAATTAATTGATAGAGACTTTGGAACATAATGTGCAACTAAACCAAGGGGCTGCATTGTAGAAAGCAGCAGCTGTGGTGTTTGTCCAACTAGAACAAGCATGATAAAGAGAAGGTTTTAGAACAGACACTACCTTTATTGGTTTTATGAAGGAAATGATGGAAGTATGCATAATTTTGAGGAAATGTTCTGGGACTTGTTATTGAACCAAGAGCAGCTTGGACTCTGGGTTTGACTATGTGAAGGCAATAAAGAAAATAAATCAAGTTAAACAGTAAAGTTACAACCATTAGACAACACTAACTGATTAAGGACTGTCCATGCTTTTTTTTCAAAAGGCACTGCTTTTGCTCCCTGTATTAGCTACTGAATTACATCAGGCACTTAATTTTCTCTCTTCTTAAGGCAACATTGCATCAGCAGCCTCCGAATGTTTCTAGAATAAATGGATAAGAAGGAATCAAGCTGCTTGGAGACATGCTTCGGATAAAGGCATCTATGCATATTATAATGGCTGAATTGTACAATAACTTATTTCAGTTGTTCTATGAGATCTTGCAGACTGAGGTTCTACTTTAGTTGTCTAATCCTAACATTAAGCTAGTGGTACCATCTGGGCCTCATGACTTAACAAAACACTTTCAAAATTTTAAATATCTTAGCTTGGTAACATTATTAAAAAAAGAAGACAAAACAAAAGGTAAATAGAGGGGAAAATAACATTTATATTTTCAGGAAAGTACAACAGATTAATATTGCATGTAAAATACAATAATTTTAAATCTCAAATGCAGTAACATTAAAAACTTCAATGTATTCTTTCAGCTCCTTATGTAAAAGCTTTAAAGGCATACTGCAGCTCTTTAATCATCCATATGGTATGGAATAAACTGCTAGAACTTGAGCATCTATTAAATGATTTCTGACTTGGCTATTTTTTTCTGACTACAGACGACTCCTTACAGAATCAGCTTTATAGTTCCCCAGTCAATACCAGGCCAGAATTTATCAATATTCTTCAATTGATACATAAATGATTATTAATATAAACAACTATTTTAATGCTTTTCAAATGGTTATTTGGTATGCATTTGGCTGGCAAAACTAAGGCTAAAAATTTTAGTGCAGGGACACCTCAGAGGAATTGAAGCAGCAGGCTGCTGGTTTTTCTGGCAGGCTGGAGAAGCTCTGGAATGGTTTATTTCCTACAAGATAGTTGAATGCAACCTACATAATCATCCTAGAAAAGAATAAGATATTTGCATTTAAAACACAGACATTTTCCCATATCTATTTTAAACAGAGTAGTTAAATGTAGAAGAGCAAGAAAATTTCTTTCTCACAATTTATATACTATTTTGACTTTCTTATTTTAAGGTTGCTTTTAAACTCTAAGATGCTGGTGTGGACATTTAAAAACAATCTTTAAACAGGAAGGAACACAGAATCATAGGCTAAGGTTGGAAAAGACCCTTAAGATCATTGAGTCCAAACGCTAACCTGTCACTGCCAAGTCCACCACTAAACCATACCCTCAAGCACCACGTCTACCCTTCGTTTAAATACCTCCAGGATGGTGACTCAACCACCTCTCTGAGCAGCCTGTTCCAATGCCTGACAACCCTTTCGGTGAAGAAGTTTTTTCTAATATCCAAACTAAACTTCCCCTGGTGCAGCTTGAGGCTATTTTTTCTCGTCCTATCGCTTGTTACTAGGGAGAAGAGTCCGACCCCCACCTCACTACAACCTCCTTTCGGGTAGTTGTAGAGAGCAATAAGGTCTCCCCTCAGCCTCTATTCTCCAGACTAAACAACCCTAGTTCCCTCAGCCGCTCCTCATAAGACTTGTTCTCTAGACCTTTCACCAAGTTATCCTTCTTTGGACACTCTGCAGTAACTCAATGTCCTTCTTGTAGTGAAGGGCCCAAAACTGAACATAGTACTTGAGGTGCGGCCTCACCAGCGCTGAGTACAGGGGCACGATCACCTCCCTGCTGCTGCTGGCCACACTATTCCTGATACAAGCCAGGATGCCATTGGCCTTCTTGGCCACCTGGGCACACTGCTGGCTCATGTTCAGCTGACTGTCAACCAACACCCCCAGGTCCTTCTCTGCTGGTCAGCTCTCCAGCCACTCCTCCCCAAGCCTGTAGCATTGCATGGAGTTGTTGTGACTGAAGTGTAGGACCTGGCACTTGGCCTTGTTGAATCTCATACCGTTGACTCTGGCCCAACAATCCAGCCTATCCTGGTCCCTCTGTAGGGCCTTCCTGCCCTTCAGCAGATCAACACTTTCACCCAGCTTGGTGTCATCTGCAAAGTTACTGAGGGTGCACTCAATCCCCTCATCCAGATCATCAATGAAGATATTGAACAGGACTGGCCCCAACACTGAGCCCTAGGGAACACCACTCGTGACCAGGATACGTTGTTAAAACTATTTCTCCCTTGACCAGGATACATTGTTAAATCTATTTTTCCCTTGACATATAAAAAAATCCAATGTTGTTCCTCCAGCTGCAGACTCTGATTAGTAGGCGAGTTCGCGAATATTCATGGAAAGCCCAAAAGTTAGAATACGTAGTCAAAGTAGATGTAAAACTCCCTGGTTGAACCTTTCCTCAGGGCAGCCTGCGCTGAGTCTTCTGAAAATTTACATACCCACCAAACCCACCACAGTAAAAGTTCAAAGGAAAATGTTCTTCACTCTTTCAGGATGACCCCTGCTTGTGATGAAAAATCCCACTGGTTCAGACATGCAGGCTATCTGAATCCACCTAAAATGATCAAAAGGATATCCACCTTCAAACTGCACTTTTTCTATTTTGTTTTAATATTTGAGTACAGGGAGTCCATGTCAGGGTCTCACGTTTAAGCTAAATGTCATCTGTGCAAAGGGGTATGCTTGGTATGTGACGGTGTTCTAAGTCAGGTTTGTGTTTTCTCCTCTGGTGTCTGCCTGCCCAGGTTCCCACAGGAGACTCTACAGCTATACAGATTCCTTAAAAATGCTTCCAGGTTTATTCTCCAAATCACTGCAGAAGACAAGGTATTTCTACTTCAGGTTCCTAAACTGATGTCAATTTAGATGTACTTTATTTCAAGGTAAACTTCACAGAGCTGATTAAAGCTTGTTATGTAGCTCCTTTTGGCCGCTAGAAAGGTATAATCAGGGTGAACGTAAGAATTTGAACACTGGTAGCTTTCTTCTTTTCAAATACTCTTAACATCAAAGCTATTAGCAAACACTTGCTGTAATAATTTCCTTCATGTTTGCTTCCTGATAGCTTTCATGTGTTTCTAACTTTCCTGTGTTTCCAACGTTTCCTTTATCAATCAATGGATGTTTTTTTTAAAGTTCATTTACTGCTTAAAGCACAGAGGTGAAAAAATAACAAAAACACCTATCAATACTATTTTAAGCACTAATTAAATTTAGGATTTTTTTTTCCAAACTTAGATTGACTTTTCTGACTCATGTGTCCTCCTGTCATATATGCCGTTCATGTTACACTGTCTCTGGATAGATTGCACAAAATGTTGGCATAGGGAACATTACAAATCAGGATTAACTGTAACGATTTTCAGCACTGAACAGGCCTTGTGCTGTTTATGGACCAGATGGGGATCCTACCCAGAGAATACTACCTGAAATCAGGTAGCATTCAAATACTGTCTTAAGTACTGTCCTAAGCATTGCTGGAAACCTTATATCTCCATCTGTGAAAATGGAAAGGGATGTAGTGTATGTACATAAAATTAATCTTTAAGCAAAATTAAAATATATTCTAGCCTAAAAGAAAAGACTACTACATTTTTTCACCCCTTACGTTCTCAATAAACATAATGGTATTAAGCCAAGGGTAAATTTGGTTCATTATTTTTTATCTATTTAGTATTATCTATTGTCTATTTAGTATTAGACTTTGAGGATATTTACATATTTCCTTTCTAAGTATACAGTCTAATGAAAAATCCTAGAATACCATGAAGTGTTCTACATAATTTGGCATAATTTTAAATTAACATGTATTGCAGTTTTAGGTGTGGCAACTGAAATAAGTAGAATGAAAGTTTTACAGGAATGGCTTTTTAAGATGGCTGTCATGTACTTGGCCATATACAAAAATCAGTTATAACGAAAAATGAATACAGCAGAGCCATGTTTATGTTAATGCAGACCAGCAGCTATTACAAAGGTTGTGAGTAAAGGCTGAGAGTACAATAAGCATAACTCCCTAAATTCAGTTATAAAGACTGTCTTTAAAATACATTCATGCTTTAGGCTTATTGAACTTGTACTTTGGATACATTGACTCTGCATCTGTCCTCTTTCTCCTTTTTTCCCTCTGACACTCCCTAGAACACTGCTCTGGTGCTGTGGAATCACAACATGGCACAGTGACAGATGGTGATGCTACTTTATTTTAATCTCTTCATATAAATATGGAGCACTTAAGGAAAAATACCTTGTTAGTTACAGTCCAGCACTTTTCGTATGCTATGCGTAACGGCAATAACAGTTAACTCTTTGATCTTCTGACCAAACTATTTGCTTGAGGAAAGAGGTGGTCTCTGCAGAAAGCAGGTGGCTATGCAAATAAAACATCTGATACTGCTCAATAAGTCTGGGGCTTTTTTTGTTGTTGTTGTTGTTGTTGTTGTCAGTTTTGTTTCGTTTGTTTGTTTTTTAAACTTCAGTGGCCTCTCTCCTTCCTATTCAGAAAGTTTATCCTGTTCTTTACAGGCAGCAGCTACTTCCACGACTTCCAAACACAATCTGGAATTATGGCATCCAGATACAAGCTCCCACAACACAGTTTAGTCTAGCTCTAAGAGGTGGTGCTGGTTTCCGTGAACTCAGAGAGGAATATTGTTGTTTACCACAGCTAAACATTGCTTCTCACAGGACAAACCATTTCCCAAAAGCCTGTCATCAGACTGTCACTTACAGCAATTACAGTTGGAATTGGAACAACCTGCCTCCATTGCATCCCTAAATAAGGATCTAAATGTCAGCTGTTACTTCTATAATTGCCATCCACTTGGTTTGAGAACATTGGTATGATATTGCATTTAAAATGTAACTTTGCCCACTCTGCAAAAATCCTTGTTTGAGGTAATTTGGCTCACCTCAGTCGAGGATAAACTTTCTCTGATGATTTACTGGAGGTTCTGTCCCAAACTGACATTACTTTAAACTGTGGAGAAAACTACTATATTATCCCAGAGGAAACCAGGGAACAAGCCTCAGCACTGGAACTTATTTCAAAATAAAATGTAAAGCAGTTTAACAACAGCATAAACTTCTTATCATTTCAGCAATATTACAAAAATAAAAATCCTTTTGTTGTTTTCCACACAGAGGCTTCCAGTGTGCAGACATAGGAGGCAAAGGACTGAGGTGTTGATGGGTAATGGCATATGCACTTAATTCCACCTTGCCTAGGTGTGGTAAATCTTAGCTTGAACCAGACACAGCGCTACAAAAAAGGCATTCTGCACTTGACACTCATTTAGATCATATAATTCACACCTGTTTAGGTTCTTCGCATTTGTTTTATATGAGATTTAATCACACACCATGATTACAATATGTATTGAAAATCTTGTTAGAAACATTCAATACAATACTACACTCACATGTTTTTTTTTGCTTCAGTGTGAAAAGGATTATTTCATTCAGTCAGTCCTTCAGTATTTCTGTTTTTGTGTAGTCTCCATGTAGGAAAAAACACACACAATCACATATGTAATAAGCAATATATTCCTACGTATTCAAGTATATTTTACTTTTTTATAATAGTTGTTACATAGAAGAATAATCACAGAATGACAGAATCACAGGTTGGAAGGGACCTCAGGGATCATCTAGTCCAACCTTTCTAGGAAGAGCACAGTCTAGACAAGATGGCCCAGCACCCTGTCCAGCTGAATCTTAAAAGTATCCAACGTGGCCGAGTCAGCCACTTCCCTGGGGAGATTATTCCAATGGTGACTGTCCTCACTGTGAAAAATTTCCCTCTCGTGTCCAATCAGAATCTCCCCAAGAGCAATTTGGGTCCATTCCCCCTTGTCCTCTCCATGTAACTCCGTGTGAAAAGGGAGTCTCCATCTTCTTTGTAGCTACCCCCTAAGTACTGGTATATGGTGATGAGACCCCTCTGAGCCTCCTTTTCTCAAGGCTGAACAAACCCAGTTCTCCCAGCCTATCCTCATATGGCAGCTTCCCAGTCCTTTGATCATCTTGGTAGTCCTTGTCTGGACCACTTCCAGCCTGTCCACATCCTTTTTGTATAGCAGGGACCAGAACTATGTTTCTGTAACTTCTATCTTTTAAATTGCTTCATTCACCACCCCACAGATACTATTAGTTTGCTGAGAAAGAAGCAAATTATGGTATTTTTACAGGCACTTTAAGCAAACAGCAGCCTGATTTAGAATGAACTGTAACACTACAAATAATTCAAAACCTAGAACTTACAAATAATTCAAAATCTAGAACTATTTCTATTCATGTTTGTCTCCTGTCCTTAAGCTTTATTTCCCAATAGCAACACGTTTTCATGACACATAGGTATTCTGAACCATTAATTCCTTATATTATTTTCATTGGCTGTAAATGTATTGATGAATGACCAAGTGGGTTGGTTTTTTTTAATTTCATTTCTCTCTAAGAATGACATTCCAATGACAACTTTCAAGAATAACCTTAAATGCACTGCATAGATTTTTTGACACTGCAGACAATGACTGGATGTTAAAGACCCACAGTAAATATCCTGTGGTATAAGAAAATAATACTTATTAATATGACAGAAAGCAAACAGATCACATACTACAACAGTTTTTCAATTTCCATGAGAACTAAAGTCTTGGAAACTTGACTGAGCACGTTTCATCCCTTAATAGCCAAGACCCTGTGGTTTGAGGAGAGAGAAATGCAGATTCAATCCACTGTTCTTCTAAGACAAAGCAAGAGCTGGAACCTAGACACATATTCTGGTATCCTCTTGTGGTAAGAGAACAGGTCTAGCTCTCTTTCCTTTCTCCCCATTATTACTATTTATTAATAATTAAATATTGATTCATTCAAGAACAGACCTGGACAAGAGATTGAACAAGAAAATTGAACTCAAAGTTGTTTCATTCTGTGCTGCTGTCTTTACCATCTGCTCTTTCAGTTCTCCCTTTTCCATTCCGTGTTCCCCCAAAAGGGTCTGTCATAGATCTGACAGCTACTCCTTGAAATCAGTCTGTTTCTAGAGAAAGTGATCATTAGAGCAAAGTAGTCACCTGGGAGAAGGAAGGCATCATCTGCAGTGTTAACTGAACTGTAATGAATTATTGTTGAGTGACTCACTAAATGAGAAGTGATGTATTTTGCTGAAAAACCGTTTGACCAGCTTTGCTCAGAAATATAAGAATTAAGAAAGGAATTATCTTTTTTTTTTTTAAATTATCTGCACATCTATCATGTTAAATACACACACTGTATTAAAAATCTGAATCCAAAAATGCATCTGTTTGTGACTTCAAAGGCTAGTTAACTTGTTTTAAAATATCTTTTCTGAGCAGAACTTGAATCTATTATTAAAACAATCTTTTACATTCAAAGAGAACTGTTCCTCTGAGGATATCATTCCTATATAAGCAAACATCCCTTTACAGTTCAAAGTCAGTTTCTAGCCATTTATGAGCTAAGACAGAGAATAGCTTCCATTACAAAATTCCATAAGGGCACTTCTCACCCTGGCTCATTACAATTCACAAACCGCTTGCTTGCACAAACTTGGTGTAATGCACACTATGGGCTTGAAGCAACTGCCAGCATTTAAGATGGAATGCATGGAAAGGCAAAACACTGAATGTTGGCACCAACTCCATGAATGCTGGATCAACTGCCTCCTCCAACACCACTCAGCATGTGCTCTTTCACACTGTGAGCTATTCCATCATTTTGGTAAAGGGGCAGGATAGTCCACAACTGTCCATAACTGTATTTCTCTTTTTTTTTTTTTTTTGTTTTTTTAAATAAAGAACACCTTTCATGGGAAACTAGTGCCTTTACCAAAGTCAGTTCTCTGCAGGGAAAGTGATTTTATAATTTCTTAATTTTCTGGTAGGGGCTTCCTATTATATTGATTTGTTTCAATATTTTCTGTGGTCAAACCTATTTATTTATATGTTTATTAGACTGAACTGTCTGGCTCTTTTTCTTGTCAAAGTTGTTAATCAAATTCATATGTCTTTTGAAATATTCACAGCACTACTGTGCGCTAAGCCCTTCCTTCTTTGTCCTTAAAGTACATCTTATCTCTGTCAAGTGTTCTTGTACCTCAGTCCCTTCTTTCCAGTTCATAATTGCACCATGCCATAGATCTCTGTGTGAAGATAATGGACATAAATAAATAACAAACACTAGGAGGGCTAATGAACATTGCCAAATCTCTTAAAAAATAAATAAATAAACAAAACCAACACCAAAAACCACAAGAAAATACCTCCTCCCCCAAACCTGCCATGTTTTATTTATTTTCAACTGTTTCCTGATAGATTTTCATAGAGATTATTTTTCCATGGCAGAAGAGGAATCATGTATTTTCTGAATTGTAAGATGATTTAGTTCTGATGGCTTTAAAGAGAAACACAGTCTTTCAGTTTGAATCTTACCCTTTTCCTCTTTAGTGAGTCACCTGGTGACGAGAGTGTCTAAAACATTTGGACAGACACTTTTATTTATTATTGTTGAGCTTCAAATAAATCAATACATATTTTTGCAACACCAGCTTGAAAATTTCATCAGAAGGCTTGAGAATGTCCAAAAGTGACTTACGTTGATGCCTGTCCACACAGTAGGGACCTAAAAGTTTTCAAGTCAGTCCTTTTCCCTACTGCTAACATTTTACAAGGCAATGAACAGCCAAAAGGAAAATAATAAATCCTTTGGCTCTTTTGCATGCCTGTTTTGTAAGCTCTAATTATTCTAGTACTAGAGTTAAATCTCTAATAATACATATGTGCCCTAATGAATCAGCTAAGCTCTTAGGAACTGGCTTTTAGGGAAGCCGAATGCTGTAAATCTCTGACATGTACCATATGTATAATAAAAATAAGCCATAAAAAGCTTCTGTTTAGTGCTACTAACAGTAGCAACCCTAAAAGGGGTGCAGACGAAATGGGGTCATGGTCTCCACTCAATAATCATCAGAGCAGCTAGCTGTGGAAGGGAGCGCGTGAGCAGCAATTAGGGAAGGTAGCAGCAGGCAGTCCTCCCACCACACATTAATAGTTGTGCAGCGTATTGTAGTTACCTGAGGCATAATGCCTCCCAGAGCGCCTGCTGGAGTATTGCAAATCCACACCATCCCCAGCATGGACCAGTACCTTAAAGGCTCAGCTGAGCCCTTACTGATTTCTAGAGGCACAAAATTGAAAAAGGAGTTAAAACCAAAGTTCCAAACTTTCCTTTTGGTGTTGACTTCCTTAAAAATAAATGTTTTTAAGAAAAAATCCTAGGGAGATGCAGGCTTCAAAGTCAGACAACATACTTTCCAAAAAATTGTGATGAACAAAACCACAGCTTCTTTGGCTGGATCTTTCTATGTGCACTAGGAAAGCTGCAAATCTGTTAAATGACAAAGTTTGGTCACCTTGAGTCTTACATGATAAGAAATAAACTGTTGGATTATCAATCTCCAGGGGAAATAAAGAAAAAGGGAAAAAAGCAAAAAAGAGAAGAAAAAAGTAGAATTTTCTGTGAACCAAAGACTTCAGAAAGATTTTTTACAAGTGAAGCTTTAAAGGGACTTGGAGCAAACAGGTGGAGCTTTTTCTTTATGGAAAAAAGAGTTGGCAGAAGTTGATATGTAAAATATGAGCTTACAGAGACGATAGAACGCCTCCCCTAAAAACAGAGTTCTGGTTTTAAATAAATCACTGGTAATTAATCTTTGCATTTTGGTCCAGTTGGGCAAACAAAGACTGTGTCTTCATCGCATATTATGAATAATTTAGCATAATCTGTTGCTACCTATTAAACTATAAAAGATCACTGGTCTTACGATTTCCTGTCTATTGTGTAACACACGTGAGTTATTTAACAGATGCTGAAGTTACCCATTCCTAACTCTCATGAATAGTTTTACTATATTTAGAAGTTCAGTTTGGGTTCTTTATAACCTGAAACCAAACCCTCAATGCATTAACTTAAAATATTTGCAGAAAACCAAAAATTTCCCATTTGAAACTCTTCCCTGTCAAGTAAAAAAATTGAACACACTATGGCACAAAAGAGTGTTCTTTTCACAATAGGAAATATAGTTTTAAAAAATGCAAAAGATGATGTACTGAATACCACAGGTATCACTACTGAACAAAACACAGTTACTGCATAGATATTGCTACAGGTTAGTAAACTATTCCATGAACTGCCGTCTTCCATTAAGCACAACAGTTTTTCAACATGTACCACTCACAGCAAGAAACTCTTGCCTACTGCTACCTTATAATAAAAAAAAAATTACTGCACGGAATGGCCACATTCCTCACACAGGATAAATCCACATAATTATAGTTCTTTTTTCTGAGTTTGTCTGTAAAGTTTGCTAAAACCTAAAATAAAAAGAAAAATCTAAATGAAGCTGTTCATATATAATAAGGGCCAACAAAAATATTTGGAACTAAATATTGCTGATATAATTTGCATATCATAGAATAGCAGAATCACAGAATGGCAGGGGTTGGAAGGGACCTCTGGAGATCATCTTGTCCATCTCCCCTGCTTGAGCAGGGACACCTAGAGCAGGGGGCACAGGAACGCATCCAGGTGGGTTTTGAATGTCTCCAGGGAAGGAGACTCCACAACCTCCCTGGGCAGCCTGTTCCACTGCTCTGTCACCCTCACAGGAAAGAAGTTTTTCTCATATTGATGTGGAACTCCCTGTGTTCCAATCTGTGCCCATGGCCCCTTGTCCTGTCATTGGGCACCACAGAAAAGAGTCTGGCCCCATCCTCTTGACACTCACCCTTTAGATATTTACAAGTATTGATGCGATCCCCCCTCAGTCTTCTCCAGGCTGAACAAACCCAAGACTCATACGGGAGATGTTCCAGTCCCCTAATCATCTTTGTAGCTCTCTGCTCGACTTGCTTGAGCAGTTCCCTGTCCTTGTTGAACCGGGGTGCCCAAAACTGGACACAGGACTCCAGATGTGGCCTCACCAGGGCAGAATAGAGGGGGAGGATAACCTGTCTAGACCTGCTGGCCGTATTCCTTTTAATGCACCCCAGGATACTGTAGGCCTTCTTGGCCACAAGGGCACAGTGCTGGCTCATGGTCAGCTTGTTGTCCTTCTCAGGAGAGCTGCTTTCCAGCAGGTCAACCCCCAGCCTGTACTGGTACATGAGATTGTTCCTCCCCAGGTGCAGGACCCTACACTTGCTTTTGTGGAATTTCATGAGGTTCCCCTTGGCCCAGCTCTCCAGCCTGTCCAGGTCTTGTTGGATGGCAGCACAGCCTTCCCGTGTATCGGCCACTCTTCCCAGCTTGGTATCATCAGCAAACTCTCTGAGGGTACACTCTATCCCATTGTCCAGGTCATTGATGATTATGTTGAACAGGACTGGACCCAGCACAGACCCCTGGGGAACACCACTAGTTACACGCCTCCAACCAGACTCTGCTGCGCCATTGATCATGGATACTCTGAGCTCTGCTGTTCAGCCTGTTCTCAATCCACCTCACTGTCCTCTCATCTAAACCACACTTCCTAAACTTACCTATGAGGATGTTATGGGAGACAGTGCTGAATCCCTTACTGAAGTCGAGATATAAAACGTCCAGTAACAACACAACCACCACCCATATGACACAAATATTGGTGTATGATAAATGAGGAGTGCAAATGACGGAGTGCACTTGGTAAACAAAGCCTTTCCAAAGGAAAATTTCACAAAATATAAACTTATATGGAGAGGAAAAACAAGGGCCAGCCCTGAGTCCAGAATGATGTTTAAGGGAGGGGCCTTCTTAAACTGGAAATCCAAACCTCTAGTGATTAGTGAGGATCTGGGAAAAAAATTTATGTGCCGACCTAATGACAGTTAATGGTGGGGAAGTCTAATATAACTCTTGGTAGGATAAATGGAAATCCTAAATAACAGCATGAGAGTGACCATAAGAATGATTTCAAATAAATGACAAAGTGTATTTCAGTGCGAATGTGCTGGAAAAAAAATTGCAGGAATAGATATCCTCTAGCCATGGTCACAAAAGCAGGGCAGAACTTTTGCATTATTGTCAATATGGTTGTTTATCTTCTGTGCATTGTCCTCATATACCATGTTAGATTTCCCTTAATCAGGAAACAGTGAGTGTTACTTATTTTTTATGTTCCTGGGCACTAACCAACTGAATTTCCATGATGTGAGCTATGACTTTCTGCTAATGACCTTTCTGCTGTAGCCTGCCCAGTTCTCTGCTAAACCTGCTTGTGCCCCTACCTCACCATGGAGCCAATGTAAACCCCAGAGCCACCTCCCTACCCTCTGAGCAAATGGAGAAAGGATAGCTGAGCTGATACTGAAACTCGATCCTTTTACATTTAAAAAAGATTGATCTTTCGCAGGGGGCAAAAGGTGCGTGGAGAATATATTACTCTCAAATGTGCATGCAATGTATTTGCATACATATTTGGCAGTCAAAGCTTTGTTTTGGCAAGCATTGGGTTAAGATGTTATTTAATCTTAATAAAAGATTTGTTTTAAGGTTTCTTTTAAGGGGTGCCAGTTTTTGGCAACTCATTATCTCTTACTGGAGACTTTGAAGAAAGGGGATGTCTGTACAGAGTTGCTGAGACTTCTGATCATATTAATTCTCAGTTCTTCACAAATCAAAAACCCAGGACCCAGCGAGACACCACCTTGCCAGAACTATTTCCCCATTATGAATTCAGATGGCAAAACTCTCTAAACTGAAGTGTGTTTTTCTCAATTTAAAAATAAATTTTCAGGAGCACTCCATTTCATCTAGACAAGAGAATGTTTACCTCTCAGTAGCATTTCATCAAGTAAACAAACAGACTGCTTCCATTTCCCTCACCCTTCCAGACTTAGATGCACTTGATTTTTATTATTCACATTATGATATTTGCAAACCTAAGGACTAAGTAGAATTCTCTATGTACTGCATCCAGACAGTTTTAAATATATGTTTTACCAGCCATACAGTGCTTTCTGTGCACTTTATAATTACTTCTGTTGCCTCCAAATCTCTCTACAGAAAGCAGATAATACCGATTTTTGAAATTTGTCTTCATAAACAGAGTATCTTGTGTTCATTTAATATTAAAATACCAATATGTTTTGGCATAGGCAAGAGAAGACAGAAGGACAAACATTAATAAAGGAGCAAAAAAATAAGATAAGCTGTTACTTAAGTGGAAAAATGTTCTTCATGGTTATTTAAGTGGTGATATGATCTAGTAGCCATCGCTATTTAATTGGAATGAACTTTCACTGAAGATCACAATTCTGGAAGATAAAAGCATCTCCAGGTGTCAGTGACAGAAGTAGTTTAAGACCATTCAGCCATCTCAAATAGAAAATGTATAATTTACACTGTTTCTGAATAGTGCCAAATCAGATGTGTATTTATCACTTCTTCAATCAATACAGTATTTTTAGAAATATGTTTAAATGTATTTCAGAAGATAATCACAATCTATTTTTATTACTCAGCTCACAAATATTAAATTGCCAAGTCAGTGTCTTCAACTTAGCCTTATTTTAGAAGACACAGTCATACAATTTATTACTCTTCAATAATTTTTATCAGTGGAAGAGCTAAATATCAACAGCTCATGTTGCAACAGACTGAAAAATAAATTTTCCTTGGGTTTCAACTACCATCACTGGCTCCCACTATACAGATCTCTTTCCAATACTGAAGTTAGGTTATTTTAGCAGTTCATATCACTGTGCTTCAGTATTCAACTCTACTTTAATTTAAATATATAGGTCCTCTTTGTAATCTCAGTTGGGAGTCTGTGAAGAGATTACATTGTATTGCTCTAAGACAGTCAAGGTGGGTCTAGGTGGATCTATAAAAAATGTAGTCATCATAACTCAGTTTTTCTCATTAAAATAACATTCTTTCATCTGTTTCACGTATCTTCTTGTATTTCCTTCTGTAAGGTTTGTTTAACTGAACTCAAAGGTAACAGATCAACTGAAGTAAATAAATTGCTTCCCTAGTAGTAATTACATGGAAATTTGATGATAGCATATTAATAACGTTTCGTTTTTCACTCAGAGAAGGATTAACATCAGATGTATATATATAGTCAAAATGCTTAAGATGTGCATTGTTACACTTAAGACAATGCTGAGCACCAAATCACAGCAGCTGAAATTTCTGATTTCAGTCTTTTTCAATCACTTCAAAATTGTCCAAAAGACTCCTTTCACTATTTTTCCAGTTTGAAATGGCTCTTTTACAATCTTTATTGAAAGTATAAATCTTAGACATACGTTTCAAAGAGGTGTACACACTTTTTTTTTTTGTTTAATTTCAGCCTGCATTAAAAAATTTACTGCCAAAATTATGATGACTCCTGGCCATGTACTATCATATTCTCTCATGAAAAGGAGGTCAGTGCAACTTTTTTGTTATCTTTTCTCAGAACTAGCACACATACTAATATTACCAGAAAACAGTCATTTTATGTAAGAAGTTTAGCCAATATAGTTTTTCAATTTGTGGGAAGAGACTTATCTCTCTTTTGAGAGGCAGAACCCAGAAAAGCCATTAGTTCATCTATTCCAGATGGCTTTTAAACTAGACAGTAGTCCCTAGCTTTATCTCTAGCTGTATCTGTATCTGCATTTCCCACATTCAGGCCTTGTGGAAAGGATAAGTACATTAAGCCACAGGTTCACTAGGTACTCTTCGGCAAGTGAAAATCTTATACTATTTCTTTATTTCAACAATAAGTCCAACTTGAAGGTAAAAAATTTCTGCAGAATGATTATCTGAAGCAAATACTTCCACAAAACAGGTGCTCCCTAGTGAAAATGACAGGTTTTGAGCAAAACAAAGAATCTACTTTAACATAAGCTCCTTTACTGTATTGTAACATACGACAAAAAGGAATCAACACAATATTTCTTGGAAGTTCCCCTGTGGATTAATAGTTTAATTTCAGGAAAGGATTTTGAAACATTGATGGGGTGCCCTTCTTTGCAGATCTGTCAGCAGCAGTGCCTACAGGATGCAGAAATAGCAGGCTTCACACTGAAATGGGAATAATCCTGCTCAGCTCAAAAGAGGAGACAGGCCTTTTCCAGCAGTTCCTATGTGGCAGGTTGTAAGATGTTTGCTGCTAGAAGAGTAAAACTGTACCCTTAAAAAATGATGGCATATCTGACATAGACTGGATAGAAAATTAAATCTATGTTTAAGAGTTTTTATATGGTGTCATTTCATATTTGTTTAAAGCAGTGATTCTAAATCTGCAAGATGCAGTAGCCAAGAAATTCAGGGTATTATCTGTGGCTCACAGAATTGACTGTTTTATCTGTGTCAACTCAGTAGTGGAAGAAGATTTTTTTGGTGCCGATAACCAGGTAACTTCTGAGGCCCGAAGCAAGTGATGAGCAAGAGCAACTCCTGCAGTAGCATTATGGAAACAAATGTGCAGTTATAGTATAAAAATAAAACCCTGTGATTTAAGGATTCAATTTATTTTTAATTAATATCAATATATAAGTACAGCTATTTTATTGGGTTATAAAACTGCGTACTGTCCTCTCTGTGGATGAAAACAGTGAGGTTATTGAAAGAGAAAAAAATCTTGTTTCTCTAGGTTTTATACTACAAATCATTGTCCAATCAAGTACTCCACTTTATTTCTTCCCTACTTTTTCCTTTATTTGCTGATCCTCCATTGAGGTACAGGCAATTCTCAGGGGTTAAACTAGAGCAGATGAACATGGTTTTCCCATGCAGCTTTCACAGAGATCAGCCTTAGGCATGTTGTAAATAATTAGTGAATAGATGATCTGATACTATAACAAACATTTTGATTAACGTGTCTTGTTTCCAGAGTGTCATTCATAAAGTTTAATGAGAATAAGAATTTCAATACATGGCAAAATGACAGAAATGTTTCCTTAAAAAATGTTTACGGTGGAAGCCATGGAATTTCACAGACTGAACTTCTAAAAAAATCAATCAGATCTTTATAATACTATTGTACAATGCACAACAAAATGATTCATGCAGCAAATGCTATATTTTCTCCTCTTGAACCAAATATATGAACCCAATCTCGTGGTACTCAAAAGCTGCACTCCTCCCAGTCTCCATTAAAAAAAAAGTGCTGAGTACTGTACAGCAAAACACTTCTTAATTCATTTTTCAGGGCTTCTCAGTACTTCATGAAATGGAAGAATGGGTTCAGAGGATTTCATGGGGAAGGAAGGAAGGGACAGGGGGGCTAAATCAGACATGCCAGGGATTGCCACCTACAGTTTGAGTGGTAAAGGACATGGTAGGAGTAAGCAGTCTGAACCCCACAAAACTTCTGTAAATGCTGTTCTGAACATTATTGTTATTTACAAAATATTACCAGTCTTTTAAGTAAAAACCAAACCAAACCAAAAACCAAACAAAAAATAAAAATACCCAAACCCAAACAAATAGAAAATAACCCCATGACTCTTTCACCTGTGTCAGAGACAGCCACATCAGGACAGATGAAAGGCCTCACTCTTCTCTATGGTGTGTCTGCAAGTGACACAGAACAGACCTCTAGGGAAGGATCTGAGCAAGCCTCTAGTGCTGCTTTCCCAAAATGATCTTAGGGTCTGTGGAGACAAAGGTGGCAGAATATGCTGGGTGAATTTAACAGGCGGCTGAAGGCAACAGAGGGGTTGTTCAAGTCAGGGGACGTGTCCAGGCAGGGGAGTGGTGCTGGAAAGACCATGCTGTGCCAGGAGTTGCCTGAACAAAAACTGCTCCAAAGTGCTGAAGGCTGAAAGGTACACATCAAATTTGTTGCTCACCCTTGGAATGTTTAACCTTTTTTGGCAAAGGATGTGGATAGAAAAAGAGGCAGGATTTTAATCCAGCTGCAGTCACGTGTCCTACATAATCCTAAATAACCATTCACTTGTGCTCTGTTGCCTGCAGGACAAAAGGTATTTTATACCCTGGTGCAATATGCAGCCTCATGTCTCTACTGTGGTATTACAGCTGAGCAACCCTCAGTCCAAACAGCCACAACTGCCTTTAGTACACCTTTCAGATTTAAAAGAGCATTCAGAAGATGAATCATCTATACCACAATTTACACACATTCATTGAATGGTATGCAACTGCACAGCGCTCTTCTCTTCCTCCAAATGTAATACTGAACTGAATCGTAACAGTTTGCATCTGACGTCAGTTTTTTAATGTACACTGATCTTTTGACCAGCATGACTTTGAAAAATATTAAATTACTTAAGCAGAATACTGCAATTACCTCTAGTGGATGCTCATGGCAGAAGAGGCACAGAATATAAAAATAGTCAGAGAGTGGTAGTTCACATCACAAGTTATGACAATACTTTGTGAAGTAATGTAAAAGAAAGTTGCCATTCTGTGTTCCTACTGACTAGCAACATGTACCTTGATAATTAGAAGTATATCTTTCCTCTTACTCAGTACAGATAGAAAAGAGCTTAATCTCTGTATTTGTTGTAAAACAAGGCATAAATATTTTTTTATTAGTATTTGTTTTAGTGGTACATATTTTTTGTAAGCCTTATCCTTGGGAGTTGATAAATTCTGAGATTTTATTTATTTTTTACTGAATGGTTATAAAAGCTTCCAAAAAACCTGTCCTGGAAATAAATACCTCACAACAACCACACACATTAAATACTTTTAACTTTTAACTATATATTAATTATTAAAGAACTCCAGAGTTTCTATAGCAACAGCATACTTAAGATCCCATTATTCCCAGTTGCATGTAATAAGATAAGCTGCTGTTGCTGTCTCACACAATAACCAGTAAGGACTGGTCACCAAAATCAGAATTTCCCGTATAATTGCTAAGACAGATGTTTCCTGGAAGAAAGTGGAACAAAACATATATCTCCTTAGCCTTCACTTTACTGGCTTCTACTCTCTGAAGACTGAGCACCCTTAGCAACCACATATTCAGATTTTATCCTTTTTATTAGATACTCCATTCCAACTGCTATTACCATGGACGTCTCAAGAGAATAACTACTCAGAATAAAGACATGGGTCTTTTGAAACCATTCCCTCTATGTTGCAAAGGAAGTTTTATTCTACAATGAGCAATTTAAAACATTAGAAATACAAGTATCATTATGTAACTTGAGAGAGGAAGGATCACAATACTTTTCAGAACAACAGCTACAAAAAACATTTGGAAAGTAATCGGAAATCAGGGATCTGGAAGTAAGGTATCAGAAATTAAAATTTACCATGCACTTAATATACATTCATTGATGAAACCAGCTTCTGAAATAAGTTTAACAAGAAAGATTAAAACATAGACCTTTGAATTTCCATGAAATTGCTTCTTTGACTTATATTGCTTTGATACTCTATGACCTTTAGGTGAGGCAATATTCTTATCTACAGCCACAAAATGCTGTATTGTTCTCAGTTTCCTGGGCTTTGGAATACCTCAAACTTGTTTATTAAAGTAACCTCAGTAGAAGATCAGGTTTGTTTGACACGGTATGACGGTCTTTTGGTGGCACTTAATGCATCCCCATGCTGTCCTCTATAAACACTGTTGAGCTCAAAGTAATGTTTATTTTGTTTGTTCTGTGTTTGACAATGAAAACTAAGGAAAGAAAGGGGAAAAAAAAAAACCCTCAGGACAAAAATCTGTTACTCTGTCTCTGAATACATTAGAACAAGCTCAAATCACAAAACATCTAACGTAAAAATTCTTAAAAATATTTAAGAATTGGTGAAGTCATAAGGAAGGCACATATTCACATTGAATCAAAAAGATTGAAGCAAAAAGCTTGCGAAAAAAGAAGGAAAGGACTTATTCCACCTACACTGAGGAATCTGAAACAGTTCAGAATTCTTTAAATTATAAAAGGGAGGGTCAAAATCATTACTTTAAAGCCAATTCTAAGAGCTTATCCAAAGGGTATTGAAGCCAATAAAAAGACCCGCCCTTTCATTTGCTGCACTTATACTGGAGGATATAAATAAGCACAGGAAGTTAAGTGTACTCTTGGAGACAAAACTCCAAAATTTCTGATTTCATCTAGATAGTGTGAGTGGCAATATCATCCAGGCACCACTTTAAATGAGATTTCTGAGATTACAGTTTAAACCGCAGTGACTGTTCAAAGAAAGGGGATACTACTAGTTTGAGAGGCAGGAAAAAATACCCTTATGTCCTAGGAAGAAATTAGTTCACTGCTGTGATAAGAAAACCCCACCAAACAAAACCATTTCTCCTGTAACGATTTCCCAGAATTCCCAATAAAAAGCAGAGAGATATCAGTTCAAAGTCAGTCTTAGCCATAAAAAAATAATTAATATACCACCAAAATGAAAACCATGGAAGAAAACTCTTCTTGGTAGTGCTGAAAAATAATGTGCCAAGCCCATCTTCACAAGGCAGAGATGTAAGATTCTTCATTTTGCTCCAAACAGACTTTGGGTTTAAAATCCAGCAAATCCCTACTGTCGTCAGAATTACACAAGCACAAAAGATAAATAAAGGCTAAGGTACAAAGTGGAGTGGAGGGTGTTCTTCTAATGAGCAGGTAATTCCTGTCTGCTTAACTAATTTTGTTCCAGTTTAAAAATTACAAAAAAATACCACAAATAGACAAACAAAAGCCATTAAAAAATTATATCTGTAACACCGGTTACCAAAAACATAACACCATACACACACACAAAATAATCTGTGGTATTTTTTAGGTCCCCTACTAGTTTACAGTAAATTATTTTTGTGTTGATTAAAATGTGGCTAAAAATTTTCCCTCAGCTTTATCTCAAATAAAGAAATACTGCATTTGTTCCTTTGCACTTTAAAGTGAGGAGGAAGGAAGGAGTCTATCTTCCTGAAGCAGCTGAAACAGAAATCACTTCTTTTCTTTACAATTAATATTATTTATCTCAGAAAGTTCCCAGTTTTGACTTGTCCCAGCCTGCCCCATCAGCATATTTCATTCATTTGCCAGCTGTGTTCCCAGTGCTGGGAAGAAATAGGTTCACATGAATGTGGAGCCAGTCCAAAGTCCTGACTTGAGATAATGCTCCTAATTAGCCATTCCCAGGGGAGTGATGTGCGAAGAGGCACCAGTTTAGCACTGTTAAAATGATTTCCAAAGAGTTCCTGGCATCTTTACCAAAGGAATCAATCAAAAATGGCTTCAGAAGAAAATGTAATTGCTTTCAAGGATTAAAATTTTAATCAGGAGTATTCAATTAGCAGTTAATGTTGAGATCTACAGTTTAGATTTTTATGCAAATGTACCATTCTTATATTCAGTCTTGAAGATAAAGGCACTTCATGGGAAATGGGTTCTGTCTCTCAGCTCATCAAGTCAGTGATAATTTACTTTGAAGAACATTTTACACTTGCTACATTTGGAAGTGTGGCAATCGGTTTATTTTTGCCCCTTCTACTGTAATCAGTTTTGGCATTAGTTATGTGAGGCAGCTCATAGCATTTTCCTCATGTGCATCTGGTGGTTTCAAAGAGGTCTGACCAACATAACAAAAATAATATATATAAAATGTGTAGCCACAACTGAGATTTACAAGAGCTTGTTCACACCTGCTTCTTTAAGAGCAACAATTCTGTAATGGAAGATCCAGAATTAAACACTGCACAGTTACTAAGAATCAGATCTTAAGAACTACTGATAAAAATGTCAGAACCCCTATTTTAAACTCTTCCCTTAAAACATTTTGTGTTCTGAGAGCAGGAGACTTATAAGTTGCACATAAGTAGATGTAGATATTCTATTCATTCTTCCAGAATTATGTCACTTTCCTTGATCAAAATCCAGCTTTAGTTATATGTAGTAGAATTTTGAATTCATGATTGGAGATAAATTTCATTATCATCTATTTTTAAATTAGAAAATATTACATTTACATTTGCTTGTTTGGGATTTGATGACATATCAAAAATCTCTCAATTAAAAACTCCCCATAGGGCATGGAAATGTATGAGACTATTTCCTAGCTTCCATAAAGCTCTTTGATTTTCTGATATATATCATACAATATGCTATTTTATCCTTGCAGAGTAGTCAGTACATACCAACTCAGAGAAATAGTTAAATAATTTAATTTCTCCTCAAAAACTGCAGGCAGTGACTGTTATAAATGATGCAATCTATTCTTTTGTAGAATCTAAGACAAATAGATTTGTTCAAAGGCCTGAACAAGTGAGAAGAATTCCATTAGAATTGAAAAGCTTTAGATCTGACCCTTCTTAGATGTCTAAATTATATTTCAGTGTTATTTATGTCCTAATATTCCCACTTTTATTTCAAAATCTGACATGAGTATATGACCAAAGGCATCAATGTATACAAGTTAGCTTAAGCTGATTTTTATCTGCTGAGAATTTGACCTCACAAATCTCATTGGCTATAAGGCTGTAAAAGATGAATTTACTCCTCTAGAATCAAAATAAAACCAACAAGCAAACAAGACATTTCCGTACCCCTTAACTGAATCAAATCTCTGATTAAATATACATCAAAAAGCTTATAGAATGATTGGCATTTTGATCACTGCCTTTTTGCTAAGGAGGTAAGCGCTTATAAGCACTAAGTAAGGCTGCTCACGTGTAAGGCTACTCCTGGGTTATTTTTGCTTTATGTGAATTAGATCTGTTACAACAACCATCAAGGCTTGCCATTGCTTTAGCTGTTTTTTTTTCCCTCGATATGGACTGACAATGTATTTCTGTACCATTATTTCGGAAAGGCAAGGTAATAAATAATAATCTCGCCTCTGATTTCTTAATTAAGGATCCCATCAAGATCACCTGAATATATATCAATGTGCATATATCAATGAACACACAATCTGATTCTTCAACATTAGAAGCTGAACAGAAATAATACTTCATCTGATTTTCATACTGCTTTTAACACAGCCAATTACTGACGCAAGCTCTGTAGTATGTTGACAGCACAAAACTGAGGGAGAGCACAGGTTATGGTGGTGTCAGTGCATACAATGAGAAATAATACACCGAGATTTGTAAAAGGAAGATTTTACCTAATTTTTAGGATGCATTTCTTAACCTTCTATTAAATAGTCTTTAAAGGGAAATATGGTTGCTCAGTTTCTCCGGTAATTTAAAATACCCATGAACAAAACTGAGAAAAGACTGCTCTGGAGGAAATATTCTTTGCCACAGTATAGCCATATACCTTTTTAAGAGAATGGATTTCCATAAGGCCAATGTTTGAAGCATACTAGCCCAAACTATATGACCTCCAGATCTGCTGAAGTCATGAGGATGTTTGCAGAAAGAATAACAAGAATTAAGGAACACATTGAACTGGCAAAAATTATTATGACTCTATAACATTAAAGTATACGATGACCTTTGCTTAATAGTAATAAGTGACTTGGTAAGAAATTATGAAACATCTTATACTTAAGATATATATGTTTGTACATATATAGAGTATAAATATGTGCATACACCCTATGTGAATAATTGCGTGTGCTATACTGTAACAAAAGATGTTAGTTTACATTCTATTGTCAATATTTTCTTCCTGTGGAATCATTATTTTGTTTTAGAATCCAACAATACCAAAATATAGATAATTATATGTTTCAGGTATAATTTCTGGGGAGTCTGAGCTGTTTTACTGAACCTGTACATGTGTAATAAAATTGTATATTCAAAGTCAGGAGTAATATATTTGAATTCTAACTGATGGTTCATTAAACAATTAAAGTATAATGTCCCCATACTTACTTTGTATATGACTTTTAGAGGAAAAAAATGTTTCTTTTATATTTCCTCTTAGAGGCACTGGTCATTTATAATCTACATATAGAATAGCACTGGCCCAAGTGAACACTTTGTGGAAAATAAATTTTACACTAAAGGAAAACTCTGCTGTTCATTCTTATTTTCTTCTTTAAACAAAAAAGAGAAATGGAAAGTAAAATCCAAAAGAACCTGAAAATTAGGACAAATGGGAATTCAGCGAGCTAGGGCTTAAAACCTGTAATGACTATATCCTAAAGCAGTGTAGAGGACTCACTTATTGAAGGTGAACTATAGTAACACATAATACAGAGACAGGTTTAACCACAGTAGTAGCATTGCCTCAGCACTTGAAGCCCTCTCATCATAATACAGCCACCAGAATAAAGATTATGGTCTTCACTGCAGATCGCCAACAATATAAGTATATATTTATGATCTGTTAATGATGATAGGCATATGGGTAGGAGAATAGAGGTGTAGGGGCTTTGTTTGGGCAGGGCCAGGTTGCTTCACTGATCCTCTGATCTTAAACTGCCAAGAGGCTTCTGCTAAATTTACAGCCCAGTGCTTCCATTGCCCAGCACCCATCATTCACTGCACAGTCTTTAACAGTCCATTATATTGCTCAATCTTTCTGGGGGCTGGTGGGAGATAGGTTGATATACCCAACGCTGTATTTCCTGGCCCAGGTGTCTATGAGGTTATTCTGGAGACAAGTCCCATCATCTGACTCAATTCTTTCAGGGGTTCCATGTTGCCAGAGGACTTGCCCAGGGTGGTGTTTTGGGCAGTGGCATGGATCGCAGGGCATGTTTTCAGCCACCAGGTAGTTGCCTCCACCATGGTAAGCACAGAGTGATCACCTTGGTGGGTCATGGCGGTGGTCCAATAGAATTGATCTGCCAGGCCTCCTCATACTGATCCCATTCACCATCCTCTATTCCAGAAAGACTTTACTTGCTTAATTATGGTGCATGTTTCACATTCATAGATAACTCACTCAATGGCTTCAGTGGTCAGGTCCACCGATAGATCAGGAGCCCATATGTTGGGGGTTGGGGCTTATGGTCAGTGCATAACAGTTTCTCATTGCTGCTCCTTCCTTCTCATGCTTTTCCTCTCCTTCAGCATGAGTTTTCCATGGGCTACAGTCCTTCAGGAAATGTCTGCTATATTGAGGGTCTGCCCTATACCACCGTGAATATCTGCTCTGCCATCTTCCTCCTCTTTCTCTGCCCTTGGCATTCTCTCTGCTGTTTCTAACTCTTTTTTCCCCTGCCTCCTCTCTCTGAGCTTTTATTGTTGAGCACAATGTTATATGGTACAGAAAATCCCTGTGGTCAATTTAGGTCAGCTATCCTGGCTGTGCTACCTCCCAGCCTCTTATGCTAGGCTACTCATTTGGGAGGAGGGGAACATGGCAGAGTGGGAAGGAGAGAAAACCTTGATGTTGTGCAAGCATTGTTTAGCAATAGCCAAAACACTGGTGTGTTATCAACACTGTTTTAACCACAGACACAAAGCACAGCACCGTAAGGGCCACTATGAAGAAAGTTAGCTCCATCCCTACCAGACTGTACAATCTCCACCCCTTTTTCCATATCATTTGCTTTATGCTCAGGTGCCAATTAACTGATACTTCTGTGTATCCTCTGACCTCCCATTAACATACTTTTTAAAATTTCTATACCATACTGAAACCTTCCAACTGACTTACCTAATCCACACTGCATTTCGACATCTGATCCTTCTATACCATACCTTTCCTTTTCCTTTCCATTCTGCTTAGCTCTTATTCCCAAAATTCCCTCTTACTGATAGTTACAACAGCAGTTGAGTCTATACATCCTCATGAATCATAATCCACTGATCCTCAACATATACACAGACAACATCGCCCACTCTGTGCCACTTTCCCAAATACCCATAAGAACAGTCGATGAGGTGGGCCCCATCAAAAAGTTAGTGTACTCCTCTGAAAAGATTGGAGTGAGACAGGCACTGGTATCTGCCAAGCAGCAACTTACCCAACAGCATGTCATCATTATGAGCCAAGCAGATGAAGAACTCAGTACTCTGACGACTTGAGAGGTGGTATTGCTGCATAGCCTTGACATTTGAAAGTGCAAGCAAGCAACCTGCATTGAAGGGATTCAGAACCTCTAAGCATTCTACAGACCCAAGGAAAATGTGCAAAAATTTGCCAGTTAAAAACTACTATCATTTTAGTATATCACTGTATTTTTACTTTTTGGCCAACATTTTTAAGTAATCAAATTTTCCAGGTCATTATCTGAAGTCTCATACACCTTAGCAAGAGAACTTAATTGCTGGTTGTTGTTAGTTACTGATATTGGTCATGGTTCAGTAGCCTAACAGATGGCTCATATTCTGCCTTGCAAGCTCAGATACCCTGACTTGCAAAAGTAAACCAGTTCAGCTACAGGTAGAATGACTTAAACTTCCTTAAATAATTGTTTGGATGGGGTATGAATGGAAAACAGAACCAGAAAAGATACACTGACACCTGACCTGACTTCTCTTTCCTAGTTTATCTGCTGTGCAGGCTTTTGCAGTCCTCAACACATGGCATCCCCAGACAGGGAGAGGATTTGCTCTTAGTTGTAAGTATATAATTGTAATAGAGAAAAACCTGTATTGATTCATTTAGTGTTACAAAGATGTCTCATACATATCATGTTACTTGAAAATTCTAATTCACAAATATTTGCTGGAAAATATTTACAAATATTTGATAAGTTATTTCTGTAGGTATTCTCTGGTTGTTTTTTTTAAACAGTGCATCATCCCATATATGGAATTTTTATGGCTTCACAACACCACAATTTCTTCTAATCTATAGAAAGAATTAAGGCATAAAGATTTGAGTTACTGAAGAACATACTGAGCACTGTCTTCTACCTAACACTTGCTAGACCTAGGATAACATGTGTTTTAATTTACTGAAGTGCATTAATAAAGGTTGACATCAGCATTATCATGTAAGTATTGATTTCAGTGTTTAAGTTGATATATAGCTGAATCTATATTGCCAACACAAGAAAAGTTCTATTGCCTAAGTGATGCTCCAAGTTAATACTGAAGCCATAATTTAGCATTTTTATATACGGTATACATATATTAAACCTATATCACAAAGTATAAATACATTCAGATACTCAGCTCAAGTTGTTTTTTATTTGACATTTGAATAGAAGAATAAGATGTGTAATAAATGAACATGTTTATTTTGTTAAAAAGATAAAAAAACCCCAAACAACAGAGACTCTTCAGATACACTTTTTTCCTCTGTAATGGTCATCTCAGATTTGCACAACAGACAGTCCCCTCCCAGCCCTGCTACAGCATGCAAGTCAGAGGTTGGCCTACCTTAATGTACCAGCAGGGAATCCACGTAAATCCAGTGGATGTTAACTCTGTCCCTCCAACCCTCCACAAGACTTCAATATTACTATTGGTATATTGTCAAGCAAATTAGAAGCAGATCCTAATTCAATAATGACAAGAGGGCAATGCTGCTCAAAGCAACATGAACCGTTGAGATATAAAATATAGAATGATCCTGGCAGTAGCAATGCTTTTTAGAAATTTCTGGAGAATGCACAAAAGCTACGCTTCTCAGGAAGGTCATAACTGGCAGAGTCCTGATGAATTATTTCTAACTCTTTGTTTAGTAAAAATAACCCGAGTCCCAGTCTCATTATTTTGCATGATGTATGTAAAGAGTCCTTTGATTGGACATCACCTTATTTTTCATTCAGTTAGAAACTGCTAGGAATATTTTTATATAGTTCCCTAACAGCAGAAATATTCCTGTTAGAGTAATATGAAAGAATCCTATGTTCAGTAACACCAAACACTTTGGCCTCATCCTTCCCAGGAGACATCTTTCTTTGGAAAGAAAAAGTAAAAACTAAGAGATTAATCAGCTGACAAATTCTTAGGAAGGCAACTGTAACATACCAGGTGATACCAAGCAACTGTAAAGGCCAAAAGATGAAGTTCCTCTCATGAAGCAATCATTTAAGATGAACCAGCTATGAGAATATGACTCATCTAATATTTTTTAGAAGCTGAAAGGCTCATTGCTTGCCTGGTACATAGGGAGGGAGGGAGAATAAGTTCATATGAACCTAGGAAGTTTTTTTCTGCTTATGAAAACCACTTTACTCTAGGAATCAGGTTGACAAATATGGCTAAATTTACCCTTACCTATCATCTTATTTGAAACAGAAGACTGTCAACAACAGCAGTATCAGTTGCTCCTAAAGGACACAGCCAATTCCTTATTCACTAAATGCATGGATGGACTCATCCATCAAACCCATACCTCTCCAATTTAAAGAGAAGGACGGTGTGGGGGACCAAAATTATGCAGCACAGAACTTCTTCCATTTAGCCACAGTTTATCTCCACTGAGTCTACCCTGGTACACACCAGACAGTATTACTGGACAAGCAGAGTCCAATATTAGGATTTAACTTCTGTTTTGCAAGATAATGTCACACAACACAAGTCATTAGATGTTAAGGGAATGGTTTTGTTAGACTTGAGTATCAAAATCGTCCAATTTATGCTGGGCTACAGTGCACATATTTCTTAGACCTATTCTTCTTAGGGTTTGAATAGTTTTGATCAAGGAAAGGAAAGGAGAGGAGAGGAGAGGAGAGGAGAGGAGAGGAGAGGAGAGGAGAGGAGAGGAGAGGAGAGGAGAGGAGAGGAGAGGAGAGGAGAGGAGAGGAGAGGAGAGGAGAGGAGAGGAGAGGAGAGGAGAGGAGGGGAAAGGGGAAAGGAGGGGAGGGGAAACGGGAAAGGGGAAAGGGGAAAGGAGGGAAAAGGGGAAAGGAGGGGAAAGGGGAAAGATCATAGTGGGGATCTTGGTCTCTGCTCCTATTGCTCTTCAGCAGGGTGCTTCATGTTCCTTGTCATTATCTGAAGTGGTTGTCTTTTGCCTCATCCACAGAGACATTCTTTTTGACTGAGATCTTGACAGCTAATTACTTATACCCTGCAAGTCACTTATAACCCATTTAGACACATATGGCAGATCTTTGCATGTTGTGATGTATTCTGTAGTTCCATAGACCAAAAGGTTCCTTGGCAAAGGAATTTCAGCGTATGACAAATAAAAAAAATTCTGTACTGTTACCTTACCTATATTCAGTCTGTATAATGCAGGAAAAAACCATACATTTCAGTTCCAAACTACTTGTATTGATATAAGCCTTTTCAGTATTCCAGCAGTATAATTTGGAAGTGAGCGGGAGCAGACTCCCTATGAAAATGCAGAATTTTTAGGTATGTCTGTAGTTCTTGTATTTTCTCTAGATTAACCCTGGGCTTGACCTGCTTTCCTCCAATCTTTTTTAGTTCAGGACTTAACTAGTTCTCCCACTGAACGGACTGTACCTTCAAGAGCAATGTACAGAAAGTATTTTCTGGCTCTCCTTCTCCTGCAGTATCCCACGAACCCTTGTGCATGGTGCCAGGCCAAGTTGATGACAGGGCTGACATGTCTAATGCAGCCTATGCTGCCTCTAATGATGTGTGAGTCATCAGTTGTCAATACATATCAACAGGGTCTAGCTCCGCCTTATTTTCTTGTGAGGGGTTTTCAGCTATATCTTAAGCTAATTAAATAATTATTTAACAGCAGTGTTTATAATCTGCAGGACATGTCTGTTCTATGATCAGTGTCTTGCACAACAGGAAAACCAAATTTATTTAGGAACTTCGGTTTTATGTTTGGGGCGGCTGAGAGGGGGTGTGGGGGTGGTGTTGTGTTGCTTTTCCTGTACTACCCAGCAAAACAAAGTCAAAGAAATGCAGGGAGAAGACTGAATGAAACAAGAAGTCCAATAAGGCCAGAATAGGTAAGGTCTGCAAACACAGGTGTATTTGTGAAGTAAAGGGACTTGGGGAATTTTGGTGTCCTTATCAACACCACACTGTGCATCAAGTGGACTGTGACTAGATCTCCATAAAAAACGGCATAGCATCTCCTGCATTCTTTAATGACATTTTTGTGTTTAATGGTAAAGGGAGTTTAGTCTAAATCCTTGTGTTTAAACTTACAAGTTCAATGGTAAGGTACTTTGCTATAGTAGGATTTTTCCCATCTGAAGTTCAGCAACTAAAAAGAAGTTTGGTGTTAAGGAGCTTTATCAAGACCGATATTTTATAGGTGTCAACTTGCATCTATTTCTTGACTCTCACCCATCAAGCACACCAATTTGGTAACATCTACCAACTGCATTGCTAGATAAAACCTCTTTATAAAATACAGTACTACTTCAAGAGCTTCAAACAGAAACAGTGCCCAGTGTTTAATTATGAGTCAGCTAATAAGACTAATATATTCCTGGATAAATAAGTATGGAAACTTGTTCACTGCATTTGACAAAGCTATCCGCAAGGTGTCAATATGGATTCATAATCATTTCTATGGCTATAAACAAATAATTGACTTGTTAAAAACAGAAATTTGGAAATGACGATTTACAGGTGCTGGGGGCATCTCTTCTGTTCCAAGTTTTTAAAGAAACATATTTTCTCAATCTTTTTTTCATCAGCAATTTAATAACTGTAGAACTTTCATATTTATTCTTTCGAAGGCACTAAAGGGTATTTCAGTAATGTGTTTATCTACAGCTAACAACCATAATTAGCTTAAGTTATGGAATGCCCCAAATAAATGAAGAGCAGTTTATAGTTGTTCAGAACCACAGTTTGTTCTCTACTGTTTTGTTAAATATTTGCAGAAAACATGATTTACATCATTTGCAAGTTACATAAACCTTTATAATTATGGCCTAAGGTATTATACAAAAGTTATTTAAGTAATTCCCAAAGATTGCCGCTCAGTGCACCAAGCATTAATCATCTGTTGTGTCTATAATAAATGCAGATGCAATTAAGTAGATCTGTGGTGAGAACAGGTTATTGCCAGGTTTACATACAGCATTTTTCAGTGGTGTCATTACTGATGAAGACTGTTGTGTTTTGTTTTATTTTTAATTAATGAAGAATAAAAACATTACTTTGTGCCAGAAATTCTTGAGTTGTTTTAAAATTAAGTTGGAACAACAGAAATTGATAAATTGTAAATAGATTTAAAATGCATACCACAGAAAAAATAAATCCTTCCAAGAAGTAGCAAAAATTAATTTCTATGTTACCAAATTATTAGAAATCAGTGTCCTAAACTCTGCACAGGATTCGTTCAGAAAACATACATAAGAATCTGTCTCACATGCAATTACTTTTTGGGTCTAACATTTGAATGTAAAACCTGCTCTCTTTGCCCTGTGAATTCACTGACAGCAATGAAAATTTTACTTGAGTGAAATATAATAAAAGACTGGCTATCAGGCAAGCAAAAAGCTATTACATGAGGAAACAAAGACAGTGGAGCAGAAGTACTGTAAGCTAACATGCTTGCATGCATACTTTAACAGGCTGCTGCCTCTCTAATGGAAGTTTTCCTTTGCTGAGCTTAGGTACCTGATAATAATCTACTCCTGCTTTATGAAATATGGTTTAACTGCCATATGAGGGTTCTGGCACCTTGAAATATGCTCAAATTGCTTTTGCTTCTATAAGCATATCCATTTTCTTGGAGTATTTAAAAGGTTGGCATTGCAAGAAGCTGAGAACCATCCACTGAAAATATTGTACAAGATACTCGAAACTGGACAAATCCTAAAAGACACAAGTAAAATTGGAGTTTTCCTCAAACACTCTATATCTTCAGCAGGCTCTGATTTACAGTTCTAGTTACCTAAGGAAAAAGCCCCCTCATAAATGCAGCTGTGGAACCATGTCTTTTCAGAGCTCAGAAACTTCACCCAAATATACACGCTCAAATCTGTCAATTAATCCAAGATTATGTTGTGCTTTTTAAATTTTAGATGCAATGTATAATTATGTTTTTATGTACCATCACCTACCCAGTTCCAGGTGGACACTCTGTTGTTTCATTGCCACCTTTGAATTGACTGAAAAGCACATCACCACATCCTCTGAGCAGCTACAACTGCTGCTCAGCGGAAAGGAATCTAGTTGGGTCTTTTTACTTTGCTATTCTTCGGTGAAAATGCATACCTCAGTAATCTGTAATGAACATAGCTGTTTAATACTCTTAATCTTGTCCAAAAACTTTGCTATTTAGACACCTATGCACGGGTAAGTATCTTACAGTTTAATCTTTTACAGTGTTCTCTGAAGGTCTGTCCAAATGCTCAATAGGAAAAGCAAAACTGAGCATAGCTCTATACATATAAACTTGATTAATGTGGTACTATCCACATTGTCTTCAAAGAATCAGTAAGAAAAAAATTCAAATGAATTTAACCAGCAGTTACATGTAATCATGATCTGGTCACGTTAACAGTACTGTATGAAAACCATTAAGAGACTAGGAAATGAAGTCTTTGAAAACATAACATGACAGAGCCTGTTGTCTCACTATTGGCTCCAGGAAGCCATACGTTTAACTGAATATAATTAATATTCCATTAGCTGCTAATTCCTTAGTCAAGACACATGTGTTATTCATAGACAACTTTTTAGTTTTCTTAATGCACCCTGCAGCAAGCAAATCAACACAAGAAAAATCAAGGCAATTTTCAACTTAACATGTTGAAGAAATCTCTCTCAAAATACTCAGTAATCATGGGACTGAACTCCTCACCTACATTTGTATCAGTCACAATTACAAAAGCAATTAGTAGCACTTTCCCCTTTTTGATTGCTTCATAGGACTTTATTAGAAGAAATATAACATAAAAGAAATAATGAAAGGACTTCCCCTTTTAAAGAAAGCCTTTGTGAGCCATGGGAATTTGCTGTAAGTTTTTCCCTAAACACTCGAAGGGAATAAATATTATTTTAATAATTTACTTTTCACAAAATCAAAAATTTGTAAAGACAATCCGTTCGCTATGTTTCACGTGAACGGGAGAAGTTGCAAGGATCTTAATTACCACATGAGATCTTCAGGTTAGAATTTTGGGGAAAACTGTAAAAGTTAGAAAAGGTGTCAGAAGTCGATGTGCACTCTATCACCAGGTCTTTAAGAACAAGTTAAACAAGGCATGTCCTTGGAATAACACCTTGGAGTAGGAGATGCCACCATGAAGCAGGGAAATGGACTAGATGACTTCAAGGCCCTTTCTAACTTTGAGTTTATGTATTGGCAGAAGTAAGTTTACTTAAAAGGGCAAATTGACTATTCCTCTATACCATAGCGCTTTACCTCCATGCATTACTCTTCTGTTTTTTTTCAGGACTGTAAGCAACAAAGAGGTAAGGGTAGACAGAGGAGGTTTATATCAATTGCCTTTTTCTCTTGCCCAGCAAACACAAAGAGCAGATTATATATCTGTATCTAGAGACCGCACACAGAGAGTTTACCAAGCAACCTCAGAGGAGCAGACTGAGATCTTAAAGAGGTGATATTATGTTACTCAGTGTTCTTGTGACAGGAAAAAGAAAGCATCCTTCTTGTAATAATACAGATTCAATGGATAAACACCCACAACCCCCAAATGGAAAACAATAATGAGATAAAAAAAATAAAGGCAGTTCCAAAGATCCATGACTCAGACCTTTACCTAGTATCAGGGATCTTCAAATGCAGTCAGCTTGAACTCTATTGTAGCAATGTTCAGATTTTGGAAAATTAGTATTCAAGTTTTCCATTTGAAAGCTTCACTAGAACAAACTGATGATGTTTCCTGTTCCTTTAGCAAACAATTCAAGTGAAGTCAAAACCTGATATTCTGCCACCAATGGTACTTTGATAATATCCCTCTTTATTTTTCCAATGCACAGAGCAAAGGATTGCAGCTGATCTCATCTGAAAAAAAAACCAAACCAGAACTAAACAAACCCCTCCCCCACCCCACCCCACCACCAAACATGAAAAAGCACCAGGGTGAAGATAACCAGATGATCCAGAAGATGAAGTACCACCAGTAGTCATACATAAACAAGAAAAAAAAAACAAAAATAAAAATGGATGATGAAAGGAAGCTTTCAATAACAACAATAACAAAAAGTGGAAAATGCAGTTTAGAAAATGGTTTTGTATATGGTTGATTACTCTGTTTTGTTAGTAGTATAAAAACTCCACCTACCTTTCCACACATGAGAAACAGGCAAATGCATGATGTATAGGCAGGGAAAGATTAATGCCACTTTACTGAGTCTAAGAGTTCCCAGTGTCATGAAAGCCACTATGAAAACCAAGTGGGGATTTCCAGTGAACAGGGAAGGTACTATTGAAGTGCCAAAATAGGGCACTGTTTCAAACTAGGTTACGGTGCCTTTCACAGTATTACCAGATTTTAGTCCTAGCCTAAACTAACTACATAACAGCATTTACTTCTTATAGGAGCTATATCTCAGTTTTCTGATAAACTTGGAGATATGATAATATATTTCTTCTGTTTTTCTCTTAAATAAGTAACATCTAACTGAACCCACATCATAATTTAATATTTCATATGAATTACTCAGATTTCCCAGAAGATAATTTATGTCCTTGAAAGTATTCACTGGCATCCACAGGGTGAAAGAATTAACTTTTACTTAGACTGCTGCAACCTGTGCATTGTCAGTAAAAATAATTGTAGTGAGGTTTCAGGGTTCTTGCCACAGTAGAACAGACTGAAGCATATCAGCATCAGAAAGTTTAGCAGGAGTCCTCAGGAAAAGGACCCTGCTGTTATAAAGACTGTTAATTTAATCAGATATAAATATCCAAACAACAGGATTTAAATATCACACCTGCCTCTTGTTATGATCAAAGTAGCAGTGAAAATCACTACTTCACTTAAAAGAGGAAGGGAAAACTTTCACATTCAGCTGATAGCTAAATATCTCGAAATATCTCTCTCAACTCCTATTCTTTTAGGTAACATTTGATGTCTCAAAGAAATTTGCAGGATTAAAGGTATAGTATTTTAAATAAATTTATAAAATAAAATTTTAGACAGTGGGCCTTGATTCTCACCTTACTTATATCAGTAAAATATGAGAAAAAGCTGGATTAATTTTTTTAATGCAGACATAAAATTTAAGACAGTCAAGACATGACTGACAAAAAGAACAGTTTCTCTCTACATAACAACAAATATGAAACTAATAATAAAACCACTAAATGTCAGCACCCTGAAATGCTGAAGTTAGCATTACCCAAAGTAATTCTAATGATTTGGTACTGCTTATTGTAAAACATAACATTTGAGCACTCAGAACACAGAAAATATCAGGATCAAGACACAACTGTAATGCCTCCCTTTACATTGCTGTTATGGCACTGTATTTAATTGCATGAACATACAGCATACAATTTGCATGCAATATTCATCCTGTTTAACACAACAGGTTGACAGAAGATACTAGAAAAGTACCTTTCTTTTAAAGATCTGTTTCTTCTCTGTTTTGTGTGTGGCTCCACTATTGCTTATATTTCTAAAACCTTGCTCAGAATGAGTATTCATTTCTTATGGATGTCACGTGTCATTCATCACAGCATTGTCATTTTTTTAATTAATCCACTGAAATTGATCTTCAGCCTAAACTGTGAGGTGGGATTATTCCATTTAAAAGCATAGAAGGAGGACACAGAATTGTCACTAATTTTTTTTAAAAGGAATTTATTGCTTTTGTTTTTATAAGACACACAAAGGTCTGATTTTCATTCTCCCACTTCATATTTCTCCTACCCTTTCGGGTACGCAATTCATAGCTTTAGTCAGTTTTCTTTGCAGTTGCCAATGTTAGAAAAATCTGATGCCAGTGTCCCCTGTTCTGTACCTACAAAGCTAGTCTCACAAGTCATGGCAATATGTAAAAAATAAGACCAAAACACATCTCAACCCTTAAAAGGCTTCTGTAGAGAAACTGGGTGGATTTTCAACCATAATTATATACTTCTTTCTAAAATTCATTTGTAAGCAATAGCATTGCAGGAATGTTTTACGTTGGTGAAAATAACAAACATCAAACAACTAGATGGACCTCAACAAGATACAGAGTATTTCTGGGAGATGGTGAATCCAGGGCCCTACAAAAGGCTTGAGAATACTTCCTTGGGTGGAAACCTTAAAAAAACAGCAAAAGATTTTGCTATTGGCAGCACAACAAAGTCTCAGCTTCTATTGTTTTCAAAGTGGATGAACTTCATTTTCCTCTGAAATTTTCTGAATATAATACCATGTAAAGTGCAACAAATTTCTAAGTGACTGAGAATGGAACCACTAAAACAAAACTGTACATTGGCAACTTGGTATGAAATGCAAGTGAACAAGAGTGCTTCTTAGATCCTGATGACTTTCCCTTTTATCAGGCTTTGTAAAATTATATGCCCATTTGTTCCAAAGAGATCATAAGTTAAAGTGATAAGAAAAGTTTGTGTAGAGGCAGGGAGCAGGGGAAAGCTTACGTGAAGAAGAAAAGCCACTCTGCGGGCATGGCCTGTGCAAGTCAGTTTTACCTGTGGCAAAAGTGACATACTTTGCAAAAACAGTTCTCTGTCTCTTCATTGGAAAAGTCGAGTGATTTTCCAGGGCTTTTCAATGAAACCAGCAATAGAAAGAGGAGATGTGGCCACCTCAGGCTTACACAACAGGCAAATGGCAAAGATGGGATTAGAATCACTGTTTCTTCCCCTGCAGCTGAGCGCTATAGACTATACAAAAAATACCCTGTGAAAATAAGGCAAGATTCTGGATATTAACAGTAGCACATTTCATGTATGGTAGCAGAGTTTTGAAGTTTTATTTGAACATTAGATGAATATATTGCATGATAGGAAATTCCAACAAATCATTTCTTTCCAGCAGGAGAGGCAGAATTGTAAAGTTCTAAGAGTTTCTGATAAGCAGACTTTGTATTGAATCAAATACAAATCAGCTTATGCCACGGAAAACAAAACAGAACTTTTTTTTTAAGGTTAAAATCCCCTTTTTTCCCACCTCTAATTTTGTTCTGCAGCATTCCTTGTATTTTTTAATACTCTTTGCTTGTGCATTTCATTCTTATTAGTTATTTCTTGCAGATTATGCTTTTATAATTAGTAATGGCAATATTTCTACCTAAGATAAGTGTTTTACAGAATTATGTGTGTTGATGTGTATGCCATAGTTAATTGCATTCTCTAAATTTAGGTAGTGTTGAGGAGAATAATTTCAATTAGTTTGCATTTCTTCATGGTTATTAAATTCATTTAAAAAAGGAGGGGAAAAAAACCTAACAGGAGAGTGGTAGGAGTTTGGAAATAACAGGCTATAGCTTAGCAAATCTGCTGGAAGCCATTTGCAGGTATAACCATATGCTAACCTTTTATCTCTTTCATTTAGGGCAAAGCAAACAAAAACAAAAAGACGAACAGCCGTGTAATAACTATAGAGATTTAATCTAGATTCTCCTGGCTCAAAGACAATAAGATAAGAAAAACTTCAATGTTATTTTTCACATTTGGTTTCGTACAAAGGTCTTCAGTGCAAAAAGGGTAAATGTAGATGAAAATAAAAAATTAGGATGGCCAAGTGAGGCAGGAAAGACATTTTAGACTGGCTGTCATTTAATGTAATGGGATTTGATACCTAGTGAGAATCTGTTCCACTCAGAAAAGTAATTCTGTTAAATTCTGTGCTGAAGCCTGCAAGAGCTCGTCATGCACAGATAAGGGAAGCCGTGTAAAGCAGTTGTAAAGACTCCTAGTCAGAGATGGGCCCATGGTGTCACGAGGTCCTCCAGGCAGCCTCCTGACATATTGACTTGCCTGCCACTCCTCTTCTTGATGCTGATTGAAGGGATGTTACTTGAATAAAGTCACTGTGAACTGTGCTTTTGTCTTGCTTGCAGACTCACTTCTAGGGGTTGCAAACAACACTCTAACAGCGTTGCACAGTAACTGAGCAGGCTGTGCTACAATATTTTAATAAATTGATCAAGCTGGGGTGGGTCCATATGCCTAACATAGCCCATATCTAGTACTGGCAGCTGTGACGGGCTAACGGCCATTCTAGTGACCTTAACACTGCTCAAAACTTCAGAGAAAATTCTGTGGGAGATTAATGAAGTAGAAAGGAAAGTAGGGTGAAAAGCCAAAGGTCTGCAAAATTAAACCATCTTTTTCTGATAAGCTATATTTTGTTAATAACTGTCATAAAGAGTATGAACATGCCAATGTCATCACACAAAGCTGTTATCTTGTCATGGTGCCAAGGAAAACCAGAAACTGATACAAAAACAATGGAGCGACAGGAACACAGGCACATCTATGAAAGACTGAGGAACTGCAAAGGCTAACCTTTTATTCCATTTTTAGCTGCAGTATTTGTTCAAATTACAGCAGATGTTCTGGGCCTTGACTCAGGAGCTGCTCAAATACTGGAGGAACTGACAACTGAACAGTAGGCATGGGAATTGAACATGTTGCTCCATACTGAGGCAGTACATGACCAAACCTCCCTACTTGCTTTATGACTCTTGCAGAGTGGGAACAGGACCAGGCAGTGACACAAATCCTCCCTTCTGTTGCTGGAATAAGTTACACATGGTGAGAAAATGCCAAAACCAGTTTCTGAATTCTGGAATTGTGGGATTCTTGACTTTCTGTATATGCCACATCTATAAATGAAATTCTAACTTTAGGTTGATACTAAAAGCACCTTTCATAGGCTCCCATCTTTGAGAAATGCTCCTAACAGTATTATATCATTGATATTTACTTAAACCTCTGTAGAATTAAATCCCCACTCAGCCTCTTTAACTCTTATCTCACTCAAGCTGCAGCTATACTCAATATTTCTGGTTCTTGAGAACAGGAACCAGATTTGCACAAATAACCTTCCACCCTGCCCTGCACTTTCCTCTGAAAGTGGCTCCAAACTCAGTGGAGTTGGAGTGCAAGGAGATGTAGCTGCACCGTGTTTCCTGTAAGGAGGATACCCGTTACTGCACATTTTTGTACAACTTTGAGCACTGAGAGTTACACTGAGCTGTTGGACATCCAGAATAACTTCAAAAATCAGACTAATGAGTGTTATACCAAATCTAAAAAAAAATAATTTGATCTGTTGTAATATAAGATGGAGTTTTAAACTAATGCTTTCGTTAAAATTAGATTTGTTTAAAATGATACTTGGTTAGTATTAATATAATAGATGTTTCTTCTTGTCGATGCTCTCCTGACAATTGCAAAATTATGAGGTCACACTTTCTTGCTACATAAAAAAAGAAAGTGTCTGGGTACCCTACAAAAACACTGTACATGTTTGTAGGACGTTAGAAAGGGAATAAAGATATCTGCAGCAATGAAAGCCCACACTCCCAGTGGAATCCTTCTCACTGAACAATGGCCTAACTTTTGATGAAAGTTATCTCAATCTTTACATGTGCAGAAGAGAAAGAGAGAAGTCAAATCACTTTTTTTTTTTTTTTTTTTTAAACCAGCTTGAGAGCTCTCACACGCCGAGAAAATGAGGGCTATTTCTGACTCGCATCAGAAGGGGGCAGTAGCTAACACCGTAAAAAGCGAGAAAACGAATATCTAAGTAAGTGCTTGAAACAAATCTCACATACTCTTCTCTTACGGTTTTCATTTCCTTGTCACTTATTTTCTTCATTTTAAGCATCCATTCACTATTAAATAGTCACTTACAGGAAGCTATTAACAAACAGTTTTAGTAATCGTTCCATAAAAAACATTTTTCTCAAAGAAACTTCATCATGCGGAAAGGTTTAATTTTGTTAATTATGTCAGTTGAAAGAATATGCTTCTACATATACTAACTTTATCAACATTTTAAAAAACGGCTGTTATTTGTGTCTTTTTGTATCTCTCTAAACAGTCAGAAGTATGATTACAGGGTTAACCACTTCCCACACTTCGGCCCAACACATAAATTTAACGAGAACCATGCCAGGTTGCAAGGAATAAAATAAAGACTTTTTGGAATGAATTCTACTCCCCTAATAAAGAGAAAAGGTAGAATATTTTAGATTAGTGCCTGCATTTTCTGGTGCTACTTTTAGAACCCATACAAAACATAATTTTGTCCTTATTCTGGAACCTAATGATCCATTTCAATATCTTCGCAGCATCTGATTGAGACCCTCTTCTCATTTAACAAGAAGACAAAGTAAGCAAGGCTTGGAGCTGTTGGGAACAATTTGTGGCTGTCCAGCTAAGAATCCATAGTCTACATTTTTTAAGTTTTTCAACAGTAGATCACACTTCTCTTTCTTGTTTACGAAGCAGTTTTATCTTTAAATGATTTTTCTATGGATGTCCACACTTCACTAAAGTGAAGAAGTGCTGAATACCATATCTCTGCTGATTTTCACTGACAAGCAAGGGATGATTTTGTGACCAGAGAGGCTGAATGCTCCATACTGCTGGTACACATGATTATCTCATGATTGTTGATATACGGACCCTGACAGAGGAAGATACAATCAAATGCCAAAATGTTTGTTGAATCACTGTACAGGTGGATTGTTATCATACTAATCTTATTCTACAGAAGTTCAAAGACAGGAGAAGGTATCTTCCAGTCATTTACAGAAAGGGATGTTTTGGCTGACTGTCATTCTTTATGTGGCAATAAACTTAATGGATTTTTAAAAGGGCACTGAGTGGGATCAATAATCTACTTGCAACTTTAAAATGGAACAGCCCTAAGTCTTATTTCCCTAGAAGTGAATTAAAAATTTACATTCAGAGAAAAAATGAATATACATTAAAAGTCAACCTCAAGTTTTAATTTGTAATTTCAAATTTTCATTAGCTTCTCTTTTATTTTCCTAAATTTACGACATGATTTATCTTCTCTCTGCTTTATCTCCTTTCATCTTTTTGATGACACTCACCTTTTATGAAAAATTTGGTAAAATCAGCAAATTTCCAGTTAATTTAGTTTCATTTATTCAGCTTTAAAAACTTGTAGGTCAGCTTTCCAAACTGAAGTGAATGTAGGTTTCCTTACGCTTTTTATGCGCAAAACAAAAGTAGTGTAGCAGAAGAACTGGCAAGTTCATAACAAGCTAATGTCAAAAAGAGACCAAGTTGCTTTGTAGCAAATGAAAAGAAAGAAGAAAAGGTATGTAGTCTCTTTCCCAGAACACAGCAAATTCACATTCAGTGTTCTCAATCAGAAGTTTCACCTTTGTATTTAATAATGCCCAGAGGATTTTTTTGCTATGATTTTTTTCTTCGATCTTTTTTTTGCATCTATGTAAACATTCATCATCCATAACCTCCTGTAACAAGTTAATGCACTGGAAAGAAATTTGTGATTTGAGGTTCTAAATCTCAAATCAATGTCATTTTAGGGCTAGAACAATTCAGATCAGTATAGAGCTATTTTCCTTTAAATGCAGGTTAAGAAACCCCATGATCCAGGAATATCCAGCGACTCAGTAGGCTAATACAGGACTTTCTGGAACCAACATCTCTTAGTATGACTGGGCTAAATGCTGATGTCACCCATTAAGTCACTCATTTAACGCTGAAACTTCAGTATAATAGGTCTGGGGTTTTGTCACATTCACCTGTTCAGCTCTTCAAACAAGATGGCCTAAAAAGTTGAAATTGAATAACACAGATTCAGAAGTATTAGAAAGCTTGCATAATGGTCCCAGATTATCATGAGGTGTTGGTGACACACTAATGAAAGCTTCTACAAAAACTGAGGTCAGGAAAAAAGCTGAATTATCAGCATAAACACAATCCCAGTTTAAAGAAAGCCCTCTGGAGGAGCTTGTAAGTTTTTCTACTGTTGTTTTGCAACAGTTAACACATTAATTAGTAAAGTGATCATTTTGCAGTCCATTGTTTTTGAAAGAGAGAAAGAGGAAGAATCAGGAATACAAATTAATTCTGCAAATTTTAAAGTCGAAGTAAACAGGATTTGGTATCATGAAGTCTTCCAATAATGTCTCAGTTATTACATGATCCAGTAAGACACCAACTCTATAGGGAAGAATTCTGAAGTGTGAGTTTAAGTGCACTGCCACACTCTCTAGTGTTCTTAGGAGTAGTATATACTACTACATACTAATAGTAGTAGTATCTAGTATTAGATATTAGATAGACCACAGTAGAGTGGACACCTCAGCCACAACAGTGCAGCTGGGCTCAGTCTGCCAGACTAACTAAGAACCATTCAGGAGGATCTGAGACATGGATAAAGTTTCATACCCTTGGTCTGGCCTACATACAGCTTGCTTTTGCCTGACTGCACAAACAGGCAATGGATGTGAGGAATTGGTGAGGCTTTCCTTTGTGTTTCAGCAAAGAGGCTTGGCACCTGTGGTCTCCACTGACACTGCTGTTAAGTTTAACTGACCTAGAAACAGGGTAAGCTGAGAATAGATGTCATCCTGCCCATGGCTTTTCTGGTCTATCTTAGCCAGATGAGCTGATACTGTTTGCAGAGAGAACCATACTTCCCAGAAGTGTGAAAATGCACATCATCCTCCCAAGATGCAGTTCTTACCATAGCTCTTACTTCTGGTCTGGGGATGAAATCTTCCGTGCTCTTTCCCTCTTCCCTAAGGGCTGAGAAATCAAGCCAATCTGTCTGAAGTCCTGAGGAGTTGCTCTATCAGGTTCCAGCATTTTTTTAAAGTTCAGTGTGGATGAGTCTTTGGCTAACAGATGCTTCTTTTTATGTCTTTCCTCAAGTTCTCAGGGAGCTGAGTTGCCACTTACTCCTACAGAGCTGAAAAAGCATTTGACCATCCAGCTCTAAGACCACTCTAGAAGAGAACCTCAAAAGAAAGCACACCAGAAGGAGCCATTTTTCCTTACTTTACCAATAGGTATAACAATTCTGAAACATTACAGGTCATGTCTATATATAATTAATGCAGTAAATTGTTTTTCTGCTGCTTTAATAGACACTGAAAATGCATTATGACCTCTGCCCTTCAGAATAACAGGAAGAAAATACTGAACTAAAGAATCAGAATATAAATTTGTTACAGTCATGATCCCTTCAATCTGAATGACTCTAAATTCAAGACATTAGAAATTAATTTGTTATTTACACATTTTGCAGTGTTCTAAGCTTTAGTGTATGTAACAGTCAAACATACAGCTAGACCAATTCATGTTGTAAGCTTTAATTATGGAGTGCTTTAAACATTTCTTATATTATGCCATCTGGTGCACAGGGACTTTAATGAATTTATATATTTAATGGAATAAGTTCTGCATTCAAAATGCCTGAAAATTGGTTATTAACCACAAATAAATGACAGATTTATCAACATATCAAAAAAAGCACAGTCCTTTCAATTGGGCCATTAAATAACCAGCCAATTGCTAAATGCTGGTAATTATTACTTAACTAATTCTGTACTATTATTTTTATTAATTTAAATCTCCAAACATGTCCCCGTCTAGGGGTTTTCTTACATTTTCAAATGTAGGGATTAGTTCTCATATAAATTATAAATGTTACTGATGTCTTTTTGAATTAAAAAAGATCACTGTTGAATTTGTTTCCTGATCTATTTACTATTTATCTAAAAAAATAGTAATTAGCTCCAACAGTAATCTAGTCCTACTCATGGTGTATAAACAATTTTTAAATTCTTACCATATTTTTTATTGTTGGAAAGAATTCAATAAACTCAAGTACAGTTATTTATTTCTAGACAAGGCCATGAAAATAAATACTAAAACAAGGAAAATACTAATGATAATTTATTAGAAGTCATATGAATTGGAAAGCATGATATCACACTGCCATGAACTGTTGAAATAGGATTCTTCTCATGGTTGAATGGGAACCTAGTTGGGTAAACACAAGCAATAACATTTCATTGGAACTCACTTCCTTTTTTTTGTTATCAATTTTTCTTAAACACTTCCATAAATTTCTCAAGTTAATGTAACATTTAAAATATTTTAGAACAACCAGGAACAAGAAGTCTTCATCTTTAGTTGATTTATCAGTTTTGAATTAAGTGGCAATCAGAAGCTATTTTTGACCAATCCATTGCATGGATGATATATTTCTATTCTTTGGCTGTGTTTACTCTCATTTTAGTACAAGTTTTAGTCCTAAGAATCATGTTTGCAATATTAAAACTATTTTCCTGAAAATATTGTGTAACGAACCTTAAGTATATTATTTAAGAGGAATGCTGATGCAATATTATTCAAGCTAAAGCATCTCCACATATGCTTAAATTTGTCTTCTAGAGCATCACATGCTTCCCATATGGCATCAACAACTGTTGTATTCCAGCAGGGGTGGGTAAATACCAGTCCCTCTTATCTGAAGAGAAACCAAACAGGGTTAACAGTTAGGTATTAGTATACAGGTCAAGGAGATAATCAGTATTTACTCATCCCAAAAGTGAAGAAAATTTTTGCTATTCATAGAGCATTCAATGATAAAGTGAGAGGGGAAATGCATTAAAATATGTTTTAAAAGAGAGTAAAGAACTCTAATGGATGAACCTAGTGAAAGCAATAGCCATATATAAAACACAATGTATAAGGTATTAAGAAATATGGTATTTGAGCCAGTAAGTATTGGACGACAATAAAGATGAAGATCAGAGTCAGTTTTGATTCACTTTTTGAGAAGGGGAAGCTTTTATTGCACTGTTTGGGAATACCTAAACATATAAAACTGTTATTGTCGTGGTTTGGCCCCAGTCAGCAACCAAGCACCACGCAGCTGCTCGCTCACTCCCCCCTGGTGGGATGGGGGAGAGAATCGGAAGAGTAAAAGTGAGGTAACTCACGGTTTGAGAGAAAGACAGTTAACAGGTAAGGTGAAGGCTGCACGCGGAAGCAAAGCAAAACAAGGAATTCATTCACTGCTTCCCATGGGCAGGCAGGTGTTCAGCCATCTCCAGGAAAGCAGGGCTCCATTACACGTAACAGTTACTTGGGAAGACAACCACCATCACTCCCAATGTCCTCCCCCTTCCTTCTTCTTCCCCCGCTTTATATACTGAGCATGACATCATATGGTATGGAATATCCCATTGGTCAGTTTGGGTCAGCTGTTCCAGCTGTGTCCCCTCCCAGCTTCTTGTGCACCCGGCAGAGCACGGGGAGCTGAAAAAGTCCTTGACCAATGTAAGTGCTACTTAGCAACAACTAAAACATCTCCACATTATCACCGCGGTTTCCAGAAAAAATCCAAAACACAGCCCCATACTAGCTACTACAAAGAAATTTAACTCTATCCCAGCTGAAACCAGGACAGTTATGCATTAAACAAAGCACTCAAAAAGTAAAAATATAAGTGAGCAAGAAGCTACAATGGGAGAAGAAAGGATTATCAGCTGATTTTGTTTTCAAATGTATTTGGATCGCTTCTCCTAAGCACAAGAGACATACACACATCTGAGGGAAGATTTTTAGAACAGTACCAGGTCACCTGAGAGTTGACATTTGGGTTTATAGGAAATAACGATACATTATAGTGCTGAGAAAGATGTACAAGTACAAAGTGAAAATGAGCATCAACCATGCAGCAGTACCAATCCCAGACTGTTACTGAATAAAAAAAAGAGAAAACAAGTTTACTTGAACAGAACTCAGGTCAGAGAAAAGAAAAGACTGGGCAAGGCAAAATGGAGATCACATTACACTGTAAAAAACAAGAGGAAATATAAGACACCATATCTTTTAATGAGAGCTATTTATAAAAAAACCTTGTCCTTAGCTGGAGTAAATTCATTGACTTCAGAGAAGTTACAGCAGACTAAAATCTTGTGTGTATCTATTTCAAAAAAATATGTTTCATATTACCTAGAATATTATAGCAGAAAACATTTGCCACTCTAATGATAGTTTGTGGTATAGACCTTATTACATTTTTGCCTTCAATAGTAATGGATTCAACATGATGAGGAAATAGATCTTAATTTATTTAACTACATGACTCTTTGTTCTCTTATGTGTTTGGAGATGTCAGGATGGAACCCTATATGCATCCATAATTTTCAAGTGAAGTATGACGCTACTAGCCAAAGCCTTGCAGGTTTTTTTCTTTAATTTCTTTTCTTTCAATTTGCCTTTAAATACAACTCAGAGTAACTCAGTTCCAGTATTTTACATCTTTTTTTCTTGCCCTCAGAAAAATTAACTTTGGAAAAGTAAATTCCCAAGACTTTGAAAATAAACAGAAATATCAATACACCTCAGTAGTGTCATTTAATGCATTAATGAAGAATACCAATTTCATCAAAACTGAGCTCCTAGGTTGCCAGCTTCCAGCCACTAAAGAAGTATCTGAGGGTCAAGAATTCCTCATTTTGCAGGAATAAGTGCATGGATTTGGCAGGAATTTTTAAAACAACAACATCTCAAATTAATCACTTCAATCTCAAGTAAAATAGCAATCCTTAATTTGAAACATCAGCCAAGAAAAATCAATGGTAATTGATGCTAATTTGCCCAAATGAATACTCTGGACTGTACCTTCCAGGAACTGGAAAGCAGGTCTGAAAAAGTACAAGACTGGCAAAAAAAGCGCCAGTTCTTAGATGAATCTGAAGCTAACGTTATACTCTACCACTTCCAAAGACTTTGGAAACTCCATTAAAATATTTGTGTGTAAGCAAGACTCATTACTCCAACAAAGGAGATTAAGGAGCATTTGTATTTGTGGGAATGCAGGCATAAACAGTGTGTCATTAAAAAAAAAAAAAACAAACCACAATAAAAATATAATATTTATATCAAAAAGAGCTATTGCTTTGGCTTGTGGCAAACCATCCAGCTAGAGATTTCTCTATGATTGCCTCTTAAATCCTTAACGCTTTAAAAAAACAAGCATCATATAATGTATATGAACACAAAATATAGTTCACGTTTCAGATTACTTTACTTGACAGTCTTATATAGTTACCCTATTGTTCTCTGCAATCTGGGTGTACAGTCTGACTCAGGTGATCAGGATATTTTTCTTATTAGAACAGCTAGATGGTATCAAGTAATGTTCTGAAACCATACATTTTAAGATATCCTGTAGATTTTCATTTTGAGTGCTGGACTATTACTACCCTGAGTGGAGTGATTTTTTTCTGGAACACAAATGCTTGTTTGTGATGCTACAGCTGTGCATCACAACAATCAGGCAACAAGGCATAGTAGCTTCAGCACTTCAGTGTATGTTTTTATTTCAGTGGTAAAAAGAAGTATTTTGAATCAAGAAAGTTTAAGAAACTTTCATCAAGGGTCCAACACATCCCTGTGACCCTTTGACAGTTCCTTATAGGAACTGTTGTTGATATAACCCAGTTCTTTTATTCTTATTTATTCCTTTTTTTTTTTTATTGGCACAAAAATAGGTCGGCGCATGCATGTGTTTATTGAGAGAAACCTAATCCCAAAATTTCAAAATAATTTGTCAATTTTTTGCCCCAACTTAAAACTCGCAGTAATCCCTGCCACCTCTCTAACCCCATAAATAATACTGCATGTATAATATAACCTCCCTTTCAGCAGTCTTTTTGTTAACATTACCTTTCAGCTCTGCTGCCCATGAGAGGTAATTAGTGACAACACACAGATTATGTGCTTATAAGCAGCCTTTCGTCACCTTCTCATGCCAGGAGCAAGAGGATTGTAACACTGATGTTCTGATTAATTTGCATTTTCAAAGCTTTTATGTATCTAAGTCATGTTTAAATGCACTTCAAAAGAGGCATGTATAAAAAGAAATAGATACCTAACAAACCTCTGCTGGTGCTATTTTGGCATTGAAGATGTACTGGAAAACTGGACAGATCACTTGTCATACTTTTCAGTCCTAGTAGAAAAGCAAAACTGAGAAAACTATCAAAGTATAAGAAAGTGTTGAACTGAGGCAGTTCACCAAATAAAACAAGGAAAGGTCTAGACAAGTTTTAGGTTCTAGAAAGCAAGAGTCATGTTCTCCAGGTAGTATATCATAATGTTAGTTAGTCCAAACTGAAAAAAAATAGAATAAACCCTTTGATCTTTCAAAGAGAGTGAAACCAACATAATATGCACTGTCTGTCTCCTGTGTTCAGCTAATATTGGCAAATATTTCTTTTGAAACCAAAATTCTGATGAAAAGACACTTTTTGCAGTGGGTGGATGGCAGGTTTTTTTGTAGCAAGTGAATGACCTCTTTTCCTTAGGGTGAAGCAAAAAGCATGTTCTTAGAAGTTGTGTAATTTCTAACACATTTTCTTACTGCATATTGCAACATTAATTCTGGTTATAGAAATAATTATTCTAGTAATTTTTCAACAGTTTATCCCAAACTATTAAATAATTTTAAAAATCATTTTTCCTTGCTTACTATTCCAAATTATTCTGAACATTTGAAAGAAGATATCTCCACATAAGACATATGTTTATTTCAGAGAAGAGAAAATAAATTAGAAACCATTACTTAATTAAACGTATCCTTAACATATTAAGGAAAAAACATTATTGGGAATTTTAGTCATTAATATTGGCCAGAAAATAAAACTGTGATAAGAAAAGTATTGATTCTTGGGTGTTTAGTTTTGATATGGAACAAACCCAGTAGCTTTTGAGATTTAAGAAGCAAAGGGTACTGAATTGACATGTGAAAAATCCAGGCTTGAATTCCCATATTGCCTGATTCTGTCTGTTTCTAATCAAAATTTTCAACCTGTTTCTAAGAAGCTTCCCTAATATTTTTTTCCTCTTTCACCTGGCCTGTTGCTATGAGGACTCTCAATCTTCTCAAAAAGCAAATTCCATGGGATTTTTTTACTCATTTATTCTGTAGCAATTTTTCAAAGACTGGATTTATGAGTAGCCTATTAAAAATAGGCTATAAAAATAGTTTTTTTGAAACTCTTCCCATGAAGTCTATTCCATAAAATTTAGTCAGAACAGTTCTTCCCAGGATTTACTATAGCTGATATTTTCCTTAAAAATAGCAAAACCATTCCTAAGTCTGCAAACAACACATAATGAGACAGGTTCTCAGAGATGGCCTCAAGTTTTGCAAGGTCTGTAGGTCTGTTTTGGGAGTGCCAGTAATTGTGTTACAGATCTCAGTGGGTGAGCAACAGGTTCTTGCTGAAACATTCTGGAATTGCTGCTTCAGATGTTCATTAATTCCCCACTGGTTTCCAACTTCAGATGACTTTGCTTCTCTAATGTGGTAATCCTTGTTTCAGTTTTCCTTCTGAAAAATGTTTCATCTTTTGATGGGCTTTTTAGTCAGAATATATATTCAGCCCCCCACTAGGATTAAAAGAGGAAGAAAAGATTCCAATACAATTAAGGTAAAAATACTTCACCCCTCATCCAGATCACTGAAGCCTGCTACTATCCACCTGAAGCGCCATGTTTACCTCCTCCAAGGTAAAGAGTTGCTCCGTCAGATCTCAACAGTCATTAGTATTGCTGTTACAGCTGTCATCATCTTTCAACATTCTCAGCTTAAACCAATCTTTAATTCTCTTCATTTGGCAGCTTTAAGACAAATTCATTTAAAAGTTACTTTGAAATAATTCAAAAGTACTTGGCTTTCCTAAAAGCAATTTTTCTTGTTGCTTGGGATAAAAGTACCAATAAAAATGCTCTAACACCCCTTCTGGAAAGAGCAAAGGAATTCACAGAAGAAAAGATACCACCTTTACACTGAAATGCACACAACTGCTTTACTCATCCAGGCCATTCTGGATGCACGCTCTGCTCGTAATCATATAACTATGTATTATATAGATACATAACTATAAGTTGTTTGCATTGCCTAACAAAAATCCTTACAACCCAACCCAATCCAACCCCCTTCTCCCCCAGTTCAACTCAGCTCAACTCAAAGTTTAGAACCCCACACTTACACAAGTCTTTTATAGCCCTCTGGTTGCTCATCAGTCTTATACTACATTTCCCCAAATGCCTTTGACTTGTAGTCTGGCATCAAAGAGTCAATATTCATGCAGTGTGAAAAAAAAAAAAAGTACCATTTATGCCTTCAGTTTTGCAGGACGTTCCTGATAGCACCACCACTTTAGAGATACGTTATGGAGTGTACCTCTGAATCATCAGTTTATTTCAAAAAGAAAAGTGATTTGGGATTTCTGATAATTTACTCCACCCTTTCTTCTATATTGTTTATGGCAATGAATGCCACTTCTAATATTAGGTGAATAAGGCAAGATGAGTCTCTTTTCTTTCATATGAAGTCCTTTTTTTAACCTAATATGCTGTTCACTCGTGACTGTCAGTCACCCACCCATTTATTCTGCATTCTTACATCTGCTTTTTCCAACAGTCACAACAGTATTTAGCCCCAAATATCTGCATGTTCTTTCAATGCATCAATTAATTCTGCCCCTGAAACTCTATGTTATTCAAACTCTTCAGATTTCATATTAGTTTTCTTCCTGCAGACCCAGCTAAGGAAACACATGAGTAGGTTCCCAAACGCAAGTGGATTTTATTTTGAGTTGCTCAAGGCTATCAGAATCCAACTCATCCTGTTTTTTAACATCATTCTTTTAAAAATATGAAGTTTGAAACAAACAGAATTTGTTGGGTTTTTTTTTTAGGTTGCAGTATTGTAACAAGATGTTTTCACCTTATTGCAAAATCATCACTTGATAATAAGATAAATGGGGACTTCCTAGAAATTAGGGTGGGTAAAACTGCACCTGAAGTTACAGGAATATACCTTAACTAATAAAAAGGAATTTTTTTGCTGGAGGTGGCAGAGATGGATTAGAAGTAATCCACGTCATTACTTCTAACACATATTTGTAGGAATAGACTGCAGCAGCTGTGAGATTGCATAATGGGTCCTAAAATGTCTCTTGGCCAGAGCAGTAAATCAGATGCTACTAAAACTAGTTGGAAATTTCTCTGTGGCTTCTTGTTGTTGTTGGAAAGGGATGATTTACTGAAATCAGAATATTTTAGGAAAATTCACCTCTAAGTTCAGAATGAAAGATTTGTTAGGTTTGGTTGCTTAAAATGGCAGACAAAATGTTTTGTGAGCTCCAGAATAGTCATTGTGGTGAACGATACCAACCTGGGAAATAGGAAACCAAGTTGAATAGTCCATTCTCCCTTTGGAAGCAGGTATTTTACATCCCTGGGGAGTAATCTCATTATGGATCTGCAGAATCAAACTCTTACATTTTACCTTTACAGTCTTCCCATGATTTCTGTTAAGTATGTCTTGAGCCGGAAGGAAAAGACTGATAGTGTGTCTTGGTGGACAGGTAGTGGACAGATAGTCTGGGCCACTTAATTAGGATGTGAGAGTTCAAGATTCCCTACATCAGTGAGTACTCATTTATTAAAAAAGAAAAGATCTGGCAGTAGACACTTAGAGAAAACTTACATCAGTTGTCAGATAAGAAGGACTTATCTATGATGCAGGGCTGGTAAAATCAAGACTTCCGCCTGGATCAAGGAAAGTAAAAGCTTAAATGTGTAACCCTTCTTCTTCCAGGGGATGTGCTTAATCTGCTAGTTGGATCCATTAAAAGACAGTATCTTTTGGTTTTGAGATGAAATTTTTTGAGGCAAAGGAACTACTTTTGCACTTTAATTGCTACCTGCAAGCTAAAGCCAAATCCTGGACCTAATGTTAATGTAAGGCATTGATTCTTGCTGTCACTATTCTTTGTGTATCTATTCCCTTCCCCTTCTTCTTTCATCTCTTCTTTTTTTTTTTTTTTTTCCTGCTTAATAAGGCTTAGCCAGACAAGATTTCAACTTTTATAAAATTGCTGTGAATCTGTGACCATAATGACTGCTAAAAGCAATTTTAAAAAACCCCACAAAGCGAAAAAAACCAAAACATTATGCTTGTTCAAGTTTGCAGATCTTTGGCAGGCTAAAAATCTGTACAGCTGTGGGTTTTTTTCTTTTTTTTCTTTTTCTTTTTTTTTTTTTTTTTTTTAACAGAGAAGCTCTAAGCAAAGTAAGCACCATGAAAAGCATATTTCTTCTGCCTTTTGGGTAATTTTTGTCTTGTTCTGTTTTCAGGGAACTAAGACTGAAAAGGCAATGACTGCTTGAAAAATCTCCAACTAATTTCTGTTCTTTTCTTTTAGAAGGACAGCTATTATAATATTTTAACATTGTGAGAAAGACTATTAAATAGATGCTTCTTTTCTATAAATCTTTATAGAGATAAAGTAAAAAGAAATAAATTAAATATGTGTCTTAATATTTTACATTGCAAATGATCTTTCTCTTGTATTGAAAAAGGTAGAGGGGATTCTATATTATGTAATTTCTACCCATTTAAATCAACACTTGCAAACTGATGTCCTGACTGAGGAATCTAAATGGGAAAATAAAATCTGGCTTGATTCTTTTGCAAAAGAGATTTAACAAATGAACAAACAAAACTAACACAGAATAGAAAAAAAAAAAAGAACAAAGCTAGTTTTTCAGCTGCTACTAATCACTGGTTAGTATTTGATTATTCAGTTCACTAGTTTGCCAACCATGGTTTTACAGTCTTAATATAAGAGAAAGGGTTTTAAAAAAAGTTTTAGTGTAATCAAACCATCTGTAATAGTTCATTAGTCACATGTGGTGATCTTAACGAGGCTTGGCGTGTGTTGGGCTTGGCCCAAAGATTTCCACCTTTGTACCCCTCAGGTAATTCTAATTTTCTACACAGAAATCAGTGTGTGGATGGTTCAGCCTTGTTAAGACGACCTTTAAAAACAACAAAAGCTGTGGATGAAACAGCTTTGCTAAGCTGTTGCAACAGTGGAACAGAGGTAGTTGAAATACTATACAAAACTTAATTTTCCCTTGAGGAAGGAAAGAACCAGGATATTACCCTGAGCTCTTCCCCTCCTATTAAGTAAGTTTTACTCATCTGGCTGGAAAATGGCAGCCAACATCCTCAATTCTCCCTGTAGGTATGGAGAGCCATGGAAAGCATTGTGCAGTTTTGTTATTGTATCTGAAATGGGGATACTGAATGGCATAGCCATTAATCAGTTATACTCCGAGGCTCAAGATGTCTAACCACAGCACAAGAATAGTCAGGAAGAATCTACTTTTCTCTTATTAAACTGCTGAGAAAACAACCTGAATATATTTGACCTACCATATACCTGCACATTGCCCTGATAAAGTCAGGCAATAGTACTCCTAGAAGTACATATGGGACCATTGATTCTGAATCACAGCACAATGGTTCTGCCAAATTGAATTCTTACAGAGCGAGTGTTCAGGCATGGCTTCAGGGCAATCACCGAGGCTCCATCTTGTAGCAGGAGATATATGCTAGCTTTAAACTAACTAGGTTGGGTATTGCTATCAATGTAGCCATAGCAACACAGAGCTTAGCTGGTGCTCATCTCTGATCTGTGGCAGAGACGTGCTAGCAGCCAAAGCACTTGCTGGTTATTCTAAAGCTAGCTTGGGTATACCTGTTTGATCTGAAGTGCCTGCACTAAACACCTACTCTGAGCTTGCTAGGAGACAGATAACTCCACGATGAAAATCTTAATGCATGCTGGCTATCTGCTGGAAGATTGGACCTTCAGATTGGGCAGTATTTGAATGAAGAACTTTGTAAGAACAGGGCATTTCGGTTATGTAAGGAATATGATGAGTGCTTTTCTAGAATTGGACTGCCTGAACATTTTATTACTATTACTGTCATTAGTTGCCATTGCTTTTGATGTGGTTGAATACAGAAGAGTTCTAACTTATGTTTACTCTCTTCCAAATACACTTGCACACATATATGCATAAACATCAACAAATAAAAATTTGCCCAAAGGAATATGCAAGTTGAAAGACAAAACAGAAAAATTTAGTATTTCATACCATTTTCCGGATGGTAATGTATTTGAGGTTTTGAAGCTGTTAAATACTATAGAACAAAAGACCTTACAATTATCCAAAGAGAAATACTTAGTGGATGTGGGAAAGGTCTATATGTAAAGAAAACTGAAAAAGGAACACATTTTGTTTTATGGCTCTTTCATTTACAAATTTAATGTCTATTCTGTTTCCTGAATAATTAATGGAAGATAAATAAAACATTATTTTGATGGAACAAATCACTTCCTTTTGTTTGTGGTTTTTCAGTCTATACAATCCATTGTGGATGGAGTTCATAATTTAATACAACTTAAATAAATTTTAGAGTAAGATTTTTAAGGCTGTTGCGAAATATTGCTTATTTTTATTTTACTTCCATTACACATCTGTCTCTCTGGATATGGCCAGACCTTTTACAGCGGATCATTTATTGACAAACAATACTTAACTCAGAGATATTTGTGAAAATGTGTCATTTGATGTAAACTACATTTAAAAATACAGTATTTTTTCACTGATGAAATATTCTATTTGACATTTTTAGAACAGATATTTTATTTGTTTAATTTTATTTGTAAAATATTAATGTTAAGCCTCTTCTTACCTGAAAGAATATGTTTTGATTTCATCAACATGAAACAACAGAATGCAACTAGATTCTTTCTTATTTTCATTTATTTAGAAACAACATTTGGTTTTTAATTTTCAATTTTTTTTTTTTAAATAGAAAATGCAATCTCTGGAAAAAAACCATGGAAAATGAAGTAATCTACAAACCTTTACTTCACACTTAAATATCTTCATTTTTATACAGAGAAGTTAGGCTTGTCTATTAACCTATTATTTGAATAGTCTTTTGTTACTATCTATAGTAGCAATGTTATTCTCAAGTCTATTAGCAAGATTAACAGTGAGAAGGCAATATCAACTTTAAGTAGGAATATTCCTCTTATCTTTCTGTAGTGTTTTTTAATTCTTTTACATGCAAAACCTTCTCCAAAAGGAATGGAAGCTTGCTTGACTAAGGATGACTGTATTGCCAAGATCAAACATTCACAAGCACTTTTCAGTTAGAGACTTTTTTATGTATGGATTTTGAAGGTAAACTTGGGTCAAGTTGTCCACTTTTCCTATACAAACATTTACTGCAGAGGTTTCCAAATGATATGTAATTCTTGCAGGTGGTAATCCTGGTAGGTGTGGGTAAGAATGGTGAACCTGACAGAAATTCAATAGTTTCTATATATACTCAGACTTATGAGCTCACTGAAAGCTAAGCTAGAAACAAACTCAAAATAGGATCTTGCACTACACTTCACTGTTCAAGAAGGCCCTGCCTGTTTCTTTTTATCTTCCTGATTAACTCATGTTCATCACTACATTTTTCAGCTAGAAAACAACAACAGTAACTGTTCAGTGAATGGGAAGATAAGCTCAAAAGCATTGCTTCCTGCTGTGAAAGCTCTGAAAAAGACAGACAATATTCAGGGACAAGTGGCTGGCTATGGTCCTCCACAAAGTCTTAAAATTAACCTTACCTCTCTCCCAACAGCTTTCACTTCAGAGCAATGTAGATCTTCACTGTGGGTTTCCAAGTAAAGATGGGGAGATCCCTGCTCCTGCACTCCAACAACTATGCTGTGAAAAAAACCAGTGGCTCTCAAGAGACAATCTGAAACAAACTGTGATGGCCAAATAGTCACCCATTAGACCTACTGCTGATTGCATCCTTGCCAGGAAGCTATTTCAAAGTCACTTGTGGGGTGTTGTCCTCTGTGGAAGCTGGATTTTCAGATGGTCCATGGTAACAGTTGAACAGTCCTTTCTCAGAGATGTGAAAATTAATTTCACTCATTGACAGATTTTTTAACCTGAGTGTTGTTAGGCAGAAAGTGTATATGTCCCAGACTTTTCTAATGGTCAAAATCTTCTCAAATTCATTTGGAAGGTGGGAGTATGGGTAGAATTCTCTCTTTTGGTAGGACTGCTGGTCAACCATTGACCCTAGCAGGTGGCCTGGGTGCTCTGTAATGAAGAAATTGTGCTGTAGGACAAAACAAGCTACTTGCATTGCATGGGTTTTCATGGAGGTCCCTCCTCATTCCTTGGATGAAGAAATGTCGCTGGCTAATTATGAGACTTGAAGGAAAATGGAAGGTGGCTTATAACAAGTTTAGCAGCTACGTTTGCAGTCATTCTTCTGTTGAAGTTGCTAAGTAAGGAATGGTTCCCACCCATACAGAAAAATTTGATTTTTGATGGAGTCCAAAGAACATTAGTCTCGAATGTCAAGTTTTGTTAAGGATATTTTGTGACATTTCCTCACAGGGTGAAGAAAATTGTACAGAGACCACTGTTAAAAGGAGGATGTGACTGGAGGAATTTTGTCTTCTAGCCTTTCCATCATAATGAAGTAACAGTTCTAATCTGGATTTTCAGCACATGCTCATGAACAGGACTACACAATCATGAAGAAACACTGTTGTATGGCGACTAAGTTCACTTGTCTGTCTTGTGCAGGTACTGTATCTTGTGACTGATTAGGAGTTAGGAGACACCAATCATGTGCAGGTAGGTGGATAGAAGATATCTGTGGATTCATGAAGTCTGGGGAATCCTTCCTGTGCAAATCAGACATTATTACTGTTAAGTTTCTCTGAACTTATGTCTGCACTTTTTTATATACTGTGAGAAAAGATTTTACTTGCTGAAAATCACACGTGGTCAAATCTGAGAGGAGAGAGGAAGGAAGGTCGAAGGAAACAGCAGCTGCAGTTGTATACAGGAGTTGCTGAGAGGCAAACGGGCAGCATCCACAGGCAGGGAGGGTTCACTGGCCAGTAAGACCTGCCAGTACTGGCCAGTGTTTTCCCAGACTCAGTCTGTTACTTACAATTCTAATCAGTTTTCAATATCTCTTTTTTATTATACCTCTGCAACTTATGCTACTAATGATAATTTAAAGTTTATACTGCTCTAAGAAATAGAGATCATTATTTTGAATGTTAAACCCTTAATTTTACTACATGGCTTAAGCAGTCATGAGATAGCTTGTACATAATCATATTCTGTTCTGAAAGAAACTTTTCCTTGTGTACTACTGTTATATAAAAAGGCAGGTACACCCTTTCTGTCACAGTCAGTACATATTAATAAAACCTTATATAAATTGCTGTGGGTGAAAGTAACTGGAAACGTACTGGTGAGCTTAGGTTCAGGTTTGGGATTTGTTTGGCAAGCCAAGGAGCATATTCTTAGGCACAGGGCATTTTCCTGACTCTGATTTGATATTTTGAGTCTGTATGGACAAGAGCTCACAGAGTTCCTACCATGACCATGCTGTTTTAGGTAAAAGCTGGTTTGTATAAGTAAAGCTAGTCCTAACACTAGTATAAGGAGAGCTAGGGTTAAAAAAAAAAACATGAAAAAAAATAAAAGAGAGAGAAATCTTCGAAGCTCAGGAATGATTGATCTGCTTCTTTCCAAGTAATAAAAGTAAGGAAATATTTTTGAAGCATTTTTATTACTCTGAACCTTTGTATCATCAATTATTTAATAAAGTATGTCCTAGAGAAAACTTGAAGAATCTGACAGAAACATTTGAATACTATTTGGACTGCCTTAGCTAGTAAAATGGTCCATCAACCTCCTAGAAGTAATTAAGAAAATATAGTTCCAAAGGTACTTGATAGAGGAATACCCAGAGAGAAATACAAGGTTATGAGACTTTCCCCAAATTATTTATTAGTCTTTCTCCAAAAGCAGAGCTACAAATCAAGGATGAGACTGTGCCTTGCTGCTGTCAGATGTCTTACAGAACTTGAGGACTGAATTACATCTTTTTCTAAGAGCAGTGGTTCTTTTTTGTTTTACATGATTTATACTTGCACCCTAAGTGAATATAGCTACAGTGACAAGATATTATCTCCTTGTACATCAAAATTTTGCAGAATCTAACCTTTGTTAAAAAAGGGGGTGTTAATTCTTAATGTGCTTTATAGAAGCATTTCTTTTTGCTTAACTTGCATGATATTTTTACATCAGTTTCTTAATCAAACACTTTGTGTCAGTTTATGATGTGTTTCTTTACAGGAGCTATTGATTCTTTTTCCTTCTGAACATTTTTTGGTCATCTTCAAATTTGCTTACTATCACTCATGAGATTTTAGGTCAACATCAAACATATTTACTGTGAAAAAATTAAAAACATTAAACAGAGGTAAAATTTAAAATATTGCTAATGTAGCAATCTTAGCTGACTCACATAGTCCCTCTAGTTACATTAGATGAAAATAATTTAAAACTGCATAAACAATTTTAGAGATATTTTACACCTAAGATTTCTTTTATTGTCTGTGTTTATCAGGTTGTATTCTTACTAGGTCATATGACTTATCAGCTTATATTCAGGGTCAGTAGGTCTGTATAGTTACTATAAATTTAATCATTTTCCTGACCAATTTCCTCTGAGTGAGTGGAATTGTACTTTAAATGGAGAACTTCTATAGACAACACAGTAAGCTGACTATAATTAGAAGTACCAATATCATTTAACCTGAGAAGCTGCACACAGCTATGCCCGAAATTTTATGCAATCTGTATGATGCTTGCCTGATGGGTAAGACCTTTCAGGTTTATGTATCTCTTAAAAGACATCTTAAGACAACATTTCTTTTTTGTTCTTTCATTTTGTAAGTAATTTAATCTGAATTAATGTTCTGGAAGCTTTTTCTTCTACAAAAGCTTCAGAAAATACTATAAAGATAATTAAATTTTTGTACTAAATAGGACTAGACTGCATGGCTTTCCTGGTTGTGAAGCCACGCTCATTTAAATTTAGGTACCTGCCAGGTCCAAAAATGGGATTCTTATTGTTTTTCTGTGTTGGCCCCTACAGTTATGCTTCCATTCTTCTTTTTATGATCTTTGCATTTGACTAGTAGTTAATTGCACTTGGAGACAATGAATCACCCATAAGATAATAGGATGACGAATATACTAAGTAGAAGGCAATATTTTATTCCAAAAACTAGTATCTTTATGACCAGGCAAAGGACACATATATGAATATTGTGCTAAGCTTTGATACTCATAAAAATGCTTTAAATTACTGAGGAAGAAAGCAAAATAGAAGAATGAGAAAGGAAATTTTTACCTTTAAGAGAATAATACCACTTGTAACATTAAACTATAGAATAAAAGTTTCTGCTACTGTTTGGAAACTATTCTCACATGGACACCTGCAGAAGTTACTAACGAGCTGGGCCAAAGAAATCAAGAGCAAATATATATAAATAGTACAGAGATGTTGTGCCAAAGCCTATGACATATAAAGCTTTCTTGCTTTCTTCTGCCCCAGAAATTGGCAACAAGGCTTTTCTCCACCATGAGTCCAGAAACCTGTTTTCATTGAGCTATGGAGGCAAATATGTCCTGTGGTTTGTTAGCTAAGAAGAGGAAAAGGCTAAAATCTTTTAACACTGCCCCAGAGTACAAATTTTATTTTGGTTGTTTTAGCAGGTATTTATGTTCAGGTCAAATCATATGTCCCATACTAAATGCAAATATCAACACCTTGTACTGCCTTTCCTTCAGTATCAGGTTTAGCTTTCCTGACTGAAACCCCATTCAAAGGCAAATGAAAAATTCAACAAAGTTAAAAAAGGAGTCACCCTTCCACCTTTGGAGCTGCTATGCATCTCTTCTACATATTGGTAAACAGAGAGCTTCACTCTTCTATGATTCCCTTTGTTCTTTACACATTTCATCTCCAAGAGGAAGAATTCCAGTAATTCTGTTCCCAGTAAAGAGGCAGTTCTGGGCAGTCAGTTCTAATCCTTAGAAAATGGGGCTGAATCCTGTAGCAATAACCATATTGAGTAAGCCATCACACAGTATCTCTTTTTTTTTTGTTTCTAAAAGACTGCATTTCATCTTCAAATTAATAAGAATTATGTACAGAAGCTCTTCTTGTCCAAGCCAATTTCCTCTTGCAGTTTTCTTTTCTGTTCAAATCCCTAGCCAGCAGTCATGCAGAGATAAAAACTCCTGAAGCTGCTCTGCTTTTTAAATCCAGTGGCACAGGCAGCACTTCACAAACAGCTTGTACAGCATGCATGCACAAAAGTGACTTGCTGATTGGATTGACACGTTCTGTCCTGTAAATCAGCACAGAGAATATGTGATCACACAGGAAATCATCCCTCTAGGAAAAAATGACTTTTATTTGGATTTGTGTAAACATTCAGAAATAAAATATACTGAAAAAACATACTGCTTTTTCATCCTCCTCATGCTCCTCTCTTTCCTCCAGAGAAGTAAGAATGTAAACTTGCTGCAATGCCTATACCGTTTTTTTGGTTTTATTTTTGCTTGGACAATGTCCACCAAATTCACTTTGGTTCCTGTATGTACCTCTGAACAAACTCTCATAGTCTGATTCCAAAGACATATATTATTTGTCTCTGCTACAGTGGGGACATGACAAGGTGTGATTGGCCTGGTAGGCCTATTGTTTCCAGTCCTACATGCATCCATGTCTGAGCATCTGGCATTAAATGGTGTGCTGATTTTGGTAAGATCTCCACGGAGATCAAATATTACAGAACAGGGAATATTTCATGTAAGTTATTGATTCACACAGCATCTGTCTTATGGAAATTGTTCATTGTTCAAGTTTGTGAAGACTTATGGAGAAGTGTAATGATAGACAGTATTACGCAGTAATCTATTGCTTTGTTTAAGTTTTTCCTTTGTATTTTTGAATGATTTACAATCTTACAATGTAAGATCCTATACTGTCTTCTCTTTTGTAACCCTAAACTGTTAATGTCACTTATTAGCACCCATTTTAAAATTTGATTAATGTTATCCAAGTTTAATTCTGACAACATTTATATATTATCCCACTTCTTTATGCAGTCAAAATTCTATAGCAGCAATGTGAGTATTGCTTATATTAGGACTGCTAGAGCTGATTGTTAAAACTGTTTCTTGTATAAAAGAACACAGGCACTCCTTACCAAAAATAATTCAGCTCACACAATATTTATCAGTATCTCCATGCCATGTTGACAAAACACTGTTTTGCACCAGGTAACATTCTCAGGTGAGTAAACTTGGAATAAAAAATCAGAAGACCTCCTGTGCTCCAAGGAGTAGTGATGGTCCAAATCCAACTCTCCATAGAATTGGTAAGGTCAGAAAACCTAACTGGTTTTTAAATAAGTTGAAAAATTATTGTGAGATATGATTTTGTGAGAAAAATAGGAACTGGGTCAACTGAGAAGAATCAGTGAATCCCTGAAACAGTTTCTGCTTGCTCTTAACTCTAGTGAAAGCCATTTTGAAAGGTGCGTGTGAAGAATAGTTGTGACCACAGGTGCCACCAGGGCATAATATAATTAGTTCCCTGAGGTATTTCAAACAAAGATGTTGATATCATTCCTATACCTTCTTTTAGTTACTTTATTCCATCAGACATAGTAGTTTTGACCTGAATAGATTTCAGCTAATAGTTTGGTAATCAGCTACTAAAGACAGATAAATTGATACGCAGACAGATAAGCATATATGGACAATATTCTCCCTCCTGTGTCCCTAGTAAACCTCAGTGACCCGAGAATACTCCACACTATTTTCTGTGAAGTAAGTGGATAGCTCCAGCCCATGTTATGAAATGAGAGCATTTTAGATTATTAAAGCTGTTCATGGTTCAGTGCAATTAAGATGGGACATTATTTAACAGACTTTGTAATGGCATCTTCTGTGTCCAGGGCTTAGACTTTAAAAAATCCCTATTGCTTGTCTCTATTTGTCTGTTTTCTGTTACTCAGTTGAGTGTGCTTACGTTTCACACTGGAGTTCCAGCCAGTCCAGTACAGCAGCACAGAAACAGCAGCGATACACTGGCCATCCACATGTCCATTGCTGTTATCAAAATGTTCCCAAGCACAGCAGAGTAAGATGATCAGCCGTTCAGCAGACAGCAAGCAGTGAAAGCAAAAAGCAGCCTCTAAAAAGCACTAGACTCTAATATACAGTAAGGCAAGCAAGCCCCATGGCAAGCTCGGGAGCCTGCTAATTCATAGTTAAACAGCAATCACAGCTATAAATTCAGTCTAGCACATTCCAATCAAACCTGTCATTATCTAGAAGTCTTTGAGCCCCACATTGGGGTGGAGAACACATATAAAGCTGGGGGGAGAAGAAGGAAAGGGGGGGAAGTTTGGAGTGATGGCATTTGTCTTCTCAAGTAATGGTTACACGTGACAGAGCCCTGCTTTCCTGGAGATGGCTGAACACCTGCCTGCCCATGGGGAGCAGTGAATGAATTCCTTGCTTTGCTTTGCTTGCGCACGTGGCTTTTGCTTTCCCTATTAGCCTGTCTTTAGCTCAACCCACAAGTTTTCTCACTTTTACTCTTCCGATTCTTTCCCCCATCCCAGTGTCAGGGGGAGTGAGTGAGTGGCTGTGTAGTGCTTAGTTGCCAGCTGGGGTTAAACCGTGACAAAGTTTCATGGTAATATACACACTGTAAATACAAATCATCTTAGGGGAGTCTGGTAAGGTTTGCCTTGGGGAACAGATAGGTGGACTACTTTAAACTGCACCTTTCCTACAACAGCAAACAAAGGCTGAGATTAGTGAAGGAACAAAGAAACTTTCAGATAATACTGCTCTTGAGACATCTGACACTAGCTGACTGATAAAAAAATGGAAGCAGGTTGATCCCATTAACCACTGCCTCTCCACATCTTAAACATGGCCGAGAAGTTCAGACTTCTATCACAGAATCATATCAAAGTTGTTGAGCAGCAGTGAACGACAGCTGCTGAAAACCCAAAGATGACAATGGCTCCCCTTGAGGCAACGAGGGGTACTTCGTAGACTTCCCATGTGCAGTGATTTGAACAGGTACTCAAGGTCTGAATATAAGGAAGACACTGAGATAACATTCCTGAGTTTGTGATGGTTAAGATGGCAAACCAGAACCTTTCAGGATGATCTTTGTGTGAGTTGCTGTGGTTACTAGAAATCTGGGCCAGTGGCTCTACACTGCTGTAAGCAAGAGGCCTCTGTGGAGCACCAGACATCAGAACTATCTAAGGCCTCTGCAGGGAACCAGGAGAGTCATTAAAGCAATTCAAGGGAAAGGATGTTGTGTGAGCACAAAAGAAGAGTGTGAAAAAGGTCCTACTTTATTTCTCTGCTATGCAGACTATCTGCACGGAAGAGAAGAAACTGGTTGCTCTCAGCTGGAACTAGGTAGAGGAATAAAGGCTAAAGCCAAATCATTTGCCTTAGAGGGTATACAAGGTATATGCACATCACCAGGTATATATACAAGGTATATTACATCACCAGCATGAACAAGGTAGCTGTAGGGGAATTTTAGGGGGTGGAGCCTTGTAAGGCCACCCATACCTGGATAATCATGTTAGTGATGCTATGCAAGGCCAGTATTGCTTGAGGAACAACATCAGAAACAGCAAATTCAAGTACAGGTGTAGCAGAATTGGAACTAATGAGGAAAAAAATTAATTAGGGGATTGTTCTCCATTTGGGAGGAGTTTGGACACAGAAATGGAGGTTTGAAGGAGGCAGAAAGTTGAGTTCAGAAATTGAAGAATCCAGAAATTGAAGAAATGAGAAACAAGACAAAAAAATCATGTAAACAACAAAGGAGCCTGAATCTTTAGCCAGTATGATTGTGGACACCTATGGTTGGGAATGGAGTTGTGGGTCCAAGATCACTGGGACACCACAGGGAAAACCCCTTGGACCACCCACTCCATCAGGCTTATGCCCAAGAAACTTGGAGTGGAAGGGTGGACTGAAGATGGATAGACCTGAACCCCAATAGTAAGAGGTGTGGGAGGGAATGTTGATGAGTTTGTAATTCAGTAGTAGTTGTGATTCATAACTTTTAATAATAATTTTTAGATTTAAAATTGTGTGTTATAGTAACACAAAATTGCTAACTATAATTTAGCAATAGTAGTATGTTTATTAGATAATTAGGTTATTGATTTTAGTATTGGTTTATTTGCTTCTCGATAGTGTGTTACTTAATAAATGCTTTTGTCTCTTAGATAGTTACATCTCAAGCTCACAGTCTGGAGGGATAGAATCAGACTCTGAAGTAAGAGCAGCTCCTTCACCAGGAAACCCAGCTACCTGTCAGTTCTGAATCACCTCTCAGCCTTTCAGTCATGAAGACAAATCGTTTGGAATGGCTGGAGATAAAAGATGAATCCCACCGAAGATTAAAGATGAACCATCCAGCACCAATTCAGGCATGAGTCAGACACGTACATCTCTTGACAGCGTTGAGTGCGGAGCAACAGGATAAAAGATCTGTCCCAGAAATAATCAGGACATCAAGGTTATGAAATGACCTGAGATAACAGATGTCAGCTTTTAGAGCACCACCAAACAAGGCTTCACAAAGGGAAAAAGCCATAAGCTGTATTCCCTTCTCCTTTATCACAGCAGGGCTTTTTTCATGTTTTTGAAGGGCTGCTCACTTGTCATGGAGAAAAGTCTAGAGAGGACTTATCAGATGACATATAATTAGGATGGAGCAGGCAGTCATCTTCAGACAGTGAGGTGACAGACACACATAATTATGATCTGGCCTAGCAAACCTAATGATAACCATGTGAAGCTCTAGAAATTCTGAAAGCTTGAAAGGAAAGTCCTTTGTAACAATAGAAGTATGCTAGTTTCTTTACAGTAGATCTGAAAAAAGAAAGAGGGTGCTGGCTACTGAAGCACAAAACATGCTATAAGATAGGCTGTGAGAAAAAGAGGAAAAAAAAGGATCCTTTAGATGCTCGTAGTTAAAAAAAAAAGTGTAGGACAAGGATACTAAGAGATTTGAGTATTGGATAGACTATTGGTTGTGTATAGAGGCTGTAATTTGCTGAATTTACCCTGTGAATTATAAAGTCCTGGCACTTATACAGCAACAGGTGAGTAAACATGCTTGAGGAGGAACTTGGTAAAGGAAACTTCTCAAAATATAGCAGCCTGATGAAGAAAAACTAACTGCTAGTCATGATCATCCTTTTAGGGATCCCATCTGCAATGGACTGAATGTCTAATTGACAAGTAATAACTTCCCAGAGTGCAGACTGAAAGGTGTAAGCTGAAAGCAACACGAGAACGTGGCCCTATAGAAGAAATTGGTAAGTCATCCCTTATTTGTGGAGAAAACTGTGGATGGAAAGAAGGCACGCTAAAAAGATTAAAGCCTACTGGCTGCAGCAGACGGTGTGATGTAGAAGCATAACCCTGTACATTCTGCGTGTGGAAAATTAACTGGTTTAGGAGCTCTCATACTCTTGTCAGAAAACTAGATATCTTCTGCACAGAAGTTCTCCCTACTGCTACCTTCATGCACTGGTGTTGATTTTCAAAAATCCCAGAGAATTTCAAGAGATTAGGGGACTGTCAACATAATTCTAATATTAGATTGGCAAAAGGGATGACCCAGAGATCTGTCTATTGACATCAGCAATGGAAGAATAATGAAAATTGTGCAAAACAGTGGAAGTCTAAATTAAGGACTCTAACATAAAAGAATTAGAAGTTAAAAATGTAATTTTAATGCCAGTCAACATGGTATCAAGAAATGTATGGTTTGCAGACAAAGCCCTTTCCTGTTGACAAGATTATGTCTGGTTGTAATAGACAGTCATGTTGATAAATGCATTTGACTTAATATCACATTCCATTCTGATTTAAAAGCTTTCACTGAATGAAATAATGCAGTCTACACTCAGTCTATATTCAGTAGTGCACAGATTAACTCACTGATGGGCACTGAAATGAAAGCTGTGAGTAGGGAGATATCAGTGTCTCATAGCAGCTATGACAGGGCATAGTTTTTGTAGGATCAGGTAGTTGTGAGAGATCTCTGCAAGGTGAGCTGGGAGAAGCCTTGCTGGTCCCCATCACTCCCCTCTGCTTGGAAACTGCCTTTATATGCAGGTCCTTCCCTTGGTCCCTGCCAGAGCCATACTGTAGTTATGCTTGCCATGTACCTTGTTGATCCTTACCTACTGACTTGTTTTTCTGGCTTGACCTCAGACCTGCTTCATCCTTATGGACTTACCCAGCAATCACTGGGCTGTGGCTGACCCTGGTACCATCACTGGACCCGTTCTACTCTTCTTACCACAGAGCTGCTCCCTGCATGGTTGAGGGCACTGCCATGCCAGCTGTATTCTTACCCTTTATTCCCAGCTCCCTGAATCCTGCAGTGCAGCTGGTCCTGCTGGTCCTTGACATGATGTACAAACCATTGCTGACCATTTTCTCTAGAGATTTGGTCCCAACATGGTGCTGTTCTGGAGACTAGAGTTATTGTCTCCTTTCTCTAAAGTTGTATAGGTTCTACTGTATCCTTTGCCTATAAAAAAGTATAGACTGCATTTCTTTTAATGTGTAAACATTTATTTAAATTCTATGTCCTATCCAGGAGGAGAAAGAATGGGACTTGTTTGGTTTGTGTTTTTTTCTGGCTAGTTTTGTATCTGTGTTCAAAATCTATAGACGACCAAGAAATTTCAGATGTGCTTGATACTGCTGTCTTTTATTGCAGCTATAATAATGGGATTTCTTGTGGCCTGAGAGAAGGACAGAGAGGGAGGGATAAAAAGAAAACATAAATAATATCTAGACAAGAACAATATAAATGAATAAACATATGAGAAAAAAATACTCTTAGACGTAGGCAGTAAATTGTTTTAATGCAATGGATACAGTCTATGGGCTGTCATCATGGGAACACCTTTGTGGTCATAGAAGAGAAATAAGCAACTTTCCTCTGAATAAGGAGGCTACTGATGCCACTCGCTCTCCAAAATACATTTATTGAGGTGGTCCTTGGCAGTGTAATAACAACTAAAGCTCCTGCTGGAGGCAAACTGTACTGCTTAATATTGTTATTCTCTGTCTCGTGTCTTTGGAGACACCAATCAATGAGGATTACTTTGATACGGTAAGCTCAGTATTATTGTACATTAATACACTAATGGTACTGTATCATCTTTTCATGTCCTCAGGCAGCACTGGGGAGCTAGAGCTATATAGAAATAAATTAGAAGTGAAATTTAGATGCAAAACTAAGCAGAAGGCAAAACCCTCTAAACAGAAGAAAGAAGAAGCTAGCTGCAAACAACAGGCTCAGCAGAGGAAAAGCAAACCACCTACCTAACATTTAAAAGAATCTCAAAGGAAAGACATAGAGTTAAGGCTACCAGTCCAATTACTTGATGTACTTCAAGGAGAAGTTAGGCGACTAAGGCGACAGGCTCAGTGGGAGACCCTGAATAGAACTCTATTTTTTATTACTTTCTTTTTTTTTTTTTTTCTCCAAACAGCACATTTGTTTCAGTGTATCAGAAAAGTAAACTGAAAAAAAGAAAAAAGATAATTATTTGGGGTACTAAGATTTTCATCCAGAGTCTGGGAACAAACTTTATCATAAGTAATTTTACTGGCACTGCAGTGTCTTTGGCAGGCTTTTCTTAGTTGACAGGATAATTACCCCACTAGTGGAGAACTGGAGCTGTTAATTGCCTACTGCCTTCTGCATTCTTTGATGACTTTAACCCCAACAGCAGTATGGAAGCTTCTGAGTGAAGGAATGACCATTGTATTTGGCTCTGCATAGGCACTACCTCTGATTGTACTGAGGGGCTCCAAACCATGGGATCTAACCAAAGCAAAACATGGTTAGAGTCTTACAAATTTAGTAAGTCCTGTCAGTCAGGCCAGTCTCAGAATGATGTTACAACCATATGAAACAGAGTTCAGAGAAACACGCATTTTCAAAAACGTTCACAGGATAAAGTCTTGCGGTGGTATTGCAGTGGATCAGCAGGGCTGCTTCATGCATGGAAGCCATGTTGAGATCAGTGTCTTTCAAAAACTCAACAAAGATTTACTGGCTGGCATTTATTCTTGAGTGTATCTTCATTATTTATTCCTAAAAGAACCACTGAATTATGCAGACCTGACGCTTATACTTTGCTGGATGATTCTTAAAAAAGAATCTGTCTTCCTGCAGAGTATGTAGTGGATTTCTGCATGTAACTGAGTCAGGTCACGTAATAACCCAGTTCTTCTCCTTCCACATGGCACATATCAATAAGGAGACCTCAAGTGCTGAGACTGGTTTGGAGCTGATTAACTGGTCTGTACACACATACTGTTTGGCCAAACTGCAGCTGCTGAACTGATGAGTTGTAGTGCCCGCTGTCTCTTCCCTACCTTATCTTGTGTTTCAAAAAGCCTGCAGAAACTTGCTGTCTTTGAGACTTCTGTGACACTTTCAAATGTGATTGGAATTGGCCAATAGGCCAAAGAATAACTGGAGGCATAAAGAAGTGGAAGAAAAACAAGTACACATACGTACACAATATTGTACATGCATACTTAGTAATCCATCTTTCTAAAAAGATGGCACAGACTCTCAATATGTAGATGATGGAGAGACTTAACAAACCAGTGTTCAAAGTTGCCGATTGAGCATCAGCAAACCTTGCTTTCATACTGTTCTCTGCAATATATTACCTGTGTGGGCAACCTTCTGTAAGTCAGTCATACAATAAGTGTATTTCTGTTTCACAAAGTATTATGAGGAAAAACATATGCTGACAACTGGGAGGCACTAATGTTGGTCACATATGTGCTGCATGGTATGCTGTTCTATGACTGTGGCTGTAAATTTTACCTATTCAAATACAGCAATATCTGAATAGTATAAATTAACTAGTTTTGGTAACAGTAGAAGTATAACCATAAAGTCATACAGCTACAAGTGTGTGGCCACAGCCATGTAAATCTCCAGTAGCTATTCACTGAAAAAACTTTGGGCTAACAAATGGCATGCTGCTACTTGTACCTGAGCTACTAACTTACACTGCTGGATAAACACATCATCAAACACGGACTGCATGCTGTTGTGCTTAAGTGCTTCTCTCTATTGAAATTGTTTTCCAGCTTTCAAAATTAGATGCAGTAATGATGCCCCCAAATTCTCTTCTGAATACACAAAATGCACAGTACTCGTTGCATATGACCCACAGCAAAGTGGACCCTAAATGCCTCCCAGGCAGTTGAACACTTCTGATCCATATGTACGTAGCTGGAGTTGTTGCTGCTGGCATCACTAGCGACAGCAGTTCACAGGCAAAAGAAAATTTTGAAGACCTATTATTTAGCACTTATTCAAAAGAAAATTTATTCTGAATGAAAAAAAAGTGAACATTTCCTGAAGGAGAGGAAGGAAAACATACATAGTGTTTTAAAATTCCCTGGTTTTAAGCCCCAAGAGAGAATGAACACTCCTTTATCCATGCTAGTGCTCCTTCTAACCTGCTGTGGTTTTGATACATTAGTAATTTCTTTTGAAACAGAGACTCTGCAACTGAGATTACAGTTTATTATGATCCTCTAATAAGTAAAGTTTTCAAAATTTCAGTAGCAACTTTTAAAATATTATTCTAGTTTCCCAGCTATCATTTTGGTCTTCTTCAGTTAACCTTTTAGTACTGCTGTGCTTTAATTTTTGGAGAGGTTCTGAGCCATTTGCCCATCAGGCTCAACAAGCTGAAGCTGTGAACCATCTCCACAAGTGCACTGTCTGTGACAGAAGGTTTATCAAGGGATACACAGAAACCATTATCCCTGTGAAGAGACTACAACTTCTAGGAGCAGGTCAGTGAAGAAAATATTGTGGGGGGAAAAAAGCTCAACAAATCCACTGTGATGAAATTTTTTTTTTTTTCCATTAAACACCACTGTTCTGATCAGCTGAGTTTCTGCAGTGGTGAGGTAGCAAGCAACAGGGATTGTTGTAAATCAGTGCTGAAGTTGTGCTAGTAAGTTTCAAAGTCAGTATGTTAAATCCAGAATAGTCAATTCAAATGCTGTCTGCTGACTTAGCTAGTATTCTAGTTGTGAAGTTGATGTTTCAACAGCATTAACTGGGTCTCTGTTTTAGAACAGATTTTATGCAAATGATATTTAAGGTAAGCCAGCTGGATGTTTACACTCTTACTTCTTGCTGTTGAAAGAGATATTCGTAAGTGCTGCTGAAAGGCAGAATTTGCAGTATTGTTTTAAGAAAATGATAAACATGAAAGAGAGACGTTTAATCTTTCTCAGGAAATATTCCATATGTTATACTACAATAGGATGTAGAAACCTTGATATGGAAGTACAGTAACTTGATATAACAGAGAGCGACAAGTAGAGGTCAGGTAGCATGTTGAATGCAAGTAAATTTGCCTAACACTTGTCATCGCAGGTGGGAGAAAATTGATGTGTTCATTTATACCACATTAACATCTGTTTCCACGGTCCTTAGAAAAAAAGCAAAATCAGTATATGAAGCTGGGTTATTGTATGTGACAACTTAGAAAATCTTTGCCAGCTTTAGTCATTGTCCAATACAGAGCATGAAATTTACAGAGCAGAAGTTAAGTATCCCATGCTGCTGATTCTGGTCCTGGTATTTACTGCAAGACACAGAAAACCAAACGGAGCAACAGAAAGAAAAAAGAAAAAAAAAAAAAAAAAAGACAGACATATAAGGTATTTAAACCACACGAAAACTGGGAGCCTGGAATTTAAAAGGCACCATTCACTTGTGATGTGTGTGTTCATGATCTTCAAGGTCACAGAGTTCTCTCTCTTGTCTTCCTACTTAAATTCTTGAGCTGTGGGGTTTACAACAGGGCCTGTTCTGCCCTGTACATGACTCAAGTTTTGCTATTCTTAGAACAACTCCAGATAAAATACCCATTAGATGACAAAGTTATAGTAAACATGGACTTTCAGCACCAGTGGAATTGAAAGCCATTTAGAGCTGGAATAGATGCTTATTTCACTCCAGCAGCAGACATGGTGGGGCCCTCAATTTTGGTCTCTGAACCCTTGCCAGGGTAGTCAGACCTTATCAGTGAGAGATGATAAAATAATGGAAGGCAAGAAAAAAAGGGGGATGGGGGTGGGGAGGTGAAGAGAAACAACTGACCTTGGGTAAACCGAACACATTGGCTTGACAGATCTCTGAACAACATTCAAAACACTTTGTTTTATCCCAGTGTGGCTTCCCCCTCAGAGCCCTTTGTGAAAAATTGGTGGTCCTTCATTTAGAAACATTTCCAGACATTGACTCAGAAGTGTTGGCATTGAATACATCTAAACAAATGGGGTAGTTGTGTGAAAGGAGAAAGGATGGTGGTTGTTTTCTGCTGTAGGATACTTTGTGATGTGATAATGAGGTGTTTTTGTAATAGGCCATAGTACCATGTAGGCATGAGGATTTCACACACCAGCAAATTTCAGAGAATTGTTTTCAGTATTCCAGGAAATTAAGTGATAGAACAAGGCTTTTTACTCCGTGTGCATTCTATGCTCCCACACTGTACACCTCTAATGCAATTTACCAGTGAATTAAGCATAAGATGTAATTTTTCCCACCAACCTAATATCTCGTGTTAGTCAGTGGGGTGGCTGCTTTTACAGCTTAGCTTTCTAATGCCATTACGGTTGAGCACACTTCTGCCTTAGTGATATGCTTAATGGGGTCTGTCTGTAGCTGTTATTAACGTCAAGGACCAAATTCTTCCTTGGTGCAAGCTTCCTCTTGTCAATAGAGCTCAAGCATCATTCTTTGGCCCTTATGACTAAGCTTTTGTTGTCAGTTTTTACAAAAACAAAATGTACCAAGGGGACATAAATTTGCACAACTGCTCACAGCAGGTATCAGTGGAAAACAGGAGTGGCGGCTTAGCCCCTTTCTGTTCTGGGATGCCATGTTTTAAAGCACAAGTTTTGCCTTTTACATTAGTGTATGCAAGCTATATTAAATTATATCGTATGATATAACCAATACTTGACCTGGCTTTTGATCTCCATGTAACTTGGATTTCATGCAGGAAAAGCACAAATAAATTAACGCAAAAGAGTAAGAACATTCAGTACCCATGAGTTACTCTCACTGTGCTTGCAGGCAAAGGGCTTTTCTTGGTATTTCTTCTTTTTTAATTAGTTTCTGTAGAATCGGGGATTACCTGTACTGTAGCTGATCTTTTCCTGCAAATGACCCATGTTATTTTTTAGGGGAAGGAGTGGAACTGGCTCTTTTATTTTCCCATTTACAAATCCGAATGGTTCTATCTTCACAACCATTACGGGCTGCATCTAGGCAGTCTGCAACTTCTCCTGATCCCTCACGCACCATGACATTTTACGTTGTTAGGTTAAGGTAATGCAATTTGTAAACTGCTATAATATTGTTGTGGTACTGAACATGACTTCGGCACACTGCTGACATTCAAGAAGGATGGAAAGTTTCCACGTTGTCCATGGTCCAGTCATTTTTTTTTTTTAATCATTACTGCAGTCCTATCTCCTTTTATGTCTGTTATGGTTTACTTTGTAAAAGCTATCTATAGTATATTGGAATGGGATGAAAAATAACAGTGTGTTAGTCATGAATTTCCTGCAGATCAGAACCTATCTGCAAGCATTTTGGAATACCAATTTCAGGGTGATATTTTGCTACTGAATCTTAAAGAACTAAAGCACTTTCTTACAGAGTCTGATATGACACAGTAAAAAAGAAGGTCACTTAATGTTTATGAAATCATTATTTATGTTTATACAACTGCAAACAAATTACTGGGTTATGGGGTTTTTGAAAAAAAAAAAGCTACATTTTGCAAAAAGCTTTCTGCAATTTAGATACAGCTGTGAAGAGATCAAGGTCTCAGACAGGCCAACATCTTAATGCCTTATTAAGAATCAAAGGGGTGAGAGTTTGACCCTTGTGGCAAAAAAATTAGCAGCTGGTACAGGAGACCATTAAAATCTGAAGGGATTTTTTGGAAATTTTAGCATCCGTGCTCTTCAGGAAGTCAAAATTATTTATGACAGTATTTCCTATTAGCATTACACTTAGGAAATAATTAATTTAAAAATTGATAAATGCAAAAATAAATTACTTTTTTAAGTTGTAGGAGGAGGAAGTATAAATTGGATTGCATGGCATAGATACCATGAAACTCCACAACACTATTTTACGGGATCACTTAACACTCTGAAAAGAGCTTCTCATTAAAATGTAAAAATAATTCTTTAAGAGGACATGTTAAATGAAATAAAATAGATGAGGAAGAAAAACTGGTAGGTAGAAAGAACAAATGAAGTAGGCAAAGTGGCAGGAGAGAAGTGGGGAAGGAGGAATTAAAATGTTAAAAATGAAGTGGAGAGAAAAGAGGGAAGACTAGATATTTTAGAAAAGGGAAAGAGTGCAAAAACAATAAATAAATCCGAGAGAAAAAGCAAAGACTGGGATACAAGCAAAGAGAAAGTAGAAGCTAGAGACGTTTTATTTCATGCTTTGTTATACAGTATGTGGGAAAACTGCCATATGGAGAAAGACTGGTTCTGCCTAGCTACTATTTCCAAACATCTATTAATGAGTGCCCAGGAATGAGGGAATGGCTCTTTACCTCCCACTCTTCCCAGAAAGCTGGCCAGCATGGCTAAACTTGATGTGGGGAAGAAGTATTCCTAGCAGGGTAAAAAGAGGAATGTGCACAGAGAGGCTTGAAGTGGGTCAGAAAGACCATGGTCTGGCATTGCAACTGCATAGTGATGCACTGTTCTTACCCAAGAGTAATGAGAGCCTACAATTCATTCTGTTAGAGGTAGGAGATGGTCACAAACAAGACTGGAGAGAATGCTAAAAGGGAATTAAATACCAAATATCGAGGGTAAAGGGAAAACAGCAAAGACAAAACATTAGGAACACCAATACTTTTCATTTACAGAAATTCAGATGAACCCAAGAATACTAAGATGTCAGACAGGAAAGTAACTTGTTATGTTTTCCTTAAAAGGAAAAACTTATGTGAATCTATAAACTAGAAGCCTTGAAAAACTGTATCTTCTCTTCTTTTTCTCCCCTTTTTACTGCATGTTTTATTTTAAGAAATGACTGTGGGGCTTTTGAATATACATATAAACTGCAAAACATAACTTCAAATGGCCTCTGAAATCAGTAAAGAATTCTACAGTATGTTGTCATTTTCTTTTATTTCTCTCAATTTCCAGCTTCACTGGATTTTAACAAGCTCCTTAAATACAAGGATAGCATAATGGGGCAGCATGTATGTCAAAGACTCTAAATTTCAGGCATCCCTCCCATATAAACAATGTAATCTTAAGAAATAAATCTCAATTAAATCCTTCAACTAGATAAAATATTGGTTTGTATTGCTCTGGCAAATGAATATCTTGGCTTTCCATATGCATTCTCCAATAGGATTCAGTCTTACATTGTTCCAGGGATTACTGGAGGGAGGGGGAGTGGGAGAGAGGGAGGGAGGGAGGGAGGAGGGAGGGAGGGAGAAGTACCCTAAAATGGGGGGAAAATGGTCTATTTGCGCTGATACAGGCTCTAGAGAAGAACATTCTCTCTTTTCTGAATAGTCAGCACATTGCATTGCTTTGCACCCCTGCAAGTGTTTTGTGTGCTTTCATTTGCAGCTTCAAGTCCCCAACCTGTAGTCCCCAAATCTCTATACCCCTGCTTCTCCAGAGCTAGAAGACTGCTATTTGTTCGTGAAGACTGCACATTACTCAAGACTTGTCACCACCACTGGGAGGAACAGAGGGCCACAGTGGCATTTGCTCCAAAATGTCTCCTTTCCTGGTAGCAATTTGGGAAGTTGGTCATGTAAAATCATGGGTGTATGTATTTTATATCAGGGTGAATACTAGCCTTCCTACCTTCTGGAAAAGGGAGTTGGGATGTAGAAACATAGTCCAGAGGTGCAGGTAGTCTGTGTGGGGAGGTGAATCCAGAGAAACCTACAACGGCCTAATTCCAGCTGAACTCAGTGGGAACTTCAAGTATACATGAGGTGTTGACCAGAAGCACCAGGTGTTGATATCTGACTTTAGTTTTCTTGTGCAGCCTAATTGTCATATCAGTGTTTTTGGATCATGTTCTTCTATTTCTCTTGTTTCCATGCCAGCACAGGTATTTACTTACTGTGACCTCAGCATTAGTTTAGTCTTATTAAAACCATTTTGTCTAAAATCAGAAACTTTCTGTGGAAGTTATAATTCTTGTTATAATGAAATTACTTCCAGTGACATTTTACCTGAAAGGAGATTTGACTTTAAGAGGATTGCATGGTAATCAGGAGAAAATATCATCTCCCCAGATTAGCTTTGTCTTATGAATGCTGAAACTGCCGGACTGTGGCATTTGGGAAGTCAGGCAGAGTCAACATTTAGATGACTTCTTTCTGTGTTTCCACTCTGAACCTATACATAGTTTCAAATATTGTTGGTTGTTGTTTTTTTTTTCCTTCCCTCCAGTGTTGGCCTTTGCTAAGCTTGATGTTGAGATTGGGCTTCTGGTGCATGGGAGATAATGCAAAGTCCTTACTGAAGGTACTTTTTAAAGGAGCCCAGGAAAATTGCATGTCCAGTTTTTACCGAGCCTTTGCTGGAGATGAGTCCTGTTCTGCTCTGATAAATCCCAGCCTGACTGAGAGAGTTCCCATAAGCTAAAATCCCATTTCCAGAAAGGTTGCTCAATTCTTCCACAGTGCTTGAGTCCTGTGTTAAGCTTTTTCCTGAACAGCATCTTCCTTAAGCTCATGCAGAGATGCGTACCTGAATTGGGGCCCAAAGGACAAGACAAGCAGCGAGTAAAGCATGCAAACAGGTAGGAGTGCATCAGAGGGCAGGAGAACAAAAACAACAGGTGAAGTTGGCTGCAAAACAGATGATGTGGAGCAGTGAGGAACTTGTCACCTGTCTTGCCTGTGTCAGGTGGCAGCTTTAAGCACACATCTGGCAGAGGCACATAAATACTGTAGAAAGTAGAAATATCCCACCAGGGCCATACTCTTCCACATCATGCTGTGCTCTGTGGGGCTGCATCAGACAAGATACATATACCTTTATGTGCCTGGCAGGTGGACAAGTGAATGAGCATTTCCTTGCTTAGTCACAGCAGATGAATTCTGCACAGGGATGCGAATGAGGATGTCAGATAACCTGTGAGCCTGTGCTGGGACAGGCTACTTGTCCTCCCACATCCCCAGTAGCTGCCATTAAAGTCAATGTGAGACCCTGGCTATGCAAAACACAGTTTCTGAGAAATACCTGTGCGCATCACTGTCCTATAGAAGGCACTTCTATGCTAGTCCTCTAAGACTATTTTGGGGATTTGACCGACGTTGCAGGCCCTCTCTTACTGTCGTAGGCTGGTACCAATTTCTTTGGCAACCCTATAATGCCAGATAATACTGTAGCTATATTACAGAATCACAGAATGGTGGGGGATGGAAGGGACTTCTGGAGATCGTCTCATCCAACCCCCCTGCTTGAGCCGGCACACCTAGAGCAGGGGGCACAGGACCACGTCCAGGCGGGTTTTGAATGTCTCCAGGGAAGGAGGACTCTCTGGGCAGCCTATTCCACTGCTCTGTCACCCTCACAGTAAAGAAGTTTTTTCTCATATTGATGTGGAACTTCCTATGTTCCAGATTAGAAGGACTGGCAAGTGTTCTAAACTTTTATTCAGAAACCACAAAATTTCTGAATAAAACATATAGTGATTAGTTGCCATCTGGAGTTAAACCATGACATTGCAGTACCACCTGCTCTTGACACTTTAAAAAGTGAGAGGGCAGCTGGCATGGAAGGGCATGCAGGAAGGGCGCTACAGTTCTGCCAGCTTGACCAGGGAGCAATGGTATCCATCTGGCAGAAAGCCATGACCTCTCTCAGCTCTGCACCCACCATGATTGACACAGCTTCCCAGACAGAGCTCCAATGGGATCACACTGCCACCCAGGTGTCTGGCTGCAAGGCTCTTACACCAGCATCAGACGGGCAGCAGTGAGCACACCTGTGGGAGGTGTGCCCAGGTAAGGGAACACCTCCACTTAGTGACAGACCTCTGGGAGGAGGCTAGTAGGTTGAGGAGTATCAGGAAGTGTGTGAGAGAGAGGCTACAGGAATTGCACCCTACCTTCCATGAGACAGGCCCAACAAGCAGACAGGATGCATGATATGGGGGACTCTCTATCCTCTCTGCCTGGCTGAACACAGTGACTTAAGGCATAGGCAGCAATGGTGACAAGTTCCTGCCTGGCGCAGCAGACACCTCTTCTCTGTGACTACACCATGTTCTCAGGTGCCCTTCCATAATAGGTGTGAGGCTCTGCAAGTGGAACCGAACAATAACAAAGATGATGGTTCACCTAGCTTGGAGGCATCACAAAAGTTAGGTTGGCCCATGCCCTGCATCAAAACTGCTTCCATAAAGAAAAAAAGATGTTTGATTGTCATAGGAGACTCCTTTCCAAAGGGAACAGAAGGCCCAATATACAGACCCAACCCACTTCTTTGGGAAGTCTGCTCCCTCCCTGGGGCCTAGGTTAAAGATGTGAAGAGAAACCTTCCTACCCTGTCAGCCCTCAGACTACTATCCATTATTGATTTTTCAGGTAGGCAGTGATGAAGTTTCAACAAGAAGTCTGAGGGAAATCAAGCGAGACTTCAGGGACTAGGGATGACTGGTTAAGGGATCAGGAGCACAAGTAGTGTTCTCCCCTATCCTTCCAGTTGCAGCGAATCATCAGAGAAGAAACAGGAAGAGACAGAAGATCAAAATCTGCCTCTGAGCCTGGTGTCACCAGCAGAATTTGGGGTTTTTTGATCGTGGGTCATTTATGCGACACCAGGTCTTCTGGTGACAGGTGGGTACACCTGTCTCAAAGGGGAAAAAGAATCTTTGCACAGGAGTTAGCAGGGCTCATTGAAAGAGCTTTACACTAGTTTTCAAGGGGGAAAGGAATAAAACCAGAGATAAGCCTAGGGGTCACATACCAAAGTTTGAGGAATGGTGTGCTAGCAAGGTCCTTCAGTCTGCTGTCTCAGTGGAGGTAGGGGATGCAGATCCATGTCACAGCAAAGACGCAAGGATTATGGATGTGTTAGAAACCATGGAAGCACCTGAGAATGGTCACATAGGAATTAGGGCTTCTCCCCCCCAGAAAGGTGGTCATATCAAGCCCAACTGAAGTGCATTTACACCACTGCCTGCAGCATGGCAACAAACAGGAGGAGCTGGAGCCATAGCGCAGCAAGAAAACTATGATATAGTTGCCATCACAGAAACTTGGTGAGATGACTCGCACAACTGGAGTGTTGCAAAGGATGGCTATAAACTCTTCAGAAGGGATAGGCAAGGAAGGAGAGCTGGTGGGGTAGCCATGTATGTTGGGGAGTGTTTTGATTGTCTTACAGCTTGATGATGGTGGTGGTAGCATTGAGTGTTTATGGGTAAGAATTGGGGGAAGGTCAACAAAAAATATATCATGGTAGAAGTCTTCTATAGACCACTCAACCAAGATGAAAAGGCAGACAAAATATTCTATAAGCATCTGGGAGAAGTGTCACAATTGCTAGTCCTTGTTCTCACAGGGGACTTGCACTTAACAGATGTCTGCTGGAAATATAATACAACAGAGAGGAAACAGTCTAGGAGGCTCCTGGAGTGTGTAGAAGACAACTTCCTCACACAGTTGGTGAGTGAGACAACTAGGGAAGGTGCCCTGCTGGACCTGTTGTTTGTGAACAGAGAAGGACTTGTGGGTGATGTGATCGTTGGAGGCCATCTTGGGCAAAGAGATCACGAAATGATAAAAGACTCTGATTCTTGGAGAAGTAAGAAGCGGGATTAGCAGAACTGCTACCTTGGACTTCCAGAGGGCAGACTTAGGCCTGTTTAGGGTCCTGGTTGACAGAGTCCCTTGAGAGGCAGTCCTGAAGGGCAAAGGAGTCCAGGAAGGCTAGACAACCTTCAAGAAGGAAATGTTAAAGGTGCAGGAGCAGGCTGTCCTCATGTGCCGAAAGGCGAGCCAGCAGGGAATAACACTGGCCTGGCTGAACAGAGAGCTTTGGCTGGAACTCAGGAAAAAAAGGAGTTTATGACCTTTGGAAGAAGGGGCAGGCAACTCAGGAGGACTACAAGGATGTTATGAGGTTATGAAGAGAGAAAATGCGAAGGGCCAAAACCCAGATAGAGCTTAATCTGGCTACTGCATTAAAGACAGTTAAAAATGTTTCCAGAAATGCATTAGCAACAAAAGGAGGGCTAAGGAGACTCTTGGGGAAACATAGTGACAAAGGATGAGGAAAATACTGAGTTATTTAATGCCTTCTTTGCCTCAGTTTTTAATAGTAAGACTAGTTGTTCTCTGGGTACCCAGCCCCCTGAGCTGGAAGACAGGGACGGGAAGCAGAATGAAGCCCCCATAATCCAAGGGGAAAAGGTTAGCAACCTGCTGCACCACTTAGACACAAGTCCATGGGGCTGGATGGGATCCACCCAAGGGTACTGAAGGATCTGGCGAAAGTGCTCACTAAGTCACTTTCTTTATCACCAGGCTGGGCTAACCAGGGAGGACCCAGTTGACTGGAGTTTAACAAATGTGATGCCTACCAACAAGAAGGGCCAGAAGGAGGATCTGGGGAACTACAGGCCTGTCAGTCTGACCTTGGTGCCAGGGAAGGTTATGGAGCAGATCATCTTGGCTGCCATCAAGCAGTACATACAGGTCAACCAGGTGATGAGGCCCAGTCAGTATGGGTTTCTGAAAGGCAGGTCCTGCTTGACTAACCTGATCTCCTTCTATGACCAGGTGACCTGCTTAGTGGATGAGGGAAAGGCTGAGATGTTGTCTACCTAGAATCTAGTAAAACCTTTGACACCATTTCCCACAGTATTCTGGAGAAACTGGCTGCTCATGGCTTGGACGGAGGTACTGTTTGCTGGGTAAAAATTGGCTGGATGGCCAGGCCCAAAGAGTTGTGGTGAATGGAGGTAAATCCAGTTGGTGGCCAGTCACATGTGCTGTTCCCCAGGGCTCAGTACTGGGGCTAGTTCTATTTTATTATCTTTATCAATGATCTGGACAAGGGGATCAAGTGCACCCTCAGGAAGTTTGCAGGTGACACCAAGTTGGGTGGGAGTGTTGATCTGCTTGAGAGTAGAAAGGCTCTGCAGAGGGATCTGGACAGGCTGGATTGATGGGCTGAGGCCATTTGTATGAGGGTCAACAAGGCCAAGTGCCAATCACAACAACCCCATGTAACTTTACAGGCTTGGGAATGAGTGGCTGGGAGGGTGCCCAGGAGAAAAGGCCCTGGGGGTGTTGGTTGACAGCCAGCTGAACATGAGCCAGCAGTGTGCCCAGGTGGCCAAGAAGGCCAACAGCATCCTGGCTTTTATCAGGAATAGTGTGGCCAGCAGGAGTAGGGAAGTGATTGTGCCCCTGTACTTGGCACTGGTGAGGCTGCACCTTGAGTACTGTGTTGAGTTTCGGGCCCCTCACTACAAGAAGGACATTGAGTTGCTGGAGCGTGTCCAAAGAAGGGTAACAAAGCTGGTGAAGGCCCTAGAGCACAAGTCTTGTGAAGAGTGACTGAGGGGACTGGGGTTGTTTAGCCTAGAGAAAAGGAGGCTGAGGGGAGACCTTATTGCTCTCCATAACTACCTGAAGGGAGGTTGTAGTGAGGTGGGTGTTGGTCTCCCAAGTTACTAGTGAGAGGATGAGAGGAAATGGTCTCAAGCTGTGCCATGGGAAGTTTAGATTGGGTATTAGGAAAAATTTGTTCACTAAAAAGATGGTCGATCATTGGAACAGGCTACCCAGGGAAGTGGTTGAATCACCATCCCTGGAGGTATTTAAAAGACTTGTAGATGCAGTGTTTAGGTGCATGGTTTAGTGGTGGACTTGGCAGTGCTGGATTAACAGGTGGACTTGATGATCTTAAAGGTTTTTCCAACCTCAAAGACTATGATTCTATGAATGTTTATACATTTCCACTTCTGGTTAGATCCATGTCCTACACACCCTGTGACAAATAACTAGCCAAGCAGATTTGCTGCAGAAAGTGTAATTGTCAGTGAAGAAGGTAAAAAACAAAACAAGTGCAGAAAGGGAACCGGGTAATGAGGGTGCAAGGAAAACTAGTATAATTAATTTTTTTTTTAGTTTTTATTTGTGCAGTTTATGAACTTTAGATTTACAAGCGATTATGTATTTTCAGTAGTGATACATCTCCTGGGCAGTGGGAGACTGGAATTACCATCCTATAAATTGCTCTTCAGGATCTGTATTTCAGTGCACAGATGTCAAATACACCCACATACATACACAAGGATAAATAGACTAAAGAGATTTTTAGAAAAACCTCTTTTTTTCTAATGATCTTTAAACCAACTAATGCGGGTTAAACTGATCTTTAGCATCTTCAGAAACAAAAAAAAACCATTGTGATATTTAATCAGTATTTGTCAAGGTATGTGACTAGATTTCCAAACTGAGGTGCACACAAACTGCATTTTTATGCAGTTTCCTGTGTTACTTCATGAACAGCACATGCAGCTATCCAGTTATTCACTTTGGATATTTGTATTCATATGTTAGGAACATGCCAATATCTGTACATTACTTTGTTTATGTATTTGAAAATTCAGAATAAGATCAAAATAATATTTGGGTTAAGTAGCTGTAATTCATTTGGTTGTGATAAATCTTGATGTCAGTTGCTATGGTACAGGTTTATGAATCACATAGCATGGAAGCACAGGAAAATTCTTTTTTGTTTCTCCTCTTAAAGAAATTTTCCCTATATACAGTTCTATAGTAATACAGACGGAAAAGTATATGTTCATAAGGATTAGAAAACAAAGTGAAAAACATATTCTGGGAAACAAATTTTTGGTATTTTTTAATTAGGAGTAATGTGAACCAAAGAATGAGGAAAGAGATGGATATCTTACCTGAAGAAATAAAAAAAAAGGAGCTAGTACCATTCATGAAAAATGAAATCTCTTTCATACATATGAGATATTCCAACAGTAACGGGGGACTGCATAAGAAGGATCAGAAAAGGGAAAAGTAAGCAGTGTTGATATACACAGACAAAACATTGGTGGATGTTACTGAAAAAGAGTGGACAATATGTTCATAAAGGTTTGACTTTCAGAGGACTGAATCTTCTTCAGGATTATCTCACTCTGTGGGTATGCCCAGAGCAACCTGGTGACAGTGTAGAACTGTAGATAAGCTGATGCTTAAGCGATATCTTCTCAATTTGAAATGAAAAAGAAATAAATAAAATGTTCCTGACATTCTTACTTCTAAAAGAAAACTATAGACAAAAGCAGAATTGATGAGAAGCCCTTAAAATTTATTTATGGCAGAGAATATTTGACCTTGAAGGATGAGGCTGTGTGGGGAGCTGTGGTATGAGATTTTTCTTTGTTGTTGATTATAAAAATCTACACCGCTTGGCATCCTCCTGATTGTTTTTTTTTCTAAACCCCCTATGTGCTGAGAGTCACTTGTTGAAAAGCAGTGGTAGATATAAATGTTAAACAAAAATAACCAAAAACAAGCGTAATATTTTTCTGTTCACTTATGTATGTTTACTATGTCAAGCAGTGAACTGCTTAATAGAGAGAACTACATTTTAACTTAACCTTGTTGATTAGGTGGATGTTGAATTACACTGACTAGGTATAAGTGGATGAGTAAATTTTTGAGAAAGTTTAAGAATAATTTATTTTCTGAGAAAGAGACTTCTCTTTTTCAGTAACATTATTTGGATACTAATCACTACTGCAGTTCAAAGTATAATCTTATAAATAAGACCACCTGGGTGTTAAATTTCTTAAGCCTTTACAACTGATGCTCAAAAAGCATGCCACAGTGAAGGTGCACTTTATTTTTTTCCACACCTAACTTAAAAGCTGCTTCCAAGAGACTAGATGGTAAACAGGAAATATAATAAATAAGAACTGGGAGAAAACTGGCCTAAATACAATCCCTTGCCTCCTATAAGGAAACCATTGCCCCACATGTAGTATCAAAAGCCAACAAGCAATGTAGATGTGGGAAATAAGATGCTGGGTCAGAGATCTGTATATAACTGTTCTGAAGAATTATGTAGCTTGACCTAGAAGACCTTTGTGTAGTAGAGAACAAATTGTACCAAATACCAAGTGGGTGTTCTGCATTACTGTGAGCTATATGCTTTCAGTGAAAAATCTTCTTCCAACATGATTACTAGGTTTGTGCTGCTCAGAACTGGTTTGTTGCCAGTCATAACAGGCTTCAGTTCCACAGCTCTCTGGTCACCATTTTTATTAGACTACAAAAAATTTAGTACAAGAAGCTGCTCTACTCAGATTACAAGGTTGCCCTTTTGATAAAAAGAAGAATTTTCCTGAAAGCCAAAAAGATTTGAAAGTCAGGTTTTGCTCCTATGATATAAGGTATTGTTAAAAAAAAAAAAAAAAAAAAAAAAAGAAAGGAAACAATTGATGGGTAAATATGTCACACAACAAATGTAAGAACCCTCCCACATCTTTGCATCTGTTAGAAAATTTTGAAAATACTTCAGAAATAATAATGGACTATATAAATATTTTGGAAACTGGTTCCAAAACTGTGTTGATGCAGAAGACTGCAAGTAGGATAAAGGACTCACCAAGTGAATATGAAAGCCTAATTACATATACCGATAGACATTAATCCAACAGTATAGTAGAAAAGTTTACTCTTTTCAGTGATTTTTTTTTTTAAATTCTAAGGAGGACCACTGGCCACCTGAGAATTTAAAAACAAACAAACAAAAACCTCTAAAAAACCCCAACAATCTCTTATGAAAAATAATTCATCCTATGGCAATGTGCATAAAATTTGGTTGGAAAAAATCATGGTGTGGATACAGACATGTCAATTTATTGATTTTAGCTGACATAATTTTGCAATATTTTCAGAAGGATTTTATTCAAATTTATTTCTGAAATGAATGATGCTATTGCATAATAACAGAGCTTCCAAGAGACTTAATTTTTAAGTCTAACAGGATCACAGTCCTGAATGTGAACATTGGGTATTATAGCTATTTCTTCATAGTGCAACTCTGGCACAAACGTGAATTTGTCACTGGTGCTGTTTACTGAATCATTACAATTTTTGTCATGAGACAGAGGTATAACTTTTTCTGCCTCATCTGTTCTGTGAAGGGTAATATAAATGGTACTACTCTGACCTTTTTAGTATTCCGTAATTTGATTCGCTTGCCATTCCTATCCTCTTCTGTTTGTAACCTCAGCAATCTGTGACTAGAATGGACACTCAGTCAAAACACAGAATACTGAAAAGGTCACAGAACTAGAATTCACTGCATCTGCTTCTCAGGACACACTGAGCAGTAAAGTAGTTGTACCTGGTTCTGATTATTTATTTCCATGAGGACTGAAGAAGAGGCAATCTAGTGTCCTCATGATAACACCTCTGACGGGAAAAGTTCTGCCTGTACCCATATGCATGCTGTAATGGTGAACAGAAATCAAGCCAGGACACATATTGCTTCTTTAATTTCTTTCTATTTAGAACAGCAATAAATTCAATAAGGCATATTTTCAGTTTACTGGCCTTTAAATTATTTTTCTTCTTCACTTCAGTTGAGTGGATAAGTAAATGAGGTGGGAACTGTGCAGTCTATTAACGCAAGTTTGTCAAGATGGAAAAAAAATCATTGTACAGCTAATGTAAAATGTTTGTAGTGCACAAGGCATTCCTACTAAAGGTTTTCAGCCTCAATTATTCATGTTTGTAATGCCTCGTCTTATAAACTCTTATGTTTTGTGATTATATACAAAACTTATTTCGCTGAAGAATGATTTGTCGTCTTCAGTGTAATCCCCCTCCCTCCAAAATCCATAGTGGTGACTGAACTAAGGTGTTTAGCTCTACAAAAATGCAAGCAGGGAGAAATTAGGCCTGAGAAATTTGCCTAATGAATGAACTGCGACTAAGTCAATATTTGAGTCAAACATTTTCCATTGTTGTATGGTAAACCCATAGACACTATAGCACTGTTTTATTAGCTAGGAGAAATATGATGGTTTATTAGGTCTGAATATTCAGATTGCGCATCAGGTATTTTGGATATTTTGGTTTTAGAAATAAAACTTTAAGTGCAGACGTTTGTTGGATATACATTTCAATTAGACAGCTGGGGTGTAGTGAATAAGAATTAGATGCTGTAATGTATTAGCTGCCAATGGTTATAGAACTGCTTGGAAAAAAAATAAGCAGGTAACATAAATGGTATTTTTAATTAGTGGATCCTTTGAGTCTTTCTCAGTGCAACAGTCAAAGCTGTGCTTAAAGGAGTAAACAAGGTGTAAGTGCATGCTCAGACTGTGTGTACAGCAGCTGGCAGCCCTTCTCTGCTTTCTGGAGTGCATTTGCTAGTCCTTATCTTCTAGTCATCCAGGCTTACCAGAGTTCACCACAGTATCCTCCCAGCCTGTGCATTTACATTTCCATCCAAAGCAAGTATGCAGGAGGAGGCATTTCCACTGAGGTCTCATTCTCACACTGGGTGGGATGTGACCAGGAGACCCACTGAAGGAGTAAGCAGGACTTGTCGGGGGGGTAACTCCTGAGTAGAGGTAAGAGCTAGCTTGATCCTACAACTTCATTACCTGATGAAAAACAACAGCTTTGAAAACATGCCAAAACTCAGAGAGTTTTGAAGTCAGCAGGAGTCTCCCCATTCACTTCAGCAATATTGGAGTGGGTATCAGGGGAATGACAGTTGCTTTCATTTACTGAGATTGCTAACAATATCAATTGCAACTGCAAGAAAACTTGCTTGACAGGACATATGTGACCCTATTACTGCCTCTCCAAATTACCAAGCATGGCAGCATACTAACTCAGCCTTCTAGCAGTCATGCACAGTGAAAATAATAGTTGTCTCCTCTTTCTAATTTAGGTTTATGTTAAATTCATTATTTATTGTCTTGAAGCCCCGCATGTTATTTTTAAATCTATGAAGAATCCTCATTTGACATACTAAACCTAATGGACTGTATGCAAATAGAAACACATATAAAACAATATTTCTGGATGTATGTGTATAGAGGAAAAGGATGATGACTATATCTAAATAGTAAACTTGTTGGCAATGTTTAATTAACTTTTTCAAGATGATAATTTTTGTCTGAATTACAGTCCATCTGTTCCACTGACAGTCAATTTCATTCCAGGACCTTTTGAATTTAAGGTTAAATCACAATGTATTTAACAGAAGTGTCAAGCAAATTAAAAGTTTAGTAAAAATCAATATTGAAAAGAAGAAATTAGTATCCTTATTGACAGAGGACACAACATCTATCTCTGCAAGGCTTGCTGACCATGTACCAATCAGTTGGTAAATACATAGCTTAGAAAGAGACAAAGCACATCATAGGATAATGCTTTGGGGAATCTGGGAAACATATATAACTTCTGTATGAGAGGGTCTTGGCTCTTCCATAGCTTGGGATATTGCAAATAGGGGTACATAGTGCAGCTTCATAAAAAACCCTCCAAGTTTCCTTAATTCAGGGAACAACCTTTTTACTCCCCACAACATATCTGACTTTTTTTGTAGCAGAATATGACAATGTGTATCATAAATGACCACCACTATTTGCTTCTCGTTCTGTTCCATAGGTATCAGCTATCAGAGCTGTCAGAGGGAGGTTACTGAGCTATATCAGCTTTGGTCTGCCAATAAGCTTTGCATGTCCTTATTGTCACTTGAGGCTGCAGGAAGGAGGTTAAATCCCTACATTTCTGTCACCATTCCTTTGCACCCTAACAAAAGCCTGGAAAAACAAACCAATTTTTCTTCCAGACCTGAAAAAAAAATTTAGCTCCTGTTCTCAGCTCCTATGCAGAGCAGGAACAGAACAGAAAATTTGACCTTTTAGACCAAACATATACAACAAAATGAATATGTTAAAGTGCTAGGAAAGTGAATAGATCCAGGACATTGGAACATGATTGTGTATACTGTTAAACTGTTGGAAAAATCCCTTGCATGGTTCTGTCTTGGGCCAGCTAACACTATCCAGACAAATCCTGGGTATGGCTAGGAAATAAGCACAGGCTTAAAAGGCAGTTATGGTATGGAAAAGAGAATTTAATCGTATAGACAGGAGCTGTTCCATGCCAGCTGGATTGAGTGCCAGAAAATGATCCCAAGCATGTTTAATTTACTACTCTAGTCACAGCCTAAGTGTCCAGGACTAAAAATAAACACATTCACTGAATATTTTAATCATGTAGCAATCTTTACTTACTACCTCCAGTTACCTTCATGCTACACAGACTTCCATATCAAATCCAGGCTCTCTGTTTTACTAGAAGACAGAGAAAACAACACCAGACAACTTTCTGTCCTCATAGGCGTGTTGCTGATGCATGCTGAGAATCCAGTCCATCAGACCTCTTATGCAGGGAGGTATATAAAGCCACTAAGAATGTTACTGCTTGTGAGTTGAAAGGATTTTAGTGTGCTGATGACACACAGCTTTATGTTTCAACAGTCAAACACACACCACAGTGCCTCATTTTAATGAGACCATATGTATGAGTGAGCTGGCTGATGGTTTACCTTGAGAAGAGTTGAAAATAAGTATGCTGGATTTGTGAAAGCTGGGAAAGAGTTTTCCATGTCTTTCCCAGCTCTCTTTCAATTGCACATAAGAATGCTTGTAAATAAGCCTAATTTCAAATGAATCTTTCAGTTATTTCAAAGGAAACATCTGGTAGGCAATGCAAGAAATTACAGCCTTTCCTCTAGGATTTCACTACTATGAACTATGCTTTCTCTGTCTTTGGAATTTGGTTATTACAATGCGTTCACCCCAATCTGTCCAAAGTCTCAAACAAAAGAGTCAGAGATAGGTGTGTTGAGTTTATCTACCTCTGCTGTATTAGACTTATTTATTACTAGGAAAAGTTGTTGTTGTTATTACCTTTCTCTTATTCATTTGCTGTCAGTTTTAAATGACCAGAGCACCTTCTTCTTCTTGGGCAAATGGTTCAGGCTCTACCTCATATCAGGCTACTCCCCATGGACCAGGGGATTTGCAGTTGTGCAGCTTTCCAGGCTAGGTCTGCCTTTTTGTGGAAGGGAAGGGCAGCTAACAAATTGGTCTGAGAAAGTGTCGATTTCTTTCGCATTGTTCACTAAATTGTGTTCACCTTCCATCCACGCTACAGCATCCACCTGCAAGACACTATTATTGCTGGCTTTTGATGACAGAAATTGTGACTTGTAGAAAAGAATAATCTGTTTTGTTTTATTCTTAAGCTCTGTTTTGTTGGCTGGTTATTATGGGAAAACAATCCTTGAAAAGGATTTGAAATCTTTAGAGACAGCTTAATAAGCAGTGCTATTCTGTGACTTGAGAAGGTAAAGGTGTAGCAAATGTGATCTTTCTGTATAAAACAGCCTAAAAATATTGACCTTTTTTTAATTCAAAAATATAATTTTGTCAATCAAAATATTTTATTAGACTATTTTTGTATCAGCAAAGAGTTTAATTTTTGTTTTCATGCTGAAATTTTGGTTTTCTAGGGTTGAAGTATTTAATTTCAATATATCAAAACAAAACCATACATACGATGCAGAGGTGAAACAGACAAATGGAATCCTGTCATGCATCCTATTCATGTTTCCAACACAACAAGCATCCTGCCTTATGCAAAGATCTGCTAAGACTTCATCAGCAATTTTCTGCATGATTTTGAAGAACCATATTGATGGAAAGGAAACTCAAAATAATTTCATAAAATGGTTATGGGAATAATAAAAGAAGGAAAGCTGATTCCATCAGAGGAAAAGAAAGGAGCAAAATGAAACTTGAGCAGGCATAAGGGATATCAACACTAGTGAGGAAAAGGGGCTGTTCTGTGGTGAACAAACAGATAAAACAAGTTTCTGCAAGCTGGAAGAAGCTAGCTAACAGAGATGGTGTCACATGCTGGAGCTGTGTTCCATTAGGATACTCATCAAAATAAAGTGGACAAAACTTGTCATTTGTTTTAAGGCAGAGCTTGATTAAGTTCATTAAGACTGCAATCAAGGTTCAAAGCACGAAGGTTTTATTATTAATAGAAGTTATGCTTCTTTCGGATTTCTCTGTCAGTTCATATATTGTTTTGAGGGGCAGGAACAATGTTACTCTTCCTATTCTAGTATTATTATTAATTTGAAGAATTTAAAGCAAAAAAAGAAAAAAACTATGATGAACTCTATCTTATACATGGACTGCTCTTAATGTCCTAATGTCAACAGAAACATTCTTATTTACTTCTGTGGAGCCAAACTCAGCTGAAACGTGAATTTACAACAGCCGGAGGTTAAAGACAACATTTTCAAACTCGAATGTCTAAATGCAGGCACCAAGTACCTAACAGAGAGTTACAGCCGTGGCCAGCATTACTTCACTGACATTTGAGTTTGAGTATTTTTCTCTGTGTGGCTTGTTCAAGCTAGCACTACTGATCTGAAGCATAGCTGAAAAACCTTGATTTTTTGTCATTTTATAGAAAGTTCGTTGTGGCATGACACAGTCAAATCCTGAAAGTTTTTATGTACTTGTAAGAGTCTACACTTTCATCACACCATTGAGAGCATGGCCACTGACATGAAAGTGAACAAAGTAACTCCATTGCATTAATAATGGGAGGCAATAATTAGGATTGCTGCTTCATTCTAATTATAGTTAGCTGTTTGCATCTAAAGGGAAGTTAGAACAGAAATGCCATCTCTGAGTTAGATTTACAGAAGGAATGGATTAGCAACTGACAGTGGAAAGTGCTCATACTCTACTCTATGGATACTCTTATTCTAACAAAATGTCAATTATAATTGATTGCCTAGGTAGTCTGTACCACCACTGTTAAAACAAAATGAGCTACTTGTTTTGCCTACAGCTAAAAATTCTGACATTCTGACAATCCTTTATAAACTTGCCCAGAAGAAAATTTGTAGGGTGTTACATTTGACAAGTATATTATTATGATCTTGCTTTCTCAGTAACATATACTTTCATCAGTTTTATAATGAACAACTTATCTAAAATGCACTGTTCATTATGAAAAGTGCTATGGTTTTATAGTGATGCACTGTATTTTGAGATATGGAGAACTTTCTCTTAGCTGTTAGGGGAACATTCACATATACAGAATGAAGACCACCATTTTTAAAGTAGCTGTGGTTATCTGGAAGAGACTTCAGTCTCTAAAACTAGAAAAAGGAAGAGGAAAATCCACATTTTCTTTGGTAATACATTAACAATCAATTTAAGAGGGAGTATTTAAACACAAAACAATATGGTTTTGTCCTATTTTTATTAATGGGGCGTATGTTTTCAACATAATTTTCAGGTAGATTACAGGCATTATATCCTCAAACTTCCCCTAAACATTATTTTCATGTTCCTTTATCATATTAGCAAAATTAGACTTTGTACTCTAGAGAACATTTTAAAGATTCTAAACACCAGAAAATTATGTTTTCACTATACAATAAATTAGTTAGAATAATCCCTATATATTTATGTACTCTTAAATCATTACATTCTGAGGTTCTCTTGTAGCCTGCCCGGTAATTTTGGATAAGTACTGACAGGAAAGGAGCTAGTATATCCCAAAACACCACAATATCAAAGGAAACCATGAGTTAAGTTAATTTGCAAGCCAGATTTTGACATGAATTACATTGAGTACACTGTAATTATTGTTTTTAATTTTTTTCAGAAATATCTTCTGACTTCTTTATAATATTTTAAAAATACAGTAATGCTTTTCAGCTGACATAAATCGCCATAGCTTTATTGACTTAAATTGATTTACACCTGATTTACACTACCTGGAGACCCAGTCCACTTCCTCTGTAGCTGCTGTCACTGATCCATAAGCATTCACTCTCCACAGATGAAGAAAGCAAGGAACCACATGAACTCAGTTTTCATTATGTTCACTATGCTATGGGAAGGTGGAGGTAGAAACAGAGAAGGTGAGAATGTAAGTTTCTTATATTTAATTGGAAGGAAACTCAAAGTAAAAACTGCCAATACTCTAAAGAGTTAAGGAACATATGCTGTTAACAGCCAGTTGCCATAAAGGTCAGTTAATTTATTTCCACAGAGTTTAACTGGACTATAATGGAAAGTAATGGGAAAGTTCTGAAATCCCTTGCTAATAGTCCTACTTTTTCCCATCTTAAGTGTTGAAAATCTGGGGGTTTTCCTCTCCTAATACATGCTATGCTTTACAAAATAATAAGATATTAAGTTATTGGTTTCCACTTGTTAAAAATAGATGTGTATAAAATCCCACATGAATTGCGTTAAAGTGGAATTGCTTTTCAAATCAACCATTTCAGACATTAACTACTATAAAATAGCAGCCTGAAGTAGACCTGAAGACAGGTCATGAAGTTTTGGCCCAGTGATTACAACAGCCTCGGCTTTACCCCAAAACTGAACATCCATTTTCCATCTGAATTTAGGTGCTGTGGAAGTTCCAGGCTCAGAATTTCCCTGTGCTAGAAATTGAAGAAATTGCCATTTTTTTGTGTGAGTACTATAGATAAATGGAACTTCTCTTATCTGAACTGACCACTCTTTGCACACGTAGGTTGTGTGCTAAGAAGAAAACCTACTTCACTTATCTATAAAGCGTACCCACACACAAACACACACACCCCTAGAGATATGTGTAAGTACAGGTATATATATACAAATATACTACATGAAGTGCCCCCACACCCCAAGTCTCCTTAATTCTGAACCACATGATTGATTTGCCTTGAATTCTTCATAGTGTTTTTTGTGGTCGGGTTTTGACAAAATACACAATTACTGCAGATTCTTTTACTTACTAGCCTCTAGGCCTTTAAAATTAATTTACCTGTGCCTTAAATATTCATTGAGTCTATTTTAGGTAATAATATATTTATCTTATCCCTTATCCTTTCTTATGATATAGTAATAACAAAATAAATCAATGTGACATAATGCCCAGTTTTACTCTGCTGTGCTCACATGGTTAATAGTAAAACATAAAAAGTTCATTTTGTATTAATTTGTGATTATTCATTTAAGTCTTCTTTAAAATAATTATTTCAGCCCATTACAACAGCCTTTTATGTGATGCCCCTTAGAAACGTCACAATACAAGTTTCTGCTGCAATTTTAGGCCCTTTTTTTTTTCACCTTTGTTCCAGCATAACAAGCTTCAGCACTTTCTTTTTTTTTCTTTTTAAAGAAAAATTATGTGCTCATTGTTTTCCACAGGAATAAACCAAATAAAATTAGAAAAACAAACAAACAAACCCCACAGAACTGCAGAACTACAAATAAAAAAATAAATAGGCTTGCCATAGTGTATGGTGGATTACAATATAAGCCCACTTTTTGCCCTCCAGCCCTCAAGAATGTGTGTAGAGTTGCTGATTTTGAGAGTTCTCATGTGTCTCCAAATACGCTGCTCCAGTGGGAACCACACAGATGTACACGTACCACACACAGTGGTAATCGTCATAGAGATACAGCAACAACAACTGCCATAACTTGCGCCTGTAAGCAACAGGGAGACCTGGATGTACTTTCCTTACTGGGAACCTGCTGCCGGTGCACTAGGCTGCCTTTTGTCAGGCCTTATTATGTTTCAGCAGAGCACAATCTTTTCATGTCATACAAATATGAATAATTGAAACAAATGTGATTATTCTTCTCTCCCTTTCTTTCTTGCACAGTGTATATAATGACTTATTAATGATTTTTTTGTTATAAAAATACAATTTAGGCTGAACTATTTCTTGTTGAGAGAACTGCTACAGGCTGGCTCAGTGTGACTGTTATATGAAATGGAGGTATGATATGCAAGTTTTCGAATGTCTCATTGAAAGATAGTATGGAATAGGCATGGCAATGACACCGGGTGCAGGAAGAGAACCGGTGTAGCTAATTTGTCGACTACTTCCAGGTCCTGATATAGCCACAAATCTGATGGAGGTAAAAAACTGCCACACTGCACTTCTCTGTCATCATTGATACTGAGCTTATCAAGCAATATTAAAAAGGGAAGCTGGGCCTCCAGAAAATGTACCTCTGAGGTTAGCATTTGTCCAACCTGCCATTTCAGATTGCTAAGACTGCCCATAATCTGCAGATTTTTTATATTTTCATTGTTCTTTCTTAAAACAGAACTACAATAATATGGTTTTGGGGAGAGAGAAAAAAGTAACATTGATGTTAATTCAGTGCATGGAAAAAAGCACTGCAGAGTCAATACATTGAAAAAGACCTGGGTAACTTTTGAGGGAAAATGACTATGTTTCATGGCAGAATAATTTTGTAGCTAGGACACAAGAGCAGAATTCCCTATTTCCAGTTCTGCCTCTGACCTTCAGGCAATTCATACACCTCTATTTTGTCTGCCACTTGATACTAATCTTCTCTTTGAAAAAGAGATTGGTTTTTTGGAGCATGCTTGCGTTATGCCAAGCACTGTCAAGCTATGAGTTCAGCCTGGGCCTTTGAGTACTGTGTGAATAATAATAATAATAAGATCACATTAATAATTTGGAATATCGCTTCATCATTTGGGAACCTTAGAGGTCCTTTTAGAAGACACAGAATAACTTAGATTTATACAGAATAATACCTATAATACTCAATTATAAATTGCAAACTTGATACAGAAATTATTGAGCACAGTTCTGTGTCCTGTGATGTTAGCACAAATTATCGGAATTACAATCACAAATGATCTGGCATTGCAATCAATGAATAGTCATGTGTCAGGCTTTCTTCCTTATGTTTCCAATTAAATTCAAATTGCATTAATTTTTTTTAATATCATAAAAGCGATCTTAATATATGATATTGTTTGCAATATGGTGAAGTAATGCCTGAGGAGAAACCTTTTTCTTTAAAAGCTCATTTTCCTTAGAAAGCTCAATTTGGCAGGTTTAATATTAAATTAACTTGAGGTTTTGTGCTATTTTTCCTGTTCTTAAACCAATCAACATCAATCTGCATAACCATTCCCCTGAATAACTGTAATATATAAGTTTTAATAAGGCAATATTTAGTATATTGAGAATGTTAAACCATTCCAGTTGGAAAGTGAAGAGGTTAAGTAATGCCACCAACTGGTGATGTAGATAAGTCAATCACAGTAATTTCCCCTGGACTTCTGAACCTGTATGCTGAGTCTTTGTAGAACAATACAAATCTTCATCTTCAACCTACCATCCCTTGGAGTCTATTAAGAACATTCTGTGAATATTTATTTCCTCCTTTCTTATTTTCTAAACTTCTGATCTAAAAGAATCAGAGTCTTCCCATAACTTCTCTTTGGCATAAAACTCAAATGTTTTGTCTTTTTCTGGGTACATCTGTGTTTATGTTGTCATTCATCATGGCAGAGATGTGTGGAAATAGTTCCATATTTCATTTTGTTGTATCAGCGCAGTAGTAATGGGACCATCTTTGACTCAATTCCCTACTTTAATGGAATTGTGGTTACCCTCTATCTCGAGGTTTCAAAACTCACTTCATGCTCACAATAACTCTCAGGCTTGATGATGCCAGCCACTTTTTATTGCTCTATTCAGGATAAAATATAACTACAAATGCTATGCTTTTAATGCTGTGCATATCACCTGTAGTCTGGTAATTTGGGCACTGGAGTTCTTTGTCATCTTTATGCAATTGAGATGCTCCTGCGCTGAAACACCAAGGGAAATTTGTATTTTTAAGGCAAGTCATTTACTTAGAAGTATATGAATTGCATATTGGGATTTAATAGTAATTTAGAAAGTATCAGAGTAATAAGATTAAAATAGGAGCACATGTGAAATATTAGGCTAGAAAAGAAATTACCCAGAGTTAAAAATAGAAGTTATTTTTATGGTGTGAGGCAGGAAGACAAAAAAAAGCTGTTAAATTGGCTACAGTTAGAAACCGGTAAATGCTCTTGAAAAATCCATGTGGAAACTCTGTGAGCATGCAGTAATTTTTAAATGCTGTAAAGTTGTTTCTTGCCCTGTGCTTTGAAAGGACACCAGTAACCTGAAAAGGATGACTTATTTGATTTTATAATACTGCATCAATAATTCTTGGAATAAACATGATATTGCTTATCTACCCATCTGCAACTCTGTAGTGAGTCCCTTTATTGAAGAGATTTTATTCTTCTGTTGGGAGGACAGCAGACACCTCTAGGGGAATGCTTTAGGAACTTATTGGTGATTACCTATGCAACCAGCAGGGAAGCTTGTAAAACAGAAAGGTAGTGTAAAACTCCTTGAGCAGAAGACATCCACTTACTGTAAAGGTCTTGCTCCCGGGTCTTCTGAAATACTCAACAAATTAAAGTGTTGTTGGTATCACCTGGCACTTGTCATCCCAAATAGTTTTCATCAGGCTTTATATGGACATCTCGTAGTGTAGAGAGGCTCCTAAATTAGCTAGAAACCTAATCAGAAATCCATCTGGTACAAACTCACAATAAGTTGCTAGGTGTGATTCATAAAAATCACATTATGTGTTTCTGCAGGACATTATTAGTACTTTTCTTGCATGCTTTCAGATGCAAAACATAGTTCATTCTTATTCCAAAGCACCGGGCCAGCCCCATTATACTAATGGCGATGCTGCTTAGACAGCCCAGGAAAATGCGTACTTTCACCAGCTGAGTATGTTCTATCATCTGGCTGCACACTGAGGAAGGGAAACAGGGAAAAAAAAAACACAAATCTCAGACCTTTATAATGGAGACTGACAATGTCTTACTGCATCAGTTGGAACCAGACATATCACTATTATTTGATCATCAAAAGACTTGTCAGGGAAGTAATTAACTAATACTTTACTAGGAAAAAGAATCTTAAGATGTTAATGCCTAGGATAATCATAAGCATGTTCAGCATTCAGATCAGAATATTTTTGTGTATAATTTTTCGTGTAAAATCCTGGCCTCTTGGAAGCCAATAACAACATTCCCTTTAACAGAAATTGAAGCAAAGGGCTTTAATGGGCCTGTTGGACAATATGAAAAAAAAAAAAAAAGGAATCAGTGATAAGTTAATAAATATTAAGTTATATTCTGATATGCTGCAGAGGTTTTTTCTGTGGCTTTTTTTTTTACATCACAAAGCAGCATTATGAAGTTCGCTTGATTCATAATGCCAGTGGAACCACAAGATGGTATTTCTCTTTTCTGTTATTGTAGTATTGCTACTACTATATTACTACTGTTATAAAGCTATTACTATAGCAATAAGTTATTTTAACAGGAATAAGCTCTACATGATATTTAATTAATATTTATTCTTAAAATGTTTCCTAAACATTCACATTAGTTCTAAATATCAACATACGGAAAATTCCAGAGATATAAAAAAACATTGATCTATTTAGCATTTTGGATCTTAAAGATTCATTCAAATAGATATAGTAGCCATCTACATAGTAATGAGGAATAAAGGCTAAGCCAAAACTGGCTAAAAACTTCAGGATATATCTCTATATTTCTGCCACATAGTTAAAAAAGAAAAAGCAGAAAAGGGGAGTAAACGTGTCAGAAATCTAGATTACATGCTTAGTGTTTAACCTTTTCTGTCTGAATCCTTTATGAGTGCTAGTAAGCACAACATTAAAAACCCACAATTTCCATCACACATTAAGATATTGGGTTTATTTAATAAGGAATAATGTTGAACACAATCTATTAAACTGCACATTTCTTAATGTATATCCTTGGTGTGAATAAGAGAGAAACTATGTTCACATGCAGAACTGCTAACAGGAAACAAGCAACAACAAGCTCCTTACCTCCTTCATACCTGAATTTCTTGGCTTCTCTGCTGTTTTTCATACAAATTTTGAGCTAATAAACTTCAAACACAGTTTGCGAAGAAGTATTTTTATGCAGCTGGAAGGGAAAAACATAGTGTTCTTTCTTTAATTCAAACAGATGCTACTGAAGGCTGCACTTGAAAGCACTAAAAATGAGGACTTCATCTGGATTAGTACAGTGAGACCCGTTAGCTTAAGGAAGAGCAGCTCTCTGAGGGAGAACACCTTTCCCTCAAGACAAGTGGTCCCATATGCCAGTAATGGGTGACACAATCCCCCTTGCCACCCATTATCTTTATTTATCACTTCTATTTACTCTTCCAGCAGTGTTTTAAATCCTTGAATTTATAATAAAATATATTAAGACACAGGGAACTCCAGCCAGATTGAACACTACAGGAAAGAGATTGAATCTTTAAAGCTCATCACGCTATTCCTTTCATTAGACTTTACCTGCTCCAGATCTGTTTCTCTGCTCTGGCTGTACATAGCCTTAGGGCTGCTGTAGTTCATGCTGAATATAAATGGACATAAAGGCTGAAAGCAAGCCATGGGATCAGTCCAGCCTGGCGAATGGCTCAGTTGCCCAAAACCTTTTTCTTCTACTCTCATTCATGTGATCATTTTAAGCAAAGCGCAGGACTTGGTATGAGTACTTCCATTAAAGTCTTGCAACACTGGACATATTTCCTTCACTGCTTTGCTGGCTTTAGGCAGCATTGCTAGTTGTAAACCCTGTACAAATAATGTATAAATGATCTCTTCTCTTCTTTTCCCTAGTTCGAAATGGGAGCTTATGGAAGTCTCAGAGGTTTACATATTTAGTGATACACTTGGAGAAGTTTCATTTGCCTTTTTGTTTGTAAGTCATACCCTGAGCCTTTTTGTGGCAACATTTTTTAAAAGAAAAAGCTGAGATTTTAAGTAATTTTCATTCCAAAGGAGAGGGAGATGTGACCAAGCTGTAAGAAGTTTATAAGTAGAAAGCAGAAAGTGCTCTACCTCATGATTTCATGTGCTAAATTTTGTATTTCCAGTATAACAGATCATCCAACAAGGCTCATGTTCCAGATGACATTTCTATTATCTTGGGGAGAGTATGTTAGTGGAGATTTTTTATTTCTTTTATACTGGGTGTGCAGAGGATCTTGCACACTTTGATGATTCCTTTTGACATGTAAAGCCTTTCTTCAGCCTATTTAGCTGCATTACTGATTCTTTAAGGCTTATATGTTATTGTTTATCCCTAAGGATTTTAATGTGCAAGTGATGTTTTTATTGTCTTTAATTGTGACACAGCTTCTCAAAATTAAAATCGGGAACCCACTAGAGAAGTGTTCGTTTGTGCTATAGCCACTGCGCTTAAGTAAGAAGAGAAAAATAAGTTATTTTGGTCCTTTAAAGTTTTATTAACTTATGATGTAGAAGGCAGATTAAAGAACAGACTCAAAAGATTAACAGGTCTCTTAAAAGTAACTATCCTGAGTGCTCAGGTATGACTTTCTGAGGCAGGTAAGAATTGGTTGTCACCATCATTTACACTGTCTCCGCTTCCACCTGTGGAGGGGCATAGTGCTAAAGGTTATCACCTATGAAGTCACTGTCCCTCTGAGGATGGAGTGCAGCTTTGATCCAGCCTGCATGGAGCAAATGAAGAGCTGGCTTAGCATTGTGGCAAAAAAAAAGAGTTTACTGTAGGTGTTTCTCAGGGATCACCTAGGAATAGGAGGTGATTTTTAAAGGCTGGTTCGACATCATTGGGCCAGGCCTCTGCCATGAGAGGTTGTTCCTGAGGGTCCTCTTCTACCCCCATGACCTCCTACTTAATTTGCTGATGATGGGGATCAGGTAGTATAAAACGAAGATCTGTACGCCATTTAGGGATTCAGCTACCTTATGTAAATCTTCAGTAGTTTCAGCTGGCAAGTAAGTGCATTTTGTTTTCATATGTTCAGCAGCACAAATGCTTTTGGTCCAGCTAGTGTGTACGTCAAGGATTCCCATGGATGTACATTCATTTACACCATGAAGGATGACATATTTTCCTTTATTTTTTTAAAGGACTCCTGATGACACAGTACTAAGCTACTGCATAAGATACTGGATCCTCTCAGCTTCCCATATGCTCATCAATTTGAAGAATCAGGTCCCACCTAAGCTGTGCAGGTTCATTAGCACCATGGAAACCCAGACTGTTTCTTCCCAAGGGGATGAGCATGAGGAGAGGACAGAGTCACAGTTTACTAACAAACCAACCACTTCTGATGGAATTCAGAGCTGCAGACTGAAAGCCTGGGGACCTTTCTGCATTTCCATATCTGTGCAAAGCTATCACAGAACATTTCTTGTGCGGGAAGTGTAACAACTAGATTAAAATGGATTGCATTAATATTCCCTTCCCCCAATTAATAATAATTAATATCTTTGTTAAAATATTTTACAAGAGCCTATTTTAACTCAGTTGCTTCTCTTCCTTGTGAAATATGATTGCTGATTTCCCTCATGTTCCTCCCCCTGACTTCAGAATGTCTTATTTCACATAAGCCAGTCAGCAGGGAAGCAGGTCTACTATGCATACATATTTTTTAATAGCAACACTTCTGGCAAAAGCTAAATGTCGAGATGTGTGGCAGTTGTATAGCCAGTTGTGTGACATTCTCACAGCTAGCAAATACATTGATAATTAATTCAGCTTTAAAGGATTTGATTCAGACTTTCAACTCATGAAAATCAATGCATTTCTACCACAACTGAAGGACCTATGTCTATTTACCTCCTTTGCAGGCCCTAGACCTCTGTAATAAATTTGACATTTACATTTTAAACATCATAAATCCACAAAAGTGTCCTTAACTTTGCCAGAATGTTTCAGTATCATGTAGGGGTCAAAATGCTCATGCCCTGAATCAGGAAAACAATTAACCACTAGACTTTTTGAGGTCATCCATGAGCATGAAAGTAATTAGGTCTAGATCCTCACAGATAAAGAATTAGCTGCCAAAATGCACAGATGGAATTTTCAAATAATACTTAATAAGGTAAGATGCCTAACTCATATTGATTCCTTTGAAAATCTGACCTTTAGAGCTTCATTTTAAGCTTCCCCATTACGGTTTAAGAGTGTGTGAAAACTTAAGTATGCGCTTGAATGAGTTTCTTGTAGGAAGATTCTTCCATAGACAAAATCTGAAATATAGTCATCTTAGGCCAAGAGATGGCAAAGGCAGCAATCATCCTGAATCAAGAGGGATTTTGGTGGTGTGTTTTGTACAGCAGCAGGCTGAACAATGCCCTTTTCTGATTGAGATTAGTTCAGGGGGAACAGCTTTTGAATGAGTTATTTCTAACACACACACATGTGTCATTCCAAAAGAAAAATATCTACTCCTGGCTGTGGTCTGTGAAGCAAGATGGATTGCTAGCCCCTCGATAAAGCTCTGGGCTTCTGTTTAACTCAGTTCCTTTCTTCTGTGTTATGCTTATCTTCTTTTGCTCTTATGCCCAGTTACCCCCTGCAGTGGAGCTACTAAATATCTGTGATGAGGTAAAGGAAAGAGGAATGTAGAAAGACAGAGTATAAGTTCTCAGAAACTCAGGATAAATTGGATTATTGTGGCCTAGGATAAATTGAATTTGCTGCATTGTTCTTTAAAATGACCAGCATGGGGCAAAAGATGGCTTTTTGCTACTGTAAGAGTTTTGACCTTAAATCTCCACCGTGCTCCTCTGAGTTCACCCTGGAGATCAAGAGTTCATTTCTTTTTTTGTACTGCATATCTTTCAGTTCTCATTTTAAAGACGCCACCCAGGAATAATAATACATGACTATGCAATCACAAAGGACAAGTTTCCTTAGTGGTAGGAATATGAATGATGCACTGTTTAGTATGTATTACCTATTATGCAAACAATATATCTCCTAGAAATTTCTGGTCTCTTTGCAAGGCACTTTTTAATTTTAAAAGGTAGTTTTTAACATACACAAGTTTGCATTCTGACTTTACCTGTTCAATCCACTTTCACTCATCCTCCTTACAGCCAGGTGAATCTATCTGTATATAGGTGTATGGAATCAGCCATTTAGAGCTTGTGCCATATATATCCTGCATGGAGACCAACAAAGGAATGTTAGCTTGGGAATTTTCTTATGCAGTTGGGCCATCATGGGAGAAAAGTTAGCTACATCCCATAGAAAAAGTTAGCTACATCCCATAGAAAATCATCCTCCTTGGCTAGGATGGATGTAGAGGAAAACTCATGGCAGAAGAAGTGAACAAAGCAGCTGGGGGCTGGGGCTGGCTTTCAAAACTGGTGTCTGAGGTGAAGTATGGAGAGGAAGGATCCCTCAAGCCGCAGACCTCTGTAAGCGAGTCTGAAGGCTGAGAGGGAATGGCTGTCTGAAAGGACTGAGGAAAACACCAAAAGAGCTCTGAGAGTGTAAGGTACACTGGAGGGAACCTGACACTGTTTTTGCATATTTGTTTTACTGTCTTTGGGAATTTGGGCAGTTTAACATTAATCTTTCAGTCTGGGATTTATGGTCTGTAAGGCCACTGTTTCTGAGAAGTTATGTAAGACGGGGATTGTGTTCATTATTCTCAGTAAAGGAAAAGAAAAATAAATTAAAGAAATTAAATGCTTTAGAGGGTTTTTTGTTTCATGTTTTTGGGGGATTTTTTAGCAATGCAAAGCATATGAGGTTCCAGTTCTGTCCACCTACCTGGATCCAGTGCAAGGATTCATCCCATTCAGGTAAAGACATCATAGTAATAAATTATGGTTTTATAACAAACTGAAGACAGCTGAAGAATAAAAAGTGTTTAGCAATTTACTACAATAACCTCAGTTTTATGCAATAGGTGAATTTCATCTCATTTCTTTCTCTGGAGGGATGCAAATTGTCTATACTTGTACATAGTCTTTATTATATTTAACAAAGAAAAATCTGATCATTCCTGGGTGTTGGCAGCTTACCTTGAACATCTGTAAAGCAACACACTATTAAGTTTCTAAAAAGGTGTATGAGAGAGCTTCTAAAACCTGCCAAAAGGGGGCTGAAATTTGTTCAGGTTGATCCTTAAAACTATAAACAAGATAGGATCCATACAATGCACAGTTTGTTTTTCTATTTGATTAGGTTTTTTAACATGTGTGGAAAGCATAGAGCTTTGTACTTTTTGCAAGCCTGCCGAGAAAGTGATTAAGGCAATACAGATTTTGTAAATGCAATAGTGAAGGTGCTAAAACATCTTGGAAGTACATTTGCGTTATATTATTCACATTTCTGCTCTGCCTGCAAAGAGTGCAAAAGTATTTACTTATATTGGAAATATGAAAACAACAAAAAAATTGTCACTGATGTTCAATCTATTTCTGCTCTGTAGAGCTTGGATAGAATTATTTTGACATGACTTTAAGAAGTCTTGAATGTTATGAATTTTATGTCCAATACAGTATATCTCATTCTTTTTTATGGACTGAATGATTTGTATTTTGCTAGCCCAACTTGTTCCTCAAAAAAGAAACCACATTCATTGGTTTGACTGGCACTTGCATATATTTGAAATGTTCCCCCAGCATTGCAGATTACTTTGTGAAAGACCCTTTCACGTGTTACATGTTCTTATTAACTGTATTGTCACCGTGAGATGTAAGGAGAAACTCTATCAAAAATTCCTTTCAAAAGATTGTAGAGTGAAAGAGAAAGGAATTAGAAAATAAAGTGGGCTTTGGTACCTTTACTGCTTATAGTGAAACACATATACATGGCAGTTTTGAAGGAATTCTAATGCAGATTTATTACTGGAATCTGCAGCTCACTGTAAAATGCAGTCAAAAGAACAAATAAAGAGCAATGCGTAGGAAGTAAAGATGTCAGATAGTAAAATGTCTCTTTCTAAAAGCCTGCCTTTTTCACAAGCCTTTCACATGAACTTTTCATGAAGTTTCTAGAGTAGACCAAAATAATTAGGGGAAAATGACCTTGAGATTTATGCTGTGTTCAGAACAGTGACTTGTCCAATCACTGTAGGAAAGGTTGGCAGATTGTGATTGATGTTTTCAGAAGAACTACAAAGTGAAGTGTATGAATGGTACCTTAGCTTTCTAACCATGTATGACAAATGCGGGCACTGTGAGAAGCTCTTTATCCCCAGATGCTGTGAAAGCACATAGCAAATTTCATATGGATGAGCCTATGAGAAGACTATCTAAAGAGCTAATCTAAAATCTCATTTTCAGAGTTGATTCTGGCGTTTCAGATAGAACATATCCCTGAATATAGATCTTATATCAGGAGGATTTGAACGTCAGTGATTAATATGAATTTCATTTTTAGACATGTCGTGGGATTTCTGTGGCATATATAAAGCACTGAACTTGTTGAACAGCATGTCCCTTTTCAATTACAGCTTTAATGAAGAAATTACTTTTACAAGAAAAAACTCTCATGAGCTTAATATTATAAAAAGCTGTTTTTTCCTAACCACCCCTATCACTTAAATCAGGTATGTTTGGTTGTTCTTGGTGAAACAATAACATTTGCATTATCTTTCCAGGCTGCACTGTATTTTATAATGAAGCAAACCAACTCTTGTCTCTTCTAGATTTATTTACCCTACTGTAGCTCCACTAGCATCTGGGGAAAAGGGACTGTTTGAGAGAAGTCTAGTGACAGGCTTTAGAAACAAAACCATTGGATGTTGTTATCTAACTCCCATTCACGGTCAAAAGGATTTGAGTATCCTGTCAGCCTTTTAACTGACATTTAAGTTTAAAGGGATTTGTGTATATAACAGTCCACCCCAAAGCTTTCAGAGTGAAGTTGAGACTAGTAAAAGTTGCTACAGTGGTAAGTTTGATGATCTCTCAAATGGCAAGAAGAAAGACACGGAGCACCAGTCTCTTGCCAGCATTGCCACCAAAACTCTTGATTTTCTTCCAGAGATATGCTACAATATTTCAGCCCCATCAACTTAAATAATGTTCCCTATTGTCTGGGACTTTTGGCTGAGAATTTCCAGAGCAGTACTAATTCGTGCATTCTCTTTATGCAGGCTGCAGGTGCTTCCCAAAGGAGAGTGGAACCCCCAGCCAAGTTTATGCACACTGCCAAATAACTTTCAGAAATAAAAAGATTTCATACCACTTACAGTAACCCCAGTTTCTGCCACAGGTTTTTGCTTTGTTTGGTTTGGTTTCAGTATTTTGAGTGGTATTTTATTAAGATCATTGGACCTACATTGGATTCACACCTATGAAGCTTGAAGCCTGACTTCTAAATTAGTCTGGAAATTGTTTAATTGAGAAATTAAATTAATTACTAAACATATTAAAAATTTTCCTTCACCTCTTACTTTTATGTGTGCAGTGTGTAAATTGATGTGAAATGCAAAACATAAATTTGCATTCTGCATTTTCCATTCATTATAATTCCATACATAAATGCTTGCTTTTCATTTGTTTCATGAACCCCCCCTTTTTGTAGCCTGTATGCAGTTGAACCTTCCATCAATTTCAATTAACATGTAAGTGATGATGGAGAGTGTTTTCATCTATGGGAAACGTTATTACAAGAAAAGTTCATCAATTTTCTCCCTGATGAATTGTCCATTGAATTCTGTAAATACAGCAAAATGTCTGTGAATCAAATATTTAAATATTTTAAGCTTTATTTCACTGTCTGAAATTTTGAGCACTTATCTTCCTTCAAAATCAGAATGAATGTGCTTGAGTGAAGTATCCCTCTCTGTGAAATATTAATGGTAAGGATGTAGTACACAGTTATGAAAGTGATAAAGGCCAGGGTCCTGTGGTCAAAAAGGTATTGAAACTCACATTCATCATTTCATAAATGGTGCTGGTGTTTGAATGTCAATCACCAGGGAGTTATGATTCACATCTCTCTTCAATACATCTTGCTCTGTTCACAATGTAAAAAACCAATGAAACTGCAGGACTTCTTTTCCACGTAATGCGCTGAAATTGGCTTTGAAAATACCTGCACAAAGTGCACACGAATGGTCTTTTTTTTTTTTTACAGTTGTGGCTCAGATGTAAATGCAGAATATATACCAAATATACAGAAATTCTTAGAAAAGAATCTAAGGAAGTTATTGGTCTTCTTTTAAAATATCAGCAGCAATTTGTTTTTTATGTGATAAATAAAAAATACAATACAAGAAATTATGCTTGGTTCAGAATGACCACTTCTACTTTTCAACTATGTAAGGGTTTCTCTATATAGAGAATTTTTCCATCTTCCCTATAACAGGAGAGCTATTTGGATATATACTTTTTATGTAGGTAAAGAATGTTTTTTTTTCTTCCAGAACAGTTATGAAGGGGTATTTTCATTCAACCCTGCAGGCTTGTTTTATTTCTGGATTACATCGTCCAGACTCTGCTCTGATCTCTCCCTGCGGCTGCCCCAGTGTCTTGTGGGGACTGTAAAAACCCACTGTGGGACTGCAGTGAGTTCTGTAGGTGCAGGATGCCTGACTCATAAATCCCTACAGGTGGTCTCTTGTTCAGGCTCTGGTTCTCATTTTCACTAAGCTCAGAAAGGATTAAGAATAGATTATGGGCTCACAATAAGTTATGGAGTTAAACCAGCCAATGGTTCTTTAATGTAAATTCAGTACCACATATCACATGGTATTACCAAAACCTAACATAGTTTACTCAGCTCATTCATGAGATGAAAAATACTTTTATAAATAGCATTTTCTGTGGTCACTGTATTTCTCAACTGTGTATGCAAACTGTGCCAAAAGCTTTTTATTTTCTTCTTTCTTTCTTAAATATTATCCAAAGCCTTGAGTGCTTCTGGGTCTGACATGTTGAGAAACATCAATGTGTGGACTTCAGGTGTTTTTTCAGCAGTCTCTGTGGTGCTGAAAAAATCTCCATGCCTCTTTAATGGATGACATTTCTCTGTAAGGTTTCCTTGAAAATAACCTGTAGGAAATAATTGCTCCATCTTTGGTCTCGTGTAACTTCTGACAATGTGTAAATGTTCAGAAAGCAACTAGTAGTCAAGTTTGTCATGAGGGAAGGGAATAGAGCTCTCTGTTGACTACATAAACAGAGAAAGTCAACTGTTTGAGTTTGCTGAAGCTTATGGAAGCATCTAGTCTCACAACAGACATTCTTAGAGTAATATTAGATGTTAACACAGACATTAATTGTTATTCCTTCTTGCAGGAACGCTAAATCATCTTTGTAAATTGTCAGAAAAAAAATATTGACCCTAGCCTGAAGACTCAGGATGGATGGTTTTGACTATGAAAATATATTTCATATCAACATTTAATATGATATTATCATTTTAATATCTTACTATCATTCAGTTACTGGAAAAACCTTTTAATTATAACCCCTCCATCCAAGGGCTTAATGCTGAAAAACAAATAAAATTGATCTTAAGAATATTTTTTCTAAAATCGCATGCTTTGAATTTGATAGTTTTAAAATCAGGTTTTTGACATAATGACTTGCTTCTTCAAATTTTGCCAGTTAGGGTTGTTAGCCTCATACTCTCTACTAACTTTTATTTCTGACTTGATTGCAAATAAAGTGTTTCTTCCTTAGAGCCTTAACAGTTACACATATATACACACTTTTTTTTAAGCAGTTATGCACATAGTTTTGTCTCTGAAAAAAGTGCTTACTGACCACATCTGAAAGGACATCCTGAACTAACATTGATAAAAATATAAACTCTGCAATACTAAAATACAAATTTTAATCTGGATTCAATGGCTACCATGTTGAATTGCAGCTTTTGCCATATCAGAAATATTGTAATAAGTGAGATGCTCAGAAATAACACATATGGAAAGAGTTTCTGTAAAGAACAACAGCCTGAGTAGTTTTGCTGAAGATTTCAGAATGGACAATTGTCAGATGGGAAGAAATCCTGGAGTCCTGCTGGGTTTCTCAGGATTCTTTAATTAAAGACAGAAGTCCTTTAAAGTCTGTAATAAGATTTGAACTACATAGTTGCTGGATGTGCTTGTGAAGTACCACACTTACACCCTCAGTCTGGAAAGCCATCAATTTCTAAACATTGTCCTACACTCCACAGATATTTTTTATAACTTTTTTGCTTATTCCCTGCATGGGCAGCCTGTGGTCTGCCTGATTGTCTTCCTGAGATAACACAGGACACTATCCCAATGGCTTCTGTAGCTTTTGGGTTTGAGCTCTAGCTCTAAGAACTGCTTGGATTTTCTCGCCGTATTCTTTTATTGTGGGTTGTTTTTTTTTCTGACAAAAATAAGTCTGGCCTCCTTCCTTTTTTTCCTAAGAGAAATGGATATTGACAGTTTGTTGGCCAAACATGTCTTCCTACTCCCAGGCATTACATGTGTTCATTTTTTTGTTCTCTCTCTTTCCTACACTATAATCACAAGGATGTGAATCATTTGGGGAAACTATGCTTATTCTCTATTCTCTAATAGAGCCTATGCTCCATTCTCTGCTCTTTTAGGAAACTTTCTTTTCCTTGGAAGAGATCCCCTAACATTTGCTTAAGTATTTCAGTGCACCACCCTTCTTAATGCATGCAGAGACCTGGCACATTTTGACTCACTTGTGCTTTCTTCCTCCTAATACACTTGAAAGCTATTTCTTCTCTTCCTTTTCTCCTCCCTTCCCAACTTGTTAAATACTGGCACATTTGGTTAATATGCTTGGCTTTGGGGCAGAAGCTTACTATTTACAACCCATTCTTCTATATGTGTACCTTAGATATTGCTCATGGCTTCTCTGCCAGTGATAATCATGGCTTTGACTACCATACATTCCACTGCACCTGTTTTCTACTTAATTAATACATGCTGTATTTGTTTCCGGAGTAGTAGCCCATTCATCTTCTGCAGTGCTTTCCACTGATCCCATGAAAAATTTCTCTGTGCTAATTATGCTGTTATCAGCCCTTTTTTTCATACTGCACACACTCTTCTGGCATGTGAAAACTTCTGCTCAGTTGGACTCTCCATGGGGCTTCTTGTAGCCTTTACTTCTCTTTTCCATATGTCAGGCAGCCACCTGTCTTTTGGTGATGGCCACTGCACAGGAACTTTATGTGGTGTCTGACATTGGATCAGATTCTGAGCTCCACTCACCTGGCTGTTTCAGTTACTTTCTGTTATCAGTTACATCCTCAGCATAAGACTATTGCCTGTTTTCCTTAATCCCTCTGCTCACAACTGGGCAGGCAGAAGACTGATGGTATTTTTTGCTCAATAAACTGAAGATGTTCTATTAATTTTTAGTTCTGTATCTTTCCAACATCCTGTGAGATGTAGTCCAGGATCCCAATAATTATAGGACCTCTCTTTTTTTGTTATCCTTAATCTTTCAAGATTGTAAGACTGATTTTATTACTTTAAGGGCTAATTCAACTTTTCTGTTCATCAGTAAACTTTCTGCTTATTGTAACAGCAATTTCTTCTGCCTACAGTCACCATTGTATGCAGTTTCTAACTCATATTTACATTTCATCCATATACAGTATTAATTTCTTTCATATTTGTTTATAATGATTTGATATTCACCCTTTTTGCCTGGGTTGAATAAAAATTAATAAAACTACCATGCTCTTCAGAACAAAACATTGTAGGTAAATAAAGCATGAACAGCTTCCTTTTACTTTTTTTTTCTGGTACCTCCTCCTGACAGGTACAAAATAAATTGTTTTTATTTTTAATATTTGAGTCGGTCAGATTTTAATCCCTCCAATCTTCTGCTTAAAGGCAAGGAATCTGACAGAAATCTTCTTCCAGCAGCTAATATCAAGCTGTTCATCATTAGCTGTCATTGGAGCTGCTTCACCATGGAAAGCAAATACCCACATTTCCTCTACATTTTCACCAGTAAAAGTACTTTCACATGCCTGGCTCTATCTTGGCACAGATGTCACTTGTCACCAATGTCCTCTCCCAGGTATATTGCTGGCAGAACCAAGGAATTCCACCTGGGAAATCTTAATGTTAATTCCTTTAACAGGACTTCAGTCCTTCAAGTCTTTTACCTTCCTTGGCCTTTACAGGTGAGTTAACATTGTGTATGTCTATTTAGCGATAGGCCCTTGCTAATCTCTCTTCTTCTTGGACCACTCCTATGCTCCAAATCTGGGAGGTATCCCCCTCTCTCATGGCTATTGCCATTGCTTACTGATGTTTATGATCACTTTCTCCTCCCTTTTTTTTATTTCCAGGTAGGGCAAGTTAATTAATTCAAACCTTGTCAGCCACATACCTTCTAGTCCTACCAGTCTGTTTACACACTTCCCTCCTTGTCAATAAAAAGGAATATATCTCATCCTGTATTTTTCGCCTATAAACTGATTCTAATCCGGCAAGTTGCAGCCTGCCAGTAAATCAAGTCATCCTTAAGAAGCCCAGCTGATTCCAGTGGAGTTTATGTCTCACAAACATAAGCATCAGCTTTCACAGAGCTTCATGACAACTTGTGCTGTATACACTTAGCTAAGATGACATTATCCCTCACATCACACTGAGCTAAGAAGTGGGATTTTACTTATAGCACAAAACTAAGAATTCTGAAAGTCCAATTTATTTTTTTTTTTCACTTAGTTTGGCTAAAAATATGTGCTACAAGAATAGCTTCTTATGTGTACTACATGCATATCTGGGTAGAGGTATTTACTCAGACAGAGTGTGTGGTGAAAGGAAGAGCAGGAAGATGGCTTTGATTTCAGTCCTCGCACTCTCACTGTCTGACCTGACAGCTGTCAAGCTCTTTCATAAGGCAGGAACACTTTTTTAGAATTTGATATTTAAGCAGAAGCTCCCACTGATGAAACGATATCTCTGCTAGCGCACACTTGTTCTGTCATTCAATCCATATATGCTATATTACAGTATCGAAAGTTCAGACACATCCATCAGCCTTAAACAAGCGTGATGAGAAAACAGATCTGGCCTGGTAAAGAAGGCTTAACTCCTACAAACAAAAGCACAGTAAGGACAGTGAAGATACAGAGAATTAGCATAGATTCCCTGTGCCTGTGCTAAATTTTGCTTGTAAGTGATTTTTTAAACATTTAAAAGAACACTTTCAAAAATGCATGGGATTTTCACTGCAAAATTCTCAGCAACACTAATGGGCATCACGTGGCTCGTTTCCCTCACACAGCTTTGAACATCCATCCTGTTCTGTGCTCTACAGTTTTTTGTGCCACTGTCATCATTATAACATCTCAGCATCTTCCAATAGGGCTTTAAGCGCCGTGAGTCACATTTTCCATGAGTGACTGCTCTTTTACTTACGGTCTTATTTGTTTCTTTATAATTTAAGGTTTTTAATGGAATTTTACTTGCTTAAAAGTAACTCATTCTTTTTCTTTTTTTTCTTCTTTTTTAATTTCTCTTTTTTAAAACCAAATTAACTTTAGTAGCACCAAGTTCATCATTCACAGTTGTTCATGGAAATTGGCTGTTTCAGTAAAAGGCTGATCATAAGAAATGTGTCATTTTCTAAACTCTGATCTGGTATTTTTCTGGTAAACAACTGCTTTTGCTGCTCCTGAGGTCAGGCCAATAACTCCAAGGATCTCTGCCTGGTGACAAGGCTTGATATTGCCATACAGGACTTTTTTTTTTTTTTAACCCCCTCAGGATTGCCAGGTGTTGTCATTTCATATGACATATGACAGCTGTACCACAGATCATCTCAATTTGATACTTCAATTTCTTAATTGGAGGATTTATTGCATATAAACTATTTCTTCTTAAAAAAAAAAAAAAGCCAAGTCAGATACATGATTGTGTTTCTTTGGCCAGACATGTACTTTTTCCCTGAATATGATAAAAACTCATGTCTTGTGATTGTTATGAATGAGCAATGTGTTAAAGGAAAAATTTATCTTAAAGTCCATAAGATTTTTAGACCTGACTTTCTCCCTATTTAGCCAACTCAAATGCTAAGAAGAAAATAAAACCATATTTTAAAAAGATTTCATAAAACGTAGCTTTTAAAAAAAAAAAAAAAAAACAAGAAAAAAACATGGGAGTTTGATTGGGTTTTTTTCTGGTTATGACAATTTGGAAGTCTTCAAAATGTATAGACAGGTCTTCCTCTACTGCCATGCAGTTATGTTTAAATCCCAACATACAGGTAGTATTAGATGAGTTAAGGTTTTATCAACTGGCTTGGGCTGACAGTCTCAGTAGGACGCAATGAAAGAATAAAATGGTGTCAAGAGACATACAAGGAAATGTCCTGCCATCTGAGAAATATGGGACTTTGTAACACCTGTGAAAATTCTAGCTACTAAACAGCAAGTGGTACCATACAGCAACACCCCCAGTTTTAAAACAGTGAATTTACATGCATAAGGCAGCTGGAACTCCAGTGACTGAATTTTAACTGTACCTGTACATTTCAACAGTTTCAGCCATCATTTGTCTCATACGCATGAACAATTCCTATGGCACAAAGACTGTCACTGTAGCATTGAGAGTGAGGTCTAGAACTATTAATAAGATTTTAATCTTTCATTACCTGAGGTGTTCAATGACATTTTTCTTTGCTGTGAAGGAGTTGGGCAATTTATAATACTGCATCATCCTTTGAAGTAAAACTAAAAAGGTACTCGGCACAACAAGATCACATCCATACTTCTGCTTAGTCTATGAAAAGTCTAAATGTTTACCTTACCCCGCTGCAGTGGGAGAAAGTGAAGAAATAAATAGCTAAGAAAAGATATGTGTACCTCAGATGACACATTTTGTGAATATGAAGAGAGATTTTTTTCCCAGTTCGTCTCCTGGCACCAGGCTGATAACCCCTTCCTATCCTATACCCCAACAGCACCAACAACAAAAAAAGCCTGAGCTCTCAACACCCCCAGAAACATGGTGATGAAAAAGTATACCCCTGGGAATCCAGGCTGGCATTTCAAGATGTGGATTTTAAGCATATCTGGAACTGCAGAGGGAAACAGACTTTTTAAACTAAGTGACTACCTTTCGGTCACTTATAAGCGTCCACTTGTAAGTGAATTAGGTGAGCAAAGCTAGATGAATAGGGCGAGTTACCTCCAGCAAAAGTGCCAGCTCATGTGCATCAAACAGACCAAAAAGATATTTTCTCTCTCTTTATTCAGGGTATGTAAATTGTGCTTGAGAAGCAAAGATTTCTCTGCATGGTGGGACGGAAAAGAATCCAGAACTTTTAAACCCAGGGAGCCTTTGAAAGCTATTTTTAAAATTGGTTTTTCCTGCAGGGTTCTACTGAGCTTAATGAACCTAGTGGGCTTGGCAGGCAGTCCTGCTGGCTCCTGCAGCCTGTGGGAAGTGTGGTTACTCTGGAGCTCATCCATCTCCATGTTGCATCTCAAAGCAGCAGCTCTACCAGATGTGCTAATGGAGCAGCTCTGCCAGCCCAGTTGATAAGCACTTACATTTTTAAATTCTTTGCCTGTTAAATTACCACTGTACACTTAAAGCTACACACGCACACACTAACAGGTAAGTCACCTGCAAGCTTATCAAGCCTAACAGTGCCAAAATGAAGGCTTCTCAAGCCATTTACACATCCTTGCAAATCCAGTTCAAAGCAGGCATTTCATTAAATCTGTATCAAAAATATCTCCTTCACAGAAATAACTTGTTTAATTACTTCCAACAGCATCACTACTCTTGTTTGAATTCATAGGCTGATATGTAGCAAGTCGAATGGCTAAGAAGCAGGCTTACCATTGCTGCATAAAAGTGGAATACAAAATTAAAAACCACCTTTTTCTTAAAAACCCAAGTGATTTGTTTAAGCCTGTAAATCCCATTAGAAGTCACTAATAGCCTTAGTCTTTAATCACTGTAAGAATTTAAAGGGTCACCAAAATTAAGTAAATCAGTGGGAAGTAAGATTAAATTGAGGTATACCATGAATCATTTTTACTCTCACAAGCAAAAAGATCACTGATTGTAAATTTACACCACAGGCAATATTAGCATTATCTAAAAGATATTTAGGAAAGCAAGAAGGTGCTGTCATCTGCCTTAGAGATGCATGTAGGAAGTATAGAATAATTCACCTGTAGAAAATATCGTGTTACTGGTGCAAACCCATTTGATCTCCATCTGTAAGCTCTGCAAGTCTGCTGTCCTCTCAAGTTCCCCTGCTGCTATGTGGCCCTTTAATTGCATTTCTGTAGGGTTTGGAGTAGGGACTGTGTATGAGCTTGACCTGTCCCCCATGGAATCAACAGCAATGTTTTCAAGGATTTCAGTGAAGAACAATGAGGCCTTATAATATGTTAAAAAAAGCCTAGTCAGGAAATCTATAGAAATACCTGTACACTGTGAAGTGTCACATATGTGCAGGGGTGGTCCAGCAATATCCCACCAGTAACTCTGACTCCAGCCTGAAACTGGTGAGCCCTTCTTTCTCTCTGCCTTTTTCCAATGATAGTGGGAGTGTTTTAAAGTATGTTTGGTCTTGAAATCATAAGATGTAAAGTTGGAAAAACAGAACTATGCAGGGTGCAATACTAATGTCCAAACCTGTGGCACCTGTCGATTTACATAACCATCCCTGAGTTTTCTTAACATGGCATTATTGCATGTTTCTACATTAACGCTTGGCAAACACAGAGAAGCAACCTAATTTATGAGTTTCCAATGGTTAGGCTTCAGAAGCATACAAGCTTATGAAATCTATTTCAATATGGTATTTTCAGTCTCACTTCTGTAAGAACACCTAATATGTCACTGCAGATTACAGACTGAAACGGCAGGAGAGTAGTGCAGCCCAAGTCAATGTCTGAGAGCGTGGGATACTTTTAAGTTCTTTCATAAACCTTTTCTGTAACCCCTGCTTTGGGTTCCGGCCTGTGCATTTTTTAGTTTAACATGGTTTCACTGGAGTATGAACCAAAGAGATTGCAGAGCTTGGAGACCTTTGAATAGCAGGGAAGAGGTGAACTGAAAAATTGGATTTCTTCAAGCTTCGTGGCCCAAGTGCTCAACCTAAACCTAAGTAGCCATCTTTATCCCCTCACCCTGCCTCCCTTCTTTCTATCGATTGCTACAGATGGTCAAAACACTTTGGAGGGACACTGAATTTTTTCTGTTTCAAAACCCAACAAATTGCAGGCTCTATATCTTTTCAGGAATGAAAATTAGGCATTTTGATGTCACAGGTAAAAAGCTTTGAAGATTACATGACTTGAGCAGCAACAGCAAAACGGTTGAGCAGAATGGAAACATCTGACCTTTTATTTTGAACATAGTGCAATGCAGCTCACTGAAGCATCTTGACTGGGGCAGGAGCAGGCTTTGGGGGCCTTTTTTTGTTCATTTTAAGTGATTGACCAATATTTTAAGTATATTGACAAATAAAATCTGTGGGGAGAATACACCGATATTCAGTATTTTGACTGGCTGAAGGGAATTCAGGCCCTGTTGATTTTCCTGCCTCCGTTCTTAACTAACTTTTGGATCTGTGTATATGAAGACATGATCTGCATGGAGAGAAGCTACTGATGGCAAAAGTATTTGCTAGAATATTCTGACAAAGGTAAGTTTTCACAAATGAGCTGCATAAAATCTATAGAGTTCTACCCCTCCTAAAGACAATTGGGTTGTGAAAGAAATTTCAGATGCCTGATCTGAACAAGTCTGAGGAATCACACTTGTGGAAAGACTTTTAGTTTGTTCTCATTCACTGTGCTTCTTCAAACAACTCTTTATCTTCTGTTTTCTCACAAACATTTTCCCATCATTACCAGTTTTTCAAAATGCACTAGATTAGATCTAGTCTCCTTAATTTATTTTTACTGACATCTTCTTAGCAATTTTAACCAAAGTTATCTGAAGAGGAAGTGGCATCTCCAGATATAACAGGGAATTATACCAGATATTCCACAAAACAGAAAAATACTGCCTTCTGCCTGAGAAGTGTGACAAATCTGTAGCTGCCTTCTAGAAAAATTGTCTCCATAGGAATCTGGGAGACATGAGGCATCTTGGACCCTCTGTGAGGTTGGAGTATTTACTGGTATCCCTGAGCTAAATCCATTGGTGCCTTGTGAGAACCCAGTTGCATGAAAAAGTTTGTTTTACCTGGTTGAGTATAATGAATTACAGGATGATGTGCAGTTTTCTTTTCAAGATGGGAAGCCCAGACAAATGGCTTTCAAATTTGGAGGGTTTGTGTCATTGCATGAACGTAAGGCCTTTAACAACTTAAGGTGCTGCAAACTACTCTGTTAAGAGTAGATTAAATGTTCCCTTCCACTATGCACTCGTACTGACAGCAACAGGCTCACTAAAAAGACAAATACTCTCTGTGGCAGTTATGAAGACATAAATAAATATCTTATAGCAAAATTTTTTTCGAATCATTGGTAAAACCCAAAAATAATTCCAAAACAAAGGGCAGATGAAATAGAAATTGGCTCCACACACAGTAGGAGTCTTATTAGCAGTAGGAAATGCTATGTGGAGATTCTGAGTGTGCTCAGCATCTCTGAAATCAGGCTCTGGATTCATTTCACTGACTGTTGAATCAAAATACAAGTTCTGGCAGACAGCTGTAAGAGGCAGAATGAGAAAATGATTACCACAATGCAGCTTTAAAACTAGGAGATTAAATCTTCAATTTGTACTTTTGAATTAAAGATAAATATCTTACAAGATTCTCAGCTTCTGAGAGAGGGTTAAAGTTCTATTGAGGAAGCTTGCAAGAGCCAGCAAAGGCAACTTTGCATTTTTTGCAAGTTCAAATGTACATTGCAACCAGACTATGGCAAGGTGGTTTTGACCAGCCTTTGTTTGGGGGCAGAAGATGAAAAGTAAAATAAATAAAAATAATTCAAAACTGTAGCAAGTTTCATCCTGCTATCCCATGTCTTGTCACATTAACTTGTATTTTGTGTGATATGACTTGATATATGTTAGCATAATTGAGCAAAACATGATGTAAAAGGATGTGGCATCGTGGAAATTTGGAAGGGGGGTGGGGGGGAAGACACCATAAGAACTGCTCTGCCTAGGGGATAATGGACCATCTCCTCCTTCTTCCTTCTAAACCACTTATTACATTGCTAACTTTTCAAATCACTGCAGAATTACAGCAAACTGATAGCATAATGATATACACAAAAACTCAGCAGGACATCATCCTCAACACAAGAGCAAAGAATGTAAAAAGAGATGCACATAGCTCTGTATCAATTTCACAATGCAGCTCTGCACAAATATAATCACATACTTGAATGTTCCTAACATTACTGTTATGGATCAAAAGAAACATGTAACTGTAGCAAAGGAGCTCTGAGACAAATGCACTGGTCCCAGGAAAATGGCAGCATGTTGTAACTGATTAGCTACAGGTGTTTAATAAGGTTGGGGGCTCAAAGCATGAAAATGTGTAGTGTGGAGATAAGATCTCAATCAATGTAAAAGGAAAAAAAAAGCATCCTGGTAAGAGTAAAGTATATATCACAGATAAAATACTTACGGGATGACATTTAGTAATGTAATTTTTCCTGTTTCTGTTTTAGATCACCTCAGTATTTTAGAAGATGTGACCTAAAAACCAGTAAGGTAAAGCAGATTCTTACTGTCTTTAGTAGAGTCTGAAGAAGGCTTTAGCCAAACAACAAAAACCTTAGCCTTAGACAAAAACAAGTGAAACTGGGGATCTTTCCACTGATTTCAGAGGAGTTTGTGTTGGATCCACAGTAAATTGTGGTTTGTTTTTTGTTTGGTTCCCCCCCCCCCCCCCCCCCAGAATCCTTCACTATAACAAACGGAACAGGACTCAGGTTAACTCGATCAAAAGTTGCTTTTGAGGGTTTTGTTGGTATCATTTGTTTGTATTTTTTAAACCAGACTTCAATCTGTTTCTGTGACTTAAATAAATTTTTTTAATTTAGTCTGTTTCATTTATATGTAAAATAGAACAGCTTTTCTCCTGTCTTTTGGCAATCAGTGTTTTTTCCACTCAAACAGCTTTGTATTTATTCTGTAAGAAACTATTCACTCATGTGAAAAAAATTCTAGCTCTTCCAATTTTCATTTAATTTGGTTTGGTATCTTGGAGTGACTCAGAGATATTCAATTTTTTCAAACACATCATTTTTAGCTTTACTGCTTGAGTTGTAAGTAACAAGGGAAACAAAGAGCAATGGCAGAATAACAAGGTACACAAAAAATATTGTTTTGTTACCAAAATAAGATCTGATAAAGTAGAACTTTGTAATGCAGTGTTCCTTAGTGAATCAAGATACAAATGTACTATGGGGATAAATTGTTAGTGATATTTTTTGCTATTGTACTATGAAGCATTAAAGATCATTTTAATCTCCAAAAGCAAACTTGTTAATTTGTCCTATTTTCCCACTTTCCAACCTTCTTATTCACTGAGAAAGGGAAAATGAATGCAACACAGATTTCATTGCAACTGCACTACTGTTCTGTGCAGTTAACACTTGCTCTTAGCTCTCTTGAGATATTTCATTACTGGACAGATAATTAGAATTAATTTTGAACTCATCTTTAGAGATCTACCCATATCCAAACAGTAAACCTACCAACAACACACTGTTGCATTTCACTATGACTGAGAAAGCTCTGCTCACCCATGCATGGGCTCTGACTCTCATGCCACTGGCTTCCCAGCCTATCCATTAAAAATTATCAGCATTCATAGTGAATTCGGCCATCAAATGTCCCATTCCTGTTTTCCTGTGGGCAATTTTTCTTTTTGGCTGGCTGAAAGTATCAAAGACCAGTATGAGATGCAAATCGTCTATTGCTACTTCGTAAGACAGAATTAACAGAGGGAAGACCCATCAGATGGTGACTCAGCTGTTTTATGCACCTTTTTAGGATGAGAACAGTTGTCCTTTAAATGTTTACTCTTTGTTTCCCACCCTTCTCCTTCCCTTCTTGGCTTAAACGATTACCTTAAGATAGCTAAATTTAAGTGAGATTAATGCCTCCCTAAAGGTCAGTGGAGAAACATCATCAAGGACCACTGAACAGTAGGACTGAGTTGTCCTGATTTTATTTTAATGGACCTTCACAAAGTGTAAATTATAATATTGTGGTTGCTAATCTCATGGGTTGTATCTCTGCAGATTTTACTATGCCCATTTTCAAAACTCAACTGACAGATATTCCTTTGAAAACTTTTTGAAGCAAAATATGTGGATTTGTTCCCTAATTTTCAGCTGATTTTCTGAAGCTGTTAAGTTCAGACCATTTTCTATTTTCCTAAATGGAAAACATGTATTAGAATAGAAATAACATAAAGTCTAGAACAATGTTCATACTATATTTTCTGAAGAGGTGGAAGTATGGAAGGTCAGAAAGCTGTATATTTGAAGCTATATCACCACTGAAGACCAATGAAAAATGGGGGAAAAAGAATATTGAGAAAGAATGAGTATTGGGAAAGAGGCAAAGAAAGGGACATTTTATTCTATCTCTGCACATGTAGCCATGAAGTCCTAACAACAGCAGTGGGAACTGAGAAGATGACTTGGCTAAGACACGAGCGGTCCAAAAAGAGTAAAAAATAAAAAACTAATGTGCAACTGCAGTTACAATATAAACACAGTGAATGGATGGGAGAATAACAGGTGTTCCAGGATTTATCTCATGTTCCCTGTAAAATGGATATATATCCTAGTCAAATCAAATTATCTATGTCTACATGAGTCTATTACCTACCTGCAACCTGAACCTTGTACTTTTGTTAGCCTTTATGACACCAGCATGCCCTTAGTCTCTTTCTTCCCTAAACTGTTGTTCTTCTGTGATTGCTGAAGTTCTCTGGGGCTTCTGCTCTGTTCTCTCTGGAGAGTGGTGGTGGTGGTCTGTGTGGCAAAGGGTTTTTCCTGTCTTCCTACTGTAGAGGTGCAGCTTTAATGAGGCTATTAGATGTTAATTTCAAACAGCCCTCACTTCTGATGTGTTCATTTACTGCTTCTGACTTTTTTGGAACTTACTGCTTTCTTTTACAGATTATTTCTTAAAGTATATCTGGTCAAAACAAGCCTGCTAGTCCTTTTTCATGTTGCTTCTTCAAGCTAAGTGGTTAAGGCAGAGAAAGGAAACAGAAAGACCACCATTCACCACCTGTCACCGAGGGTAACAGAGCAGTGGAACAGGCTGCCTAGGGAGGTTGTGGAGTCTCCTTCCCTGGAGACATTCAAAACCTGCCTGGATATGTTCCTGTGCCTCCTGCTCTAGGCATGCCTGCTCAAGCAGGGGGTTAGACAAGATGATCTCCAGAGGTCCCTTCCAACCCCTACCATTCCGTGATTCTGTAATTTGCAGCGCTGTGTTGTCCAGTGACAAACAACAAAGCTTCAGATTTTGTCTTTTCAGCACAAGTTCTCTCGTGCCTGGGGACATCCTCAGCCAAGGAAGGAACTGAAGCAGGTAACATTTTGTACCTTACTACATTTCTTTCCAACAAAAAAACCAACCAACCAAACAAACAAACAAACAAAAAAAAAACAAAAAAAAAAAAAAGAAAAAAAAACAAAAACCAACAAGGACTTCAGAAACTATTCCTTGGTATCCTGAATAAAATGTTGATGATATTAGCTCTTTCTATCTGTCTTTACCAGTCTTTTAATCCCAAAGCACGCACAAAAAATTTTCATGGGCTTTCTGTTAGCTGGGGAACTTTTTGTCAGTGGAACAAGACAGGTGGTGTGAATGGGAAATCAGATTTGAGGCTACAGTCTTTTATTTCTGACATTTTGCAAGGAAAATAGTCCCTTTGGCTAAATTTTTACAGCTTCATGTATGACATTTTGTCATTAAATTTGACTTGAGATTGGGTGCTATTTCTACCAGGAAAAAAAAAAGAGAGAAATATGTCAGGGAAGCATGCATGGGAGCAGGTCTCTGTTTTGAAGGATGTTTAAATGCTGCTCTTGTCAGTGCTGAAGACTGAAACCCACAGAATCACAACAGACTATAGAGATTGTTATATTTTTTTTAAGAAATAGGCATTTCTCCATATACTGTTGGAAGCCTTTTTTCTTCCTAACTCTACCTTTTCCAGATAAAACACTCTATGAATGAAGATCAACAGAAGACTAAAAGTAGTAAAACAATAAAAATGGTAATATAAAAATATCTGTTCTTCAAGTGAAATGTTTTTTCTGATGATGAGAAGCATAAATTTGATAAAAAAGGCCTAATAAGTGAATTTTGGTGAACTAGGACTAAATAATCAAGGTAAAAAGGAAAAGTGTGAGCACTCAAAGGATTACTAAGGAGGAACTGGACCAGATTTTGCAGCTCCCCTTGGATAATAAGGGCCAAAGAAACAGAAAAGATTGCACTGTGTTTATTGTATTGATCCCAAAGCCTGGCTGGTAAAATCAGGTGGCCTCACCCTAAGAATAACTTAGATGCAACAGAAATCTGGTAAAGTGCTTTTAAAATGTTCACCTGCACAGTAAATTATTTTCCCCTTTACCAATGACTAGGCAAATATATATATTCTTCATAGGCTAAGTAGACATATGAATGAGATCTTGGTGTGCTGAACATGATTTTAGTTTTACCTCAAAGGATGCCACAGTTCAATATGTGCATACAAAAAAAAAAGGTTTTGCCCTTTCCCCAAAGCCTGGATCTTGGGAACTTCTACTTGTCAACTTGTACTTGTGAAAGACCAAGACACAGACTAATTCTTCAAAATGGAGACAGTCAGAATTGTTTCTTTGTACGGTAGCCCTGTGGTCGATACACCACAGAGACAGTGGGAGATTCACATTCAATTCCCTCATTCTCCTGAAGAGATTTGAATCCCTGTGAAAAACCATTTACTTGACTGTTTTAGCTGTCAGGCTAGATAGAAGGTGCACTGGGATGGGTGGATGGATGATGCTTGTGGCATGTTTTCATTCTTACCTGGAGTAATGATACACAAAATTTTGCATGCATGGCTAATATATTTTCATTGGGAGCAAAATGATGAGTGGGATTCAGTCACTGGAGGTTTGTGCTTGTTTCTGAGGAATTTTGTTTATTCTTCCCTGCATTTGATGTACTCCATGCTTGTGGCTTATTTTGGGAATAAGGATGGGTAATTATGGGTAGAAAACAAGAGTAAATAAAACTAATTTCTTCTGTCTCATCCATCTATCCTCTTTTTTTTTTCTCTTTGATTATCAAAAAATCAGAACTATATTAATATATGTACACAAGTCCTGCAATGTGTGTGATAGCACATTGATATTTGCAATCATCCTTTGGTGTTACTGGCATATTATGGAAAAAAACTGAGATGTTACTGTTTGTATTACATAAGTATTAAATGTTGCAGTTTGTATTTAAGGTTTGAAGGCCTTAAAACTACACATAGTTGAAGAAGACTGCATGTTTTCGTATAGACATCAAGCCTGTTCAACCTCTGAGCATTGCCGTAATAAGTTTAATACATCACTTTCCATTTTATTTTTAATTATATATATATGTATTATTCAGGGACATTTGGTAACCAAGATAAGTCCTTGGAGTAGAGGCATGGGGGAATGTATCAGACAGAAACAGTACCAATGCACAGATGGCTGTGTCAATTGGCCTTCAGCTTTAAACCTAATAGGCCACCTGAGGCAAGATGACACGCATCCTGTCATATCGCATGGCTTAATTGCAAGAAGCTTTATCACAAAGAAGTATGGATTTTTAGCATAAACCAGTGATTATACAGAGACCAGTGATCTCCATGGGCATGGCCAGTGCTATTGAAACCAGGAGTTAGGTGTGGCTATTTACCAAGTCAGAGAGAAAGGATTGACTTTTGTTTGGTGAAGTCTTTTGTAAAGGGAGATTATGGTAACAAAATGCATGGTAGGTATAGATAAATTGAATCCCTCACCAAGACTTAGGTGTCAGCCACTGTAAATTTAGATTTATGTTCCTTTCAACTGACTGTTAGCATAAGCAATTCATTTCACCAGATTCAGAAATCTTCTGGCAGCAGTACACATAGACCTTACATTTTAATTTTCCTTTCACCATACATCTGAGAATAAAACAATGTTATGAACAAAAGAAATAAATTCAGAATTATTTTGATCTTTAGAAGAAATAATTTTGATTACTGAAGTGTGAACAACATGTATTACTTTTGTCAATCTCTAAACAATCAACACATACATTGATTTCTGTTAAATGTTATTGGAAATATACATGAAAAATCCATTATTCTGTAGGCATGGGCCTTCTGTCCTCAGTGTTTGATTTTGAATGTGACATTTGGAAATAACAGTTAGTAGTCATTGAAAAATGTGTTTAATTTAAGTGATTCTTAATGTGAAATTGATTTTTTGTAGAAAATTCAACCAAGCTACAAACAGCATATTCTAAACATAACTCTTAGCAGATATAGCAAACTAAAACTTTTTTGTTGGCATCTGTTATCCGAAGTTTGGTTGGTTTTTTTTTTACTAAGTTGGTACTTATGAAGACTGTTCCATTATCTTTTATTCTGAGAAAGGAGGAGTGCTATTTTCTTGTACCCAAGCTATGTAACTGATCACTTCATCTATCCATACTCCTGATCACCAATAAAGTTTTATGAATGAACTGTTACTGGAATAGCTTTCTGCATTTAATGCTGCAGAGGTGTCCTTTACTGCTGCAGATGCTGCAACTCTTTGGAGAATACTTAGATATCTGTGAACACCTAAAGCTCCAATTCTCGTATATATTTCCAGTCAAGCTCTGACCATATTTACATAACCTAAACTGAAATGGGAATGTGCCCTCCCAAACTTAAAAAATTCTGATACAAATCCTACGTTTTTGGAAAAGAGGTTCTGGTACGTCACTGGGTAGTCACCACTTGAAAGACATGCCCATTTTTTTAAGTGAAAGTCTCTGAAGCTTCAGAAGTTGTTATAAAAAGAGAGTAATGATGTAATAAGACATTAGTAGATCAATAAGAATCCCAGAATATCTGAACTGTCTTTTACTTCAGCTAAGGAACATCTTGAATCAATATGTGAACTTGTCTACGCTCTGTCTAAAACCTATTCAGATAATGCTTTTCCTTTTATATAGACTGCAGGATAATTTTCAGAAAATGTTTGCTACATATTTATTTGGAAAATAAAATACCTGAAGCAGAAATATAAATCTTTCTTTGTTTCAATACCCTGAAACCTAAGTTTAAATCCATATGTATACAAGTTGTCTCCATTTTACAAAGAATCCCTAAATGTAAATACAAAACCATACTGATTTTCACAACTAAGATTTCTGTCATATCCACCAGGGGAGCAACATCAGTCTAATAATATTTTTTTAACATTTGGACATTTGAAACATGAGAGTCATATACACCTCTGGGAGTATTTCTGGAATAAAGATAAGGACTGCTGTAGAAAAAATCTGCAGTGCAAACCTCCCCACCTAGACTAATAAACCCTGAACTTGTGCAGGACTTGCTGCTCCAGCTGGATCCTTGTAAGTGATGGGGCCTGATGGGGTTCATCCAAGGGTACTTAAAGGGCTGGCTGATGTCATAGTGACACCTCTCTCAATGATTTTTCAATGCTTTTGGGAATCTGGAGAGGTCCCAGTTGACTGGAAGCTGGCAAACATTGTCCCAGTCTTCAAGAAAGGTAACAGAGATCACCCCAATAACTATAGGCCTGTCAGTCTCACTTCTGTGCCTGGTAAAATCATGGCGAAGATTATTCTGGGATTTACTGAAAAACACCTGAAAGACAACATAGTCATTGGTCCTAGCCAGCATGCGTTCATGAGGGGAAAGTCCTGCCTAACAAATTTGATTTCCTCCGATGACAAGGCTATCCACCTAGTTGACCAAGGGAAGCCAGTCAACGTCATCTTCATGGATTTCAGTAAAGCTTTCAATACTGTCTCTCACAGCATCTTCCTGGACAAAATATCCAACATACAGCTGGACAAACACATAATGCAATGGGTGAGCAATTGGCTGATGGGTCAGGCTCAAGGGGTTATAGTAAATGGAGTTACGCTGGGCTGGCGGCCAGTCACTAGTGACGTTCCACAGGGATCCATCTTGGGGCCAGTACTCTCTAATCTCTTTGTTAATGACTTGGATGCAGGACTTGAAAGAATACTAATTAAGTTTTCTGATGACATAAAACTGGGAAAAGCTGTTGACACTCTTGAGGGCAGAGAGGCCCAGCAGAAGGATCTGGACAGACTGGCGAGCTGGGCAATCACCAACAGCATGAAGTTTAACAAGGGCAAGAGCTGGATTTTACACCTGGGGCATGGCAACCCTGGATGTACATACAGACTGGGGAACGAGAGGCTGGAGAGCAGCTTCGCAGAGAGGGACCTGGGGGTTATGGTTGATGGTAAATTGAACATGAGCCAACAGTGTGCCCTGACAGCCAAGAGGGCCAACCGTGCCCTGGGGTGCATCAAGCCCTGCATTGCAGCCAGTCGATGGAGGTGATTGTCCTGCTCTACTCTGTGCCAGTGAGGCCTCACCTTGAGTACTGTGTGCAGTGTTGGGCGCCACAGTATATTAAGAATATAAAGGATATAGAGGGTGTCCAGAGGAGACCCATGAGGTTGGTGAAGGGTTTAGAAGAGAAACTGTATGAGGAGGAGATAAAGTAACTTGGTTTGTTCAGCCTGGAAAAGAGGAGACTGAGGGCAGACCTCATCACAGTCTGCAGCTTCCTCACAAGGGGAGGAGGAGGGGCAGGTGCTGATCTCTTCTCTCTGGTGACTGATGACAGGACCTGAGGTTTAGGTTGGATATTAGGAAAAGGTTTTTCATCCACAGGGTGGTGGAACATTGGAACTCCCCAGGGAGGCAGTCACGGCACCAAGCCTAATGCTATTCAAGAAGCACTTGGGCAATGCCCTCAGACATATGTTGTGAAGTTGGGATTGTCCTGTGCAGGGACAAGAGTTGGACTTGATGATCCTCGTGGGTTCCTTCCAACTCAGGACATTCTATGATTCTATGATTCTTTGTCCTTCTTTCATCTACAGCATATTCCTGCATCTGCTTCAATGGAAAAAGGTACATTAACCCTGCTGCCATTCTGGTAGGATTCCCCGAGGTACAGAGACAAATATCACATAAAAATAAAGCTATGCTAAAGTTAGGCAGGAGAAGTTTGTCCACTCATAGTATAGGAAGGTCTTTATATTACAGAGCATCCTTGCAAAATAAAATAGTAAAATGCTGGCCCCACAGAAGTCACAAAACAATGCCTTTTTACTGGTGGTTCAGGATCCATCCAGTGAATCTCAGATCTGCTGGTACAAAAGGCAGCTTCATGTACAGGAAATAACTGATGACAGTCTGTTTTAGGCCAGGATCATATATATTGCATTGATGAAACTGTATGCTGTTTTAGAAGTTCTTACTCACAGTCAAATGATATTGTATTATTCTCTGATTTCAATGACCTATTCAAAATTTAATAAAATCTGATGTGGACTGTGTTTCCTTTTACTATGCACCATGTAAGTAGAAAAAGGTCATATAATCTTTTTCTCAAATTAAAGAAAGACATCAATGGCTATGTCCTGTTAACCAACTTTTTTTGACTGTACAACAGCATTAGCTACTCAGCCAAAGAAAATTGAGTGATATGCCAGACTGACAAGAGATGATTTTGTCTGACTGTCTAAGTAACACTTGCTGATTGTGTCTAGATTTTCCATCTGTTTAACCAGGAAAAAAAATATACATTTCTGTCAATAAAATCTGATTCCTTACCTCATAATGTCTTCAGTGGCCAAGTAGTTTGAATGCTGAAATGACAAAGGAGAGGAAAAAAATACGAAAAGAATCTTGTTTGTTTATAGCCAGAGCACTGTAGATTAATATTATAGATGTTTAAGCATATAAAAGAAAGTAAATCCAACTGGAAAAGTGAAATCTAGACAAGATTGTTGAATATCTGTTTGACTTCATTAAAACTGACAGGTCACATTTGTTCTTACATGCAATCTGCTATGTTCAGTAGTACTATTTGGGGAGTTCGGCACATTCTGCTCTGCGAATACTATTTTTACAGACAAAATAATTCTTACAAAGACCAGTAAAAGTTATCACAGTAAACACTGAACAAACAAATATCTAAATAGGTAAAATATTCTTCTATTTCATTATTTCACTTCCTAAAAGAATCTGATTCACTTGAAGCTCTTCCAGTCTTATAACATCTGACCAGTGTATGACAAAGCCATTCACAAGCGTGAGTATGTTATGATGCAGGTCCAGCAGCCCCTGTCCTTTGCGTCAGAGGTGTGAGGAGGGAAGATAAGAAATCTAGAGGTCCTCTGAGTGTGACACATCAGGTCTCTGGCCCCAAGATGCTAACCTAGAGTTGGGGAGCAGTAGGGTGGCTAGTGCAGGGTTTGGGGAGGTGGTAGTATTGCTGGCAGGACAGTACCCTCACCCCCATGGGATGCAGCTCCAAGGTACAAAAGAAGAGCAGAGCAAATCTGGCTGTGACAGGGTCAGGCATAGCCCAGATTTTCAGTCAGGTCCAGGGCCAGGTCAACGAGGGGAAGTTGGTCAGGGAGCAAAGGCAAGGACCTTAGCAGCTCCCAAGACAGGTAGGGCCACCCCAGAAGAGCTTTGCACAGCTCTTTCTCGCAATGCAGCTGTTCTCAGTTTTCACAGCAGCCTGATCCAGGGGCACAGCTGCACTGTAACAGAGCTGGCCTGGCACACCAGCTGCCAGCCCCCGGCAAGGTGGTTAGGCTGCAGAGCCTGGTGGTGCCCTCAGCACCTGGACACAACCTGGCACACCTGGACCTGTATGCAGCTTTATAGTAACCAAATGATTGCTGGCAATGTGAGAAGTTCAACATGAGCCACCAGTGTGCCTTTGGTACAAATAAGTCTAATGGTAGTCTAGGCTGCATTAGACAAAGTGTTGCCAGCAGGTCAAGAGAGGTGATCCTTCCTGTCTACTCAGCACTGCTGAGGCCACACCTGGAGTCCTGTGTCCAGGTCTGGGCTCCAGTACAAGAGAGACATGGACATACTGGAGTGAGTCCAGTGAAAGGGCCACAAAGATGATGAAGGAACTGGAACATCATTCCTATGAGGAAAGGCTGAGACATGTGGGACTGTTTAGCCTGGAGAAAAGAAGGTTCAGGGGGGATCTTATTATCAAATTATGAATATATAACTAATAGATAGATAAAATATATAGTATATTATATATAGTATATATATAGTAATAAGTATAAAACTACCTGAAGGAAGGATGCAAAGAGGATGGAGCCAGGCTCTTTTCAGTGGTGTCCAGTGACAAGCTGAGAAGCAATGGGCACAAACTGAAACACAGGGGCTTCCCTCTGAGCATTAGGAAATACTTTTTTACTGTTAGGATGATGCAACACTGGCACAGGTTGACCAGAGAGGTTGTGGAGATATTCAAAAGCCATCTGGACATGGTCCTGGGCTCTAGGTGGCCCTGCCTGATGAGGATGGTGGACCAGATGAACTCCAGAAGTCTCTTCCAACTTCAACCGCTCTGTGATTCTGTGATTCTGAGATTTCATGACTGCCCTTCCTCCAGGATGAGGAAAGCCAACTGGACTGGCTATAGCAGCATTGCCAAGGCTGCCTGAGCATCTGTACCCTCAGCCCACCTCCCTCCTCTCGGTGGGCTGGTGTATCGCCTTTACACCCTCCCTAAGAACTACTCTCTTCCTCTCTACAAAGCACAGGACATTTTGAATGACCATGTTAATGACACAGTAAGGAATGAGAGGAATGAGTAGTGCTCCCATATCCCCACTAAGTTAAACTTCCTCCTGAAAAGTGTCTGTTTCAATCTTTTTGCATTGGGTCAGACAGTGGATGCAAGCTCCTATGCATCAGTCTTTGCTCACTAGGCTACAGTAGCTAATTACTTTAATATATAAAACAAGGAGGAAGAGTGGAGGGTAGGAGGGTTCCTTTTTTTCACCCCAAGCTGTGATTTAAAATGAAGTGGCAGATCTCACTACATTTTGAAGGGAGCCTGAGCCTGCCAGTAAGATTTGGGCATGCTCCTGAAATACTCCAAAGGTTCAGGCACCTACTCTGGGGATCATCATTGGACTTACCTGTACTGAAAATGAGGCACTTGTGCAGAAGGCACTTAGGGAACTAAAACATTAACTGCAGCTCATACGGAACTGTGGTTCCTTCTTAAGTTAGGTGATTTCAAGTTCATGACTTTAGATTCATAGTACCTGCCTATGTTTAATTTATTTAGGTTCTTAAGTCTTCTTCTTTTTAAATTTGAATACATCATCACACTTTTATCATTTTATGTGGTTACCTTCTTTTTTGTTAATCATTCATCAGCGTCTATCTCCACTCTGCTGCCTTGCAGTTAACAGAGTCATTTTGTGACTAAGTGTCTGACTGAGTGAAAATTTGGAATGTAGCTCAGATAATTAAGAGGGTACCATATTGGAGTGATACTATATTTAGTATTAATTTGGATGGCTGGCAAAAGTAGATGATTTAGACATCATCTGTTGCTGATGGTCATTTGCACTATTATTATGCTGTTCTTTGTCATACTGTAATGAAAGTCATCAAGGACATACTAAAGAGAAGGTTTAACATCATAAACATCAGGTTTTGAATACTAATATTTCCTGAAATAGGTCTAGATCACATTTCTTATTAACTTCCCATGTGCCTTTCTCGTGTGGCTTTATATAGGTCTCTTCTAATGCCATTTAAACTGGTGACTCTCCAGAAGTCATATGAGATGCATTACATTTAAACACCCACCTGCCAGAATAAGCATTTGGCCAAATTTCCTCACTGCAAGGCAGTGGCTTTTTCATTCATTGGCTCTTCACCTATGGAAAAAAAAATGAGTATATGCATTTTAAGGGCTGACTCTGTGCACTGACTCTATCTCATGTAGAAGATGCTTTAGAGAATGGACCCAAGATCTGAGGTCACTTCCCCATAAAAAGGTAGGAGCTGCAGATGACTTGTAGCAGAGAAGAATGCAACAAAGGAAGTGCAACTGATAAAATCAGAGTGACCACAGCCAAAGAACTTCACTGATAGTTATGTACTGTACCCTTTCCCATCACTGAAAGAATGTCCTATTTCTGCTGTAGTCACTCATATGCCTTATTTTTCCCCAAAAAGAGCAAATAGTCAACACGGTTAAGATTAATTACTTTGAAAATTTTCACAGAGAAACTGTAGAAATTAAAATGAAGAGCAATAGCCTTAATACAACACCAAACTCCAAAGAATTCACATCACAAGTATAGATCTAAATGGCCAGTAGTTAATACCATGGTGAGACCTTCACATAATGACAAACATATATATATATAAAAAATTATGTATGTATTTCTATCATGAAGTAGAAGATAATTTTTCTTTCTGTCACCAAAAAGGCTTTAATAACTCACTTGTCCCTTAAATCAACATAAATGTTAGTCTTACTTACCTTTACTCCTGAATATGGCAGTTGAAGATAAATCTAATATTTAGAGGTCTGCCAGTTTTATTGGTTTAATAATTAGCCTGCCACACGTGAGTATATACATATTCAATGAAAATAAACAAACTAATCATACAGAGTCTGATGTGGTGAGATAACTGCTCATATATTTTGAGAGTCCAAGAAGCCTATCAGACTGCAGCAAAACCAGTAACGAAAAAAGTAACATCCATACGAGAATGTATTACGTCTATTATGTTAAAAGCCAAGGAATAAATAAGACTTATAATTCCTGTGATACTCCACTGTTTGGAAATCTATAGGGCTGGTAATATGAAAAGACATGTAGAATAATTCATATCAGATAAGTCAACACCTGTAGTGTGAAGGAAAATTGAATAAATAAATGCTTGCGGAGCCAAAGCGTACTTTGGCAAAACAGACCCATTTTGTCCACTCTAGGACAGCTGCACACATAATGGGAGGACAGCCTAGAAGTTACCCCTCTCACCCTGAAGTACCTGACAACTCAGTAGTCACCATGGCTACTGCCTTATGCTCCTTGGTGGCTTTCCAGAAAGGTTCATAACTGAGTTTCTGGGAAGAATACATGTGCATCAGAATCTGGAAGTGAAAAACAGGATTGCAATGACTCTGTCCTACATTGACTCAGTCCCACTCTGTTGTCACTGCAAGAGGAGTGGGGGCTGTGCGTGGTACTAACTTTAATAGACCTTAAAACAGACTAGAGCACAGGTACTGAAAATATCAATGATATCTTCTCATACAAGATGTATCGGAAGGTTTCTGTTGTCCTTATTTAGAATATTCTCATAAGTCAACAAAAATAAGTTTTAAGTTTAGAGTTTTCTGACTTTGAGACTTATAAGAGAATTCAATCAAAGGGAAAAATAAATGAAAAAAATTAATGCCAGTTCTTTGTCAGATCACAAAAAAAAAAATATTGAACTTTTAGTTTTGAAGAGAGTCATGGAATTGTAGAATGATAGAATGGTTTGGGCTAGAAGGGAATTTCAAAGATCATCTAGTGCCAAGCCCCCTGCCATGGGCAGGGACATCTTTCACTAGATTATGTTGCTCTCACCCTTTTCATAGCCCTCCTCTCAACCTACCCTAACAGGTCCCTGTCTTTATTGTACTGAGGACTGCAGAGCTGGATACAGTAGTCCAGGCAGTGTACTGACCCAGGTGCAGGACCTATGGCATCCCTTCCCTCTAGCTTATCAACTGTACTGGTTGGATTGGTGTCATCCACAAACTCGCTGAGGGTGCACTTAATCCCACTGTCCATGTCCCCCACAAAGATGTTAAATAATAATGATCCTGGCACGGACCCTGAGGGACACCACTCATTATTTGTTTCCGCTTGGACACTGAGCCATTGACCTCAAGTCTTTGAGTGCCACCATCCAGCCAATTCCTTATCAATCAAAGTGGTCCACCAAATGGTTTGATAATGAGATATTTGCAATTATGTTAGCATCTTCGAGTGTATCCTTTTTATGTGTGACATTGTTTGGTAAGAGACTTTGAATCCTTTTTCTTGCCCTAAACTTTCTACTTCGGCTTATATTTATTTTTAGCTCCCCTGAAAGGAGAGGTTACTTTTTCTAAAGCAATAGATAGTTACAGCACAACCTAGCAGTAAGGTTATCTTGAATAGAATCAAATCAAGAAAAGTGGAAAAGTTTAACTAACATATACATATTAATATGATTACATCATTAGTGGGCACAAGGGTGGAATAAACTCTGAATGTCAATATGTTGGCATCTTGAGATTATTTAATGTTAGTGAGATATAGACTACCAAATGGGAGTCAAGCCCATAGGTGTAGAATATATTTTGGCTTTTCAATTCTAATTAGGCCATTTGGACTAAAGGATCAGCAAAATATGTAAGTTTTCATTTTTCTGAGCTAAATTTAGTTTTGTGATTTTTAAAAAAATACTGTATATAGCAGCTGATGTACAAATTAAGATATGCAATTAGACAGCTGTTCTAGTATAATAGTAACACCATAAAATAGAAATGTACCTGGCATGTTTTTAACAGGAATGAAAGAACTCCTGCCTACACAGGTCCTACTCAGACCTTCTTTACCCACAAAGCATGAACTATCCTTCATGAAGAATATATGGCAAGAGTGATGAGAAAATTAACTCTTGTTTTTGTTTGCACAGACTAGTTACCCTCCAGTAGAGGCATAGAATCTCTCCAGTAAGAAATTATTTTCCATTGACCCAGCAGGGTGTCATCAGGGGTGGAAAATTTTCAGAGGGAAAAAAAAAAAGGAAAACATGAGAAGAAGTGTTTACAAAGAAGAAACCTTTATCCAGCAGGAAGATTATATGTTGCCCTGTACCTTTACATTTTCAAATATGTCAGCCCAAAATGACCACTGCAATGGAAAAAGATGCGTAACTTTGATTTCATAATTAATTAAAAGATCAATGACTGTTCCACACAGCTGGGTGTTAAGCTGTCCTAGAATCTAATTCCAGCCTTCTGATATACAGTTTGGTGCTTTCTTTTTTTTTTCAAATGTCACATAAAACTGACCGAGCAAGTTTACAGAATGCCTAATGAGAAAACACTACATCATTCTTAACACAGAGCACAAGCAAACAGTTTTATTCCTGTTTGTGCAGCTTAACCTTCTGCAAAAGTAATTAGGTCTATAATTAAAAAGCTATTTGGAATGATTAAAACCCTGTTATCTAGTGGCATTTAAAGACAAATGCAAATGTCAGAAAGGATGAATTAATTAAAATTACTATTGAAAAGAAAAAAGTATATTAGTGTAAGGGCTAGAGGATGTTATTTACCAAAATGTTACAATATGAGGTGAAGTTAGATATTCAGAGGATATGGTGAAGGTTGAAGTAATTTTATCTGGTATTTTGTAATGTGATATGCTACCGTTCATTAATATATATTCTTATATACATGCATAGATATATGTGCCTCACACCCTATCTATAGCCTAGGAGTCTAAGGGTTGCTCACAGGAATCCTACATTTCGTCTCTGCTTTCCAGCCCAGAGGCGTGCTGAAATGCCATGGAGAATGGCTGCAATGAGGTTGTACCAGCTAACAACAGATCTCCCAGGGAAAGTGCAGAGGTGTTATGGGAATATTTCCTTCCTCCCTCCCTCCCTCCCTCCCTCCCTCCCTCCCTTCCTTCCTCCCTTCCTTCCTTCCCCCTTCCTTCCTTCCTTCCTTCCTTCCTTCCTTCCTTCCTTCCTTCCTTCCTTCCTTCCTTCCTTCCTTCCTTCCTTCCTTCCTTCCTTCCTTCCTTCCTTCCTTCCTTCCTTCCTTCCTTCCTTCCTTCCTTCCTTCCTTCCTTCCTTCCTTCCTTCCTTCCTTCCTTCCTCCCTTCCTTCCTTCCTCCCTTCCTCCCTTCCTCCCTTCCTCCCTTCCTTCCTTCCTCCCTCCCTCCCTCCCTCCCTTCCTTCCTTCCTTCCTTCCTTCCTTCCTTCCTTCCTTCCTTCCTTCCTTCCTTCCTTCCTTCCTTCCTTCCTTCCTTCCTTCCTTCCTTCCTTCCTTCCTTCCTTCCTTCCTTCCTTCCTTCCTTCCTTCCTTCCTTCCTTCCTTCCTTCCTTCCTGCCTGCCTGCCTGCCTGCCTGCCTGCCTGCCTGCCTGCCTGCCTGCCTTCCTGCCTGCCTTCCTGACTCCCTGCCTTCCTGACTCCCTGACTCCCTGACTCCCTGACTCCCTGACTCCCTGACTCTCATGCCTCTTATGCAATTAATATGTGGGATAAAGGAATAGTGAATATAAAGAACCCTCTTTCATAAAGTTAAGTTCCCCATAGTTACCTACACTGAAAAGATTTAGTGCAATAATTCACCAAATTCAGAAAGCAGGAACACTGAAGGAGGCATGTGGGTAATATGTGTGATGTGTAACTCAGATGGCTTTTGCAAGGCTCCCTACAGAGTTACTCTGTAGAAAGATATGTCCTCATATAAAAGGCATGTCCTCGAGGAGCATTTCAGCATACACACTCTGCATCACCCCTGGGATGAAGCTGCTTCCCTTCTTTGACGCAAATGAATTTAACAAGATATGCTTAATCTTTGACTGGTGTGAATGCCCTTTCTTGTGTCAACAGGACTTGTGGCTTTCTTTAGCAGCCTTCATATAGAATCAGGACAACTTTCCTTCTTTATGGGACATTCTGCTTTCAGAACATGAAGCTCTCTTCTTTTTATCTTACCCAATTAGTCACAACATAAGACTGTAATAGAGACAACATTGCTTTGCCCTCCCATGAATGACAAAAACACACTGAGCCAAAACACTTGTGGCAATTAGCACCCAGAAACTGCATATTTTAAGCCAGTGGGCTTGGTCTCAAATGATTGTATGTTTGAAGAATTGCTGTAATTATCTTCTGGATTTATCATTGTCACAGTGAATTTTTCAGATTATGTTCAATACATGGCTTAAATGGCTATTGTTCCACCTGCTTTTTAAACGAAATGATACTGATTACTAGGTAAATTCTCATCCCTCTGCATTGTTAAAACACCATGGCCAAAAAAGATTAATTCTTGGTGCACACTCCCAAATGTTAAGACAAGAGCCATCCAAGTTTCTATTACTCAGTCAGAGGCAGAACCTCAATTAATTCATATGACTTATTTTGACAAATCTCTGTTTATAAGGCTTGTGCCTTTTCAACTCCATTAGAAGGAGTTCAAGAGACACTTGATCAAGAATGGCTCTGCGAGGAAAAAACAACCCTGTGAAATATGAGTGATCAATTAACTACAGCACAGCATATCTGTGTGTCTTCAAGAAACATAGTAGCAATGACTCACTACCTCTCAAAAAGTAAAATTCATATAAAACGAACATAAATTTTAAATGGTTTGAAAAAAAAATACACATTTTAGACTTAAAAAGGTAATTATCTTATGGACTGAAAATTTCAGAATGTTTCCTGTTCACTTTAAAGGGTACAAGAAACCTTGGCCAAAATCTTTTGTATAAATGACATTATTAGTTACCCATAGTTCTACAACAAACATTTTTTTATTGATTAAAATGCATAGTCTCTGGAATATTTGTATTCTGACTGCATACACATCAATACATTTTTATTATCTCATGGGCAGCTGTGAGGGCAGGCTGACCTCATGACCAAGTTTCCTTTTCCTAGAAAACAGATATACACATACACACGCCCACACACCCACACACCCCCTCGGCAACACTATGGATTCAGCAGAGGGCTGGGACGTGCACTTAGTCCTGGGAGCTCAGCGTGAACCTGTGCTCTCCAGCATACATATCTATAACATCTAGCTGGACCCACGAGGAGGGTATGGCAGAGCCTGCTACATAACCAAAAGTGTTATGCCCTTGTAAATTGGATGTTTAGTACACTAAAACTATGCTGTTGTCCTCATTTTACTGTACTTGTATGTTTTCTGAGAGTGAAAAAGATATGTAAAGCATATTTACTTTGTTCTGAAGCTAAAGATACTGTGGTTATTGTTTTGACAGATTTCTCGGTTTCTCACACCTACCTGCAAGGCTGGCCACAGCTGCTACCAAATGTTTGTTTCCTAAAGCCACAGCTAGAGATAGGACTCTGGGCCATAAAGGAGTATTTTCTCATTGTTGAAAGAAAATGGCTTATACTGTCTTTATGGCATTAAGGATAAAATGGGGAGCATAGAAAAAGAGAATTTTGGGAAGGATATTTTAAAAATTGTTTTCTTCCAGTGCTTTTTTTTTTTCTTAGTTTTTAATATCTTTAAGGCAGCATGAAGGAGTAGAGGGATATCCATCACTAACTCACTAACTTCTAACATCAGGGGATCACAGTTCTGCTGTCAGTTTTTGGATGTGCCTTCTCTGACTCCTTATCTATGTTGTCAGTTTGCATTGTAAGTCCTCAGGCATTGAGGCTGGGACTATAAAGTACAATGTCTTTTCACAGTATTATTCTGACTCAAACCTGAGTCAGGCATTGAGATAATACTGTAACATAAATTGAATAATTTTAAAGTAATAAATTATTTAACTTATTTCAGATCTCTCACCAAAAAGTCAGTGAAAGTGCATCTCTTAATTCTCTTTACTATGTTATTAAATAATTTGATTAAATGATTAGCATGTGAAATATATTACTGTTTATGTGCACTAAAGCCTTCTTTCTGCAAGTCTTTGTGCAGAGCACAGCAGGGAACACAATGTCATTAAATTTCAACCCCAGTGTGAGTTACTGCTTTATCAGAACATAAGAAAGGTTATGCTCTAGGCATAATCCTCTGCAGTGAGGTCTTGATTCAGAAACTCTTTGCACAGTGCACAGTAAATAGAGAAAACATCAGAGCTGGTTAGCTTAGTCTTCATGTGGGAGTAGCAGGTTAGACAGAAAGCACTTGTAAATCTCAAGGTGCTTGTGCTTTTGCTCCCTTCGTCATGAAAAATACAAGATTAGAAAATGCAACAATGAGTGGTTGAAATGTGGATGGAAAACATTTGAAAATCATTCTCCACATGTGCAGGTGCTAGTGGTTCCTTTGCTTGGCCTCATTACTGCACTTAGAAGGGAGTCTTTTTATTTTCCCCCTCCCGCTCCCGGTCGTCACTTCTCTCATTTAGGCAAACAGTTTTCCTTACTGAATGTGCATTGTGTGTCTAAGCTTATGTTGTCTTTATGTGAGAAGTGGCTGAAATGAACAAATTAACACAACCAAGGTTGCTGGGTGGAATATTGGATATTTTCCATTGATGTATCATTCTTCCCAGGGTCCTGAGGGAATTGGCCAATGTACTTGCTAAGCCACTCTCTATCATATTTGCAAAGTCATGGTAGTCAGGCAAATATCCCATTTCCTAGAGAAAAGGGAATATCACACCCATTTTTAAAAAGGGTAATAAGGAAAACCCTGGGAACTATCGACCAGTCAGCCTTTCTTCAGGTCCTGCTAAGATCATGGAGCAGATCCCCCTGGAAGATAGGTCAAAACATCTGGAAGACAGGGAGGTGATTAGAGGCAGCCAATATGGCTTCACCAAGGGCAAATCATGCCTGACTAATATAGTGGCCTTCTACAATGGAGTGACTGCATCAGTGGACAAGGGAAGAGATAGGGATGTCATCAGTCTGGACTTCTATAGGGTCTTTGATACAGTCCCCCACAATATTCTTGCCACTAAATTGGAGAGATATGGATTTGATGGATGGAATGTTAGATGGATAAGGAATTGGTTGAATGGCCATGTCCAAAGAGTTGCAGGCAATCGCTCAGTGTCCAAGTGGAAACTGGCAATGAGTAGTGTCCCTCAAGGGTCCGTAGTGGGAAAGAATATTGTTCAGTATCTTGATTAATGACAGAGACAGTAGGATTGAGTGCACCATCACCAAGTTTGTGGATGACACTAAGCTGACTGGTGCAGTTGATAAGCTAGAGGGAAGGGATGCCATCCAGAAGGACCTTGACAGGCCTGAGAAGTGGGCCAATAAGAACCTCATGATATTCAATACGACCAAGTCCAAAAAGGTCCTGCACCTGGTTCGGGGCAATCCCCCAAATCAATGCAGACTGTGGGATAAATGCATTGAGAAAAGCCCTACAGAGAATGGCTTGGGGGTACTGGTGAGTGGAAAATGGAATGTGAGCCAGCAATATGCGCTTGCAGTACAGAAAACCAGTCATATCCTGGTCTGCATCAAAAGAAGCCTGACCAGCAGGGTGAGGGAGGAGATTCCCCCGTCTCCACTCTGTTCTTGTGAGACACCACCTGGAGTACTGTATCCAGCTCTGCAGTCCTCAGTACAATAAAGACAGGGACCTGTTAGGGTAGGTTGAGAGGAGGGCTATGAAAAGGGTGAGAGGGCTGGAAGTCCTCTCCTGTGAAGAAAGGCCAAGAGAGTTGGTGTTGTTTAGCCTAGAGAAGAGAAGGCTTTGGGGAGACATTATTGTGGCCGCCTTTCAATATGGAAAGGGGGCTTATAAGAAAGATGGAGAGAGGCTTTTTACTAGGGACTGTAGTGATAGAGGGAAGGGCAACCCTTTTAAACTGAAAGAAAGTAGATTTAGCTTAGATGTGAGGAAGAGATTCTTTACGGTGAAGGTAGTGAGACGCTGGACTAGGTTGTGCAGAGAAGATGTCAATGTCACATCACAGGTAGTGTTCCAGGTTAGGTTGGATGGGGCTTTGAGCAACATAATCTAGTGAAAGATGTCCCTGCCCATGGCAGGGGGCTTGGTACTAGATGATCTTTGAAATTCCCTTCTAGCCCAAACCATTCTATCATTCTAAGATTTGGCAGTTCTCTCCAGGTTTGTTGCCTGTGGAATTCTTCCAGGCAGATCCTTGAGCAGCGTGCTCTCTTGAAGTCCAGAGTGGTTACCCTGCATTTTGCTCCATGTTTTCATGGGAGGCATCCCATCTCATTATCACTGGCAATCAAGGCTGCTGTCAACTTTCATGTTCCTGCCCATTTCTCCTATGTTTGTAAGTATGAAGGCATAGATAAATTTTCAGTATGTCAACTGACTTTTCAGCTTTAGAATTCTTGGTTTCTCATAATGGCAAGCTATTTCTACTCAGTTCCCAGTCTTCCACTTGATCAATGGTGTTTTGCAAAGACAGAATATTGGATATGGTATATCCTGATGACGTCTTCCTATGATACAAACAGTGGACCCTCAGGTATTTTTAGGATACTAGTGTTATCTGTCCTTTTATTTTATTTTTCTTCTTTTACCATGGAGTCAGCTTCTGTCAAACCCAAGAATCTGTATCTGTAAGAAGTGTGAGGTCAAAGAAGCAAATTCTCCCTAAGTGGCTGATGGACTGGACTAATTTATGCCTATCAAACCTACTGCCTTTTACATTTCAGATGTTAAACTTTATGACAAGGTTCTGAACTCATAAAGGGAGTCACTTGCTTGAGTGTAGCTTATGATTAGATGCTGAATTTCTAAGCTAGCATGGTGTACTGAAGAAAAATTAGTTTTAAAATAGCTTTATATTGCAAGAAGAAAGTGCCTTGAATCATATGACACTGCAGCTACAGAATTACAACCGTAACACTCCCGAAACTTTGACACAGATTTTGGATTGTCTATATTTTGTCATCCTAAGAGAACCTATAATAACACTTTCCAAAAGCATCATTCTTACATGGCAGTTGCTGATACCTTTATAGATTGTTGCATTTCTCTTTATGCTGTAAGTTATAAAAAGAGGGGCAGACCAAAGGTAATAAAAATGTCCTGTTTTGTGGTGATTCTCTGCACTAAAAGCATCCAATTAGCTGCTTGATATGTCTCTGGCCTTGCCCTTATTGCTCCTACTCAAGGTTAATTTGGTAGCCACATAACTGAAGTCTCATTAATGCAAGATCAGGTTCTCCTTTGCTGTCCTGTGTTTATAATTTTCTTCTGTATTCTTACAACATTATACTCAAGCTCTATGGCAAAATGTCTCACAGCTATTTTGATGGCTCAGAAACAAATAATATGAGGTGGCCGTAAGATTATCACATATGACTATATCACCCCATTCTTAGAAGTTGTCTTCCTATTTTCTTGCCAAAGGAAGACAGATTATGTTTAATTATTCAAAGGAACTTGAGCAACAAAATGTTTTATAGCAGCATGGGGTAGATACCAAGCCAAAAATCCATGTGGGTGTTGCATAGAAAGAGGGAGAAAAAAGGAAATCATAGGCACAGAATTGTAAGCAATATAGTTTTACTGTTTTATTAGCTTTCTTGGATAGTTACAGTTCAACAATTTTTCTTCTTCATTGAATTATTTGCACACAGACACCCAGTGCCATCTGAGATGCACTAGTGTGTAGATGACTTATAACCCATCTCCAGCCATTATTCCGGAGAGTCATGAGTTGAATGTATGTCCCATTATGTCTGCCAGACTGAGGCAGACTTCTCAGATGATATCCTAAAACATATCAAGAAGCACTGGATGTCTAAGGCTATGCAAATGACAAGTGTTTGATCAGTAAAGCTAGGGATCCCTAGAGTTATTCAACTGGCCAAATAGTGGTTTCTACTTTGAGTTGAGCAGCTCTTGAGGAGCCATGGACTGTATTGGCCATAATAGCTAGTTCATGGCTTTAACCCAACACCCTATCAGGAGGCCAGGCTGGGTGGTCCTGAACATCTTAGATCATCCAGGTGGAGACAACTGAACAGACCTCTTTTTCTCTCTGTTGGGAATTTACATACATAGCATGGGATTCAGCTGCCTAAAAGCAGGCTATCTTTTGTAATTTTTTGGTGCTGGAGCAGTATTGCACTTGTTTTTCAGCTTTTGCTACGGAGGCATGCAGTCATGCATCATACCTGATGGTGTTACTCTGATGTACTGTTTATCCTAGTGCAGCCCAGAAAATATAAGATGCTTGTGTGTAGGCAACTGACTTTCCTTCATGTGGGGAACTACATTTAGGTGTGCCAATCTGAAGCTGAATCCCACAGAAAGTTGTTCATAAACTAATTTGGTTTAGTTTAGCTAATTTATTTTATTTACACATATAAACTCTGAATCTACTGATTTAATTCTAAAATTCTGTTAATTATATAAATTACATGTTGTATGAAAAGTAATAGTTCAGCTCCAAGTTAATATTCCTAAATAAACTAAAAATTCTTGAGTGTTCTTGACCTCATCTCATTTCATGAACATAAGAAAAAATCAGGACTGTTTTAGTAGTAATCAGCAAATTCCTTGTCTCACTGAAAGATATTATGTGGGTGCTAAGTAATGCAGGAGCTTTTATAGTCAGGTCTAAATTAATCTACGATAGTACTGGCCAAAGATATCTTTTGTCTTCACCAGTGGCAGCTACAAATCAATAGCAGCAAAAGCTATTATTTATTCCTATGAAAAATTCTGTACTTAAGAACTCCCTGCTTATCACATTTTAAGAAAATGTGATCATCCCCATGAATTAGTTCATACAATAAAGAAATTGATTGTGCTGCATGTTCATCTTAACTTGTACTCATTTGAGTTTCAGTAAGGAAAAAAACAGGTAAAGGCAAGTGAATTGTGAGCCTATGGATTTTAGAGGAATGGAGTTTAGAAGTGTGGAAACATTGCCAGTTTACAGGAATTACAAGTAGCTTTCAATCATTGCAACATGGCTACTTCCATTACTGTTGATGCTCTCTTATCTCTGCTTTCAAGACCTAGATCTTACAAGTTTCTGTACCACTCCTAAATACAAAAGTCACTGGTGTTATGCGTGTTGATATCATAATTCTTGATACACTGGGGACATAATCTAAAAAATATAGTTGACTCACATACTGCTGACACAGTAAATCCTTGCCTGGTCTTGTCTAAGTCATGCAATGGTATCAAACTTCAGTCCAATTGTAGTCAAAGTTTACATTTATAAAAGTAAAAGCATAATCAGCTCTCACGTGCAGAAATATTCAAATGTTTTCTTCATATCTTTTATGGGAATGAATAACCTTTTGGGCATTATTCTTGCTTAAGGTGATATTCCCTTCGAATTAATATCACTCAGAGCGTGGAGACCTCAAAATCCTTCCAGAGCTATCTTTTTTTTTTCCTTTAAATATCAATAAAACAATGTTGGAATTAGGAAACATAATTATACTGACTAGGAATAAGAAATCCACTTGTAAAACTTCAACCGTTTTCGGAAGCAGTTATTTTCTAATATGTCTATTTAGTACCCACACCCTCAAAAAATTCCTGTGATCTTATACTCAGGTGCCTTTTTTACACCTTTTCAACATTAAGTGCTCTGTGCATGGGGTGCTAATATATTTGTTAGATGTCCTCTCACTTGGGATGTAAGAGTTACTCTGTGAAGAGAATTAAATTTAAATTCACATAAAGTATTAATATTCTAGCATGTTTCAATTAGATGTATTGCTAACAGTTATAGACATTTTGTTGTCTGGATCCGTATGCAGAGTATGAACAAAAGAAGTACTTAAATGGATGCCGATAAGTAATTAGATAATCAGTCTGTTTTAACAGAACATAACAATGAATAGTAGTGATTCAGAACATCTGCAACCCTGTATAAAGGGGATGAGGCCCAAAGAGGTAAACTTTTCAAGGAGTACCACACTGGAATGTTTCTAAGTTCATCCTTTGAAGATGATTCAGCTTTGTAGTTAGAGTGAAGGGTAAAGCCAGTGGATCTGCCTGAAGTAAGGCCAATCCCTACTTGGGTAATGTGTGTCTGAACATCATCTGGGTCACTGATCGTGAATTTTGAAAGGGAAATGCTGCTTAAAATGTCAGAAGTTGAAGCAAGTTCTAGTAGCAAAACATTTATCCAAAAAAAATGCCAAAGGTTGCCATGAAATCTAATAGGGTGGATAAAGAATCTCTTTATGTTGTTTTATTAATAGACAAATCACATTTTCTATATATCACCCATAATACATTTAAATTGTACTGAATATACAGGAAAAAACTACATGTCTGAGTTCAGGAAATGGGTGAAATATACTTAACTGATAGAGCCAATATAGAGCAGGGCCTTAGTCCGGGGGAGAGGCTGAGCATGCCTAATTCTGTTAAAAGTCAATCACAGTTTAAGGGGGACAGAATATAAAAACATATAATAATATCCCATCATAGCAGTAGAAGGATGGAAAACTATGTTTTCAAAGTGAGTTTTACTTTTACAACTGCCATTTAACCTTGCATATTGTGACATTAAAATCTGGAGACATGCATCTGTTAGCATTTATAAAGCTGACCTTGGGTACAAAAATCAGGCCAATTCCCAGGACAGCAATATGCTGGGGGAGTCACAGTTCTGCTGCCCGTCTTGCCTGTAGCCTTGACTTAGCTGTTTCATTCACAGAATGAACACTACCAAAGCAGTGAGCCTCTGCCTCCTGAACCACAGAGCAGAGTGAATGGGGCTGTGGCTGTTCATTTTGGAAATGAGGGGTAACAATGAATGTTTCTAGCAGCAGCTGCCCTCTCTGAACCTTTTGTGATGCTCTGCAGCATCATGGGCAGGAAGCTTTACCCTTGGTGTGTGGCTCAGCAACAGCAGTTGACCATCCTGTCCCAAACACTTTCTCATCCCACCCACACTTTGACAGAAACAACTCAGGGGGCACAGGATGGTGTTAATGACATGGAAATGGTTGTACAAGAAAAAGTAGAGGGAGGAGCTCCTGATGGACTTCTTGAGATGAAGGGAGGGGAGGCTGGAGTCACAGGTGTATGGGAAAGGAGCTCTGTGGATCACAGCCTTGAAAGGGACTAGGGACAGGGGTTCAGTGCTCCAGGCAAGTTTGGAAAGAAGAAGATCAGGCAAAGGAATAGCAGAAGGCAAATATCTGACTTATTTTGTACATGATGACACAGTTTAACGTCTACTATGTGTTATATATGAAGTCACTGTATTGCTTTCATTTTCAAAAAATCCATCTTCTAGATTTCATGCAGTCTCTTCCTTGAGAGTATGGAGCATTTTTATGAAAGCCCTCCGCTTACACAACTGATACTGGCATAGAAGAGAGAAAACACATAATTAGTCAAAATAAGTACTGTAGCTGGAGTCAGTATTCCCAAACAGGCGAAGTTAATTAGTTATCTGGTGCCAAGAGGTCGTATAAGCATCTTGTTTTCAGAATAGGCTAATGTATATGACATATTTCCACAGTTAATACCATGCCAGTGTTTTGCTTCTCAGTGAATTGAAGTGACACAGCCCATGTTAAAAAGTAAAACTTTCCTTATGTAGTTCTAAGAAATTACATTCTGTTGTTTTAAAGTGAAGAGATTGTTGCCACTTAGCAAAACATGTAATTTTAATTTCACCATGTTCCACCAGGAAATCAAGCTGTTGGCGGATTTCCCATTTTACTTGAAGAACATCCCAGGATAAACCAGATAACAGATGAAACTGGGGGAGAAAGGACAAACAAATGTGGTAAGTATTGAGCATTATAATGTTGCACAGATCTAATAGCTACAAGGTAAGAATTTATAATGATAATTAATGCATAACTGAGCGAGGGATGTCACCAGAAAAATGAAGTTTTCCTACCGACACCTTTTGTGCACAAGATTAAATGAAATTATAGGCCTATTTCACAAAGCCTCTCTTGTGGAAGTTTTCTTTTGTATCACTGAATTTCTGAGTATGGAAATTTTCCAAACTACTGTGTCTTTTCAGATAGATCCTTCTATCTTTATAGATACAGCATATTTGGCTAGCAGTACATTCCCTGGTGTGAGTATAGAAGTTCTTAAGATGGTCTGTTTTTTACCAGAAGCTACTATGCTCTTTACAGTGAAATTTCAATAAGAAATCTTCTCAGACCTATCATGAGCCATCAGTGTGGATTGCTTTATTTTTGAAGACAAAATTCCATGTTTTAGTTGTCTCTTTACAATTGGACAAAAGGTTGGCCATTTTGGCATCTTGATAGGTTGTTACAGCACTGTCAAAAGCAACCAGAAAATTTTTGAAGTGGACAACTATACAGCTTAATCATTTGTCATTTTTACATTCACTCTTATTATTTGCTGACAATTTTATATTAAGAAAAGAAGGAAATAGAAAAAAAACTTTTAAAATATATAAATCCTATAAGCTGGATGAATGCTTATAACAAAGTAACGAATTTGTTTATTTATCCATAGTAATTAAATTGATAAGAGAAAAGGCGAGATTTTAGTTTAATTTACAGGGTATAAATTCAGGAGGAATCCAGTGACTTTGAGATAATAAATAAAAACTTTATTTGATGGGAAAGAGCTCTGAATTTGGCCCATAGACCTCTTCATAACCCTCAACTGAGAAATGACATCAGCTGACATGTTGGCTGCTTACTTAATACCTTTTGAAAACCAAATGTTATAGTGTTTACTAAAAATTAGAGGCAATTACTTATTTACTAAATGTAGATGAATAATTCATAACAAATAATTTATTCAGTGACTTTCACATCTTCCTCAAATTGAGTAAATTGTAATTTTCTTTAATACATATTGATTGGTTGAAAAAGTTCAGTGAATAACTGTCCATTCTCTCAACAGGAATATGACACAGGGAGTATTCAGAAAACAAAATAGGTTAGTTTTAATTCAGAGAAATAGATATTTTTTTCTGGTATGTTATATTCCTACTAAAAATATTTCTTAAAACATTTCCCACTGAAATAAGAACCAAACAAAATAATTTCTGACACTAGCCATAAATTTTCCTGAAAGTTCTTTGCTTCTGTGAACATGAATATGCTTGTTACTACTCCTACACTTAAAGCTGCCCTGAATATGAATTATACTTTATTTTTTCATGTCAGTATTTCATAGTAAATTCTAGTTTCTGGGTACTGAACTAAGGATTTAATCTTCTGGAAGACAAAGGATTAAAATTATTATATAATATTGGTTTTGTAGCAGCTCAGATAGATTATTTAGCTGATTGTATTCTTTCAATGGAGATGCACCTGATTTTTTTTTTTTCTTATCTAGCACCAAGTTTCTGTTTTCTTCTGGGACACACTTTTTATTTGTTCAGCGCAATTCCATTTTCACCTTCACGTTTCCTTCATTGCCTGTGATCTTTTCTGAAAATTCTAAAACTGAAAGAAAATATATGGCCTTGGAATTTGTTGCTTGGTGATTTTCAGGGGACAGAAAGTAGGGAATGACTTTTTCTTTTCTCCTGAACACGGCTTGAGTTAGGGATTGCTTTGGATCCAAAGCCACTAGGCAGTCCAAATAGAACAGGATTCCAGTAGAAATCTGAGCCTTCCATTTAGAAAAAGCTCCTATAAAAGCTAAAAGAATCATTGATTTTTTTTTCCAGTTTAGTTGCTGAAATGAATACTAATATCTGTTCAGATTTAACATAATTTAGTTTCTATGTTTGCTGTACTAGGAAACAAACAAAAAACCCACAACACTGTGTCATGTCAAACTACATGTTTCATTCTATATAAAATGTTTCATTTTCAAATGAAAAGAAAAAGGTCAATGAATAACAAACTAGATACACAAGGCAAGTGAGGTCCATCCTTTAAGAATTGTTTGGGGATCACCAATAGGATGAAAAAAACCTTGGGTCCCTTCTTTTCAGCAGGCTAAGAAACTCTGAGATAAGGAATGCTTAATGGGAAATTATGTAGCCACTAAACATCCCAGCATGGAAACCAGTGTGGAAACAGCAATGTTTCCAGCTACAGAAGGGTCTATTAGATTATATACTTACCAGTTATATCAAACTTTGTCTAAGGCATTTGTGCTCTGTGGTGGTCCCTGGAGTCTGATCTCCCTCTCCAGGGACATTGGAGGAGACCACAGGTCCTCTGCTGCCTTCACATCCAGGTTGTATTTCAATCAGGACATGAGGAGATACTGCTCACCTAGATTTCATTGGAATATGCAGGGAAACGGTTGCCCAGTTCCCCAATAGGAACACATGCTCTGAGATGTGAGGAAGACCGTTCAACCAAGTTTATAGAAACAAGCTTCTAGTAAAGTGCTCCTGATTCTACTCCAGGGAGCGTTTAAAGACTTAAAAAAACAGGAATATATGTGATGGATATACATGGGTGGGTGTGACAGATATGTTCATGTACATCCATATCTCCTGCCACCTTTGATATGATGTTAAATCCACACTTCCAGTGAGGTTAAAAAAAACCACAAACCAAACATAAAAGATGGGAAACTTCATCTCCCACATCCTCAGTGTCATGGTTTTAGCTGGGATAGAGTTAATTTTCTTCACTCTAGCTACCATAGTGCTGTGCTTTGAACTTAGCATGAAAACAATGTTGATAACACACTGATGATTTGGTTGTTGCTGGCTAGCGCTTGTACTAGTCAAGGACTTTTCCAGCTTCCCATGCTCTGCCAGGTGCACAAGAAGCCGGGAGGGGAGGGGGCACAGCTAAGAGACTGGATTCAAACTGGCCAAAGGGATATTCTGTATCATGTAACGTCATGCCCAGTATGTTACCTGGGAGGAGCTGGCCAGGGGAGGGAGGGAGGAATCGCAGCTCAGGGACGGGCAGCATCGGTTGGCGGGTGGTGAGTGGTTGTATTGTTTGTGTTTCTGGTTTTTTTTTTCCCTTTTCCATTTTATTATATTATAAATATTTCCATTATCATAATCATTATTATAATTATTATTTTACTGTAATTATTAAACTGTGCTTATCTCAACCCACAAGTTCTTTTGCTCTTCCGATTCTCTTCCCCATCCCACAGGGGTGGGGGGAGTGGGCGAGGGGCTGCATGGTGTTTAGTTGCCAACTGAAGCTGAACCACGACACCCAGTGAATATGGTAGCTTCCAGGTATTACTGCTGTGGTAAGAACAAGTGATTCCTTCGTACTCTGAAGTATGACAGTTGGAAGACAGGACTAAAAGATGTGTTTTATTCTTACCACCACATGTCCTCAGCACAACTGAAGGTGATGAAGGGGTAGAAAGAGAAGACAACTGTTGTGGTTCACAATGCCCATAACCTCTTTAAGTCACTTCTTCTATTCTCAAAGCCCAGCCTGAAAATGGGCTGCTCTGACTACTCATGCTTCCCCCAGAAAATGAATTCAAACTATATGCCTTCTCTGTTTTCTCAAGAGAGGTGTACAAAAGAAGCTGTTGGATGGATAGTGTAAGCTTATGACTTGTCCCAGAGTTTAACTTCTTTATAATAGAAATATTATTGCCACAATTACAGTCACAGCAGAGAGGCCAAAGAAAGTTAATGGTTTGAAGACTGATGGTCCCTCAAGTACATGGCTCCTTCACACGAGAATATTAGCAGTGCAGTACAGTACTGAATCTTCCATGAGTATTTAGTAAGTAGTTACTGTGGTACTTTGAGGCAGAAACAAATCCTTTTCCTCCAGTACCCCCCTCCCTCCATAAAACTTTAAAGTTCTTCTTATCCATTTTTAAATGAATAGTATCTGCAATATGAATCTACTATCTTTGATGGGGCTGAAGTGATTAACTTCGCCTTGTTTTACATGTTTTGTTGCAGCATCTGTTGAGTGCAGTGCTAATATTCATAAGCTAAACCGCAGCAAGTAGCCTGCAACCATTAGTCACTGCAAGTTTCTTATGGATTTCAGTGGTCTTCATCTACAGAGGAGACACACTTGAGTACAAAGCAGGATATCCACTATATTGTTGAGGACTGTATAACACCTTACCAAGAAACTGCTACTCTTCTCCCCACCCTTCTAGAAGAGTATTCTCTCTCCCTTCTAGAAAGAGGGAGAGAAGGGACCCCCACGTTAATGCCCTTGGATTAACACTGTGGGGCAACTAAAAATGTGATAGTTGAGCTGTATCCATCACTGCCTAACACCTAGTCTCAGCAACCCCAGCATTTAACTAGAAACTATAGAGAAGGTAAATGTTACTAAACTTATTCGTCTATTTTCAGAACAAGAGTGCCACATAAAAACTGAGCACAAGATAAGAAACAACTCAAAACACAGAAGCACAAAGGCTTGCAAGTCTTCTGTAAAAGTATACTGTTCACTTAACTTTGAAGTCATTTATTGCCCTAGCAACATTAAAAAAACCCCATAAAATAATAATAAAAAAAAGTAACTTAAGTAAATATGGAGAAGTGCTGAATGGCCAGGTCACATACATTACATTTAATAAGTCTTGGAGTGGGCTTGCTGTATTTTCAAATGATTTTAAGCCTATGTGGAGTGAAAACTTGCATTAAAAAAAGACAATGTATTTTGAATTCTGAGGTCATAGAGGTGCTTGTGTTTTCTTTGCTTAATCTTTTGTTATCATAAGATAATTTAATGTGGTTAACATAAAATAAAAGTATTTCTAAAATAAAACAGGAGGAAAGGTTTATGATTGGCAGAAGAAGGATGAGACAGCAGTGGGAGAACAGCTGTTTCCTCTGTGTATTTTTCTTTTATGATGTCTGTTACCTTAAGATGTCACTTTCTATTTCATTGTTGGATATGGGTTGTCACAAAAGCTTTATGTAACTGAAACATGCAATGAAGCTGCACCGTATGTATGCCCTCTCTTCACACACAGCCATAACACCAAAGGTGACATCTCACTGCTGCTTGGCTCTGAAGAGAGACCTTTGTCTTCCAAAAGTCTCTGGACATCAGTGTGGTATACCCACATGCCTTCAACCTCTACGGGGCAAATTATTTTAGGAAGGGAAAACTCCTTCTTCTTCCTCATGGCTTAGCAGAAAGGACACAGGATGCCCTTGTTTATATTCAGTGCCAGTATAGAAAAGGGGATTTTTGTTATCCTTTTAAAAGAGAGATTGGTTACATTTTGCATAGCAGATGGTCTCTTGGTATGGAACTACCTGTTGAACTGGATGCAACTGAACACAGAGCTGAGGGACATAAATACTTTAATACTTTAAAGAACAAGGTTGGGTTTGTTTGTTTGTTTGTTTGGTGGTTTTTTTGTGTTTTTTTTTTTTTTTTTTAATCTGACTGTGGTCTGACTATCTTAGTGCAAAAGTATATCTTCATGCATGTAACTATGTTTTTCAATACCAAATTGCACACTAATTGCATCTACTTTCATTTTGAATGTATTAAACTAGCTATTTAAAAACCAACTGGCAGATTTTAACAAATCCTCTCTACCCTTCCAGAAGCATAAGTTGCATTCCTGGCCTGCTTCCTCAGCCAGTCTCTGAGGGAAGACAGCAGGCTGTGCCCATATGCTGCTCCCGCCATAGATGGTTAGATGGCCTCAGTGACTCTGCCTCAGTGACTAACCTGGAACATACCTGAATTAATTTGGTCAGATTTTCCCATAACTTCAGCAACAGTGACAGGATCTTTCTGAGATGTTGCAGTTAAAAATATTCATGTCTATAGCAGTTCGCATTTCCCATTAACCATTTCTCTATGATAGATGCCTATTAAAGGCAGAAACAGTCTGGTTTTCTTCCTTAAAGAAACAAAAAGAATTTTATATTTTTATTTAGGAAAGGAACAGAGAGCTGAAGGAGAGGACTGTGAGATTTTTTATTTTATCAGCTTTAGACTGTCTTCCAATCTGTCTGCCAATCAGTGCAGGCCAGTATGACTTGCCTCTATTATAGACTAGCAACAACAAGGCAACTACCTCTCAGGCATGTATCTCTCAGAGTGCTTCTTCATATACACTATTCCTTGCTCAGGGCTGTGCTTACAGGACCAGTTTAGCTCACAGATATTTGAGTTTTCTACAGGGTTGCCTAGTCCTCTCCTGCGCCAACAGAAGAGGGCTCCCTTTCATGTATTCTGAAATGCTTTGTCCATTTCCTTCTTGAACTTGACAGCATAAATTACTTTCTCGATTTTGCACACAAATCTGGACATAGTAATGAACATTTCACTTTTCAGTCAGTCTTCATTTGGATGCAAACTCTGCTCTCAAGATGTGCATGGCTGATCTTGATTAAGATATTCTTCTATTTTTACATACATAATCCTTTGAAGTTCCATGCATATGGGGAAAGAATAATATTGGAGTAGAGATCTGCCTTGCAGATCTGAGAGAAAAATTCCAACCTTTTGATTAGGATCATCCTTTCTGAACATGACATAAGTGATTCAGTAGCCTATATTGCACCTTCCACAATAAGGGACAAATTCTGCAGTCACTCCTATGGGATGAGCCAGATTCTTTCATGCCTAGACTGACTGATTCAAAATGACCATTTATAAAATGAATTATTTCATAAAAACAAAAATAACATGGGCTGGATCATTGACTTACTCAGATTATGAATTCATATACACAAAAATGGATCTGATATATTTAAGGGTTGATTTCAGTCTATGCATATGGGTGTGAGAGGGGGCAGAAACAGACAAGCCTGCTGAAGGTGTAAAATGTGGGACAGATATTTAATCCATTAAGAAATACTGAATTCTGCTCAGTAAGTCTTTCTGTTTGGCCTGGGAATTTCAAGAACCCATTTAGCCAAGGTGGGCTGGCTGCAAAAGGATATTGAAAATGCCAGATATAAATATCTCCCCCACTAAGAGTCATCAAAGCAGTTACCTCTGTGTGTCTATCAGAACAAGCATTTCAGCATAGTTGTACCCAAAAACTCTTCATGTTGCCTAAGAAAAAGAATCATATCACACTTTCTAGGATGCACTGAAAACAGATACAAGACTATTAAAATTTTTTAAGATTGTTAACCACATTTAATAATAACCTATTCCCTGTTGTCAGTATTTAACATAAAAAAGGACCATCTTGGTTTGGTGATTTTAATGCTTAAACAGTAAATTAAACCACTGTTAGAGTCCATCCAGTTAAACATTAGACTTCGTAGGAAAGTGCAATGTCACAGCAGAAATGTCACTGCTGTGGACTTCTGGTGGTATTCAAGAAATATTACAAATTGTTGTGCCTCCTAAATCATAAAAAACACACTGTCTCTTTTAAAAGGAAGGCTTTTGAAATCTAAAGGACAATACTAGCACACTGTTCTTCTCATGAGAACAATATGGGATTTCTGTCAACTATGAAATAAATCATAACATTGACCCAAGGAAAGCTTTGGGAGCTGTAGAAGTTGTTATCCTGCTCCAGGAACTCAACACACAACATTTTCATCTGAGTCTGGACACAAGACTGGTTTCTACTCACTCTCTAGGCTGTGAATGAGGGTAGTGGGAGCTCCAGCACCCCAGCCCTTTGCCTCCAGTGCTCCCAGGCACAGATCTCCATCTGAGTAGGATCTCCCTTACCACAGTGGTTTCTATCAAATATGTAGTCTTCTATGATCAGCTGTTTCTCACCTCTAGGCAAGTTCAGCAAAACATAAGTAAATCCTACTACTTTCACCATAGAAAAAATATTTTTGAATAATTATATCAGTAAAACCAAAACAGCAAACCATTTGGCTCAACAACTGTTAAAAAATCCCCACAAATTTCCAGTTTTTTCAAACACTGGCATTTTTATAATCAATATGTGGGAGGCCCCCATTTTGTATCTCATACAGAAAGTCACAGCCTCACCAGTACACAAAGATAGGGCTATTTCAGATCTCCAAATTTCAAACCCTTCATGTCTATCTGTTTATCATCTTACCAGAGCTTCTTAAGATTCAGAAGAAAAACCCTATTCCACATTCTCATAAAAAATAATTTTTCTGAACAGTCACTCTCAAATACAAGGGATCCAGAGGATCCTGGGGATGCTTTCCAATCACTTCCATGGGCATAAATATGAAATGGTATTCTGCAAGATGTCCAGTAGGCAGAAGTTCATCAGTGGGACATTTGGTAATAGTCCTTTTCCAGAATAGAATCAGAAACAGCACTAATGCAAAAGTATAAAAATAAAGCCAGAATATACAAAGGATTTTAGTGGTTTAGTCCTTATGTATCTCTGATAAAGCTTTTCCAATACCCTATTTTCAGTATTCATCTGTAAGTGGTATAATAAAAAAATAGCTGGGTTATGTGCAGCTTGTGTGGAGAAAAAGGATTGTCATATATCATTTTCCCCAATTTAAAAAAGCCAAAAATCTTCAAGAACAGCTTATAAGTCCCATATTTTTATATGTATGGTTACACTGCCACTTTTCCCTGCACTTTTTAACTGCACTTGAATAAATAAAATAACAGTGACACCATATATATAGGGTTTTATAATGAAGTTTGAATATGTTTCCAATTCCCTTGCTCATCACTGTTTTACAGCTGAAATCACTGGAATAAACTGGCTGTTTTCCAGCTATTAGTAAAATCCCTCCAGCAACCCCACTTCATACAGACCTTGAAAATAGCCTCTGTACATGTTCTGAGATATTAATCTATTGCTATGTAAGGAAAGATGCTGGGGTTATTTCACAATCTTGGATGCTAATGACTGCTACAATTAAAATGCTGCACACAACACATTTTGCATAAGTCCTCTCCACAAACAGACACAAGACTTATTTGTCTTATCACAGTCACTAGTTTCATAGCAAGCCAATATGCAAATAAAGTTAAAATGCATTATTTATCTGATGTTTGCCAAGCCAGGTAGAGAAATGTAATTTACAGTATGAAATCTCAGATATGGATGCTTTTAACTGTCATTCATAATTAAATTATATCATTCTTCTCATTTAAGTAGCCAGAAATGTTTTGTTTTTCATATTTCAAAATGGCTGAAATATATTTATTATTTTTTTCTCTGTGTAGCACTAAAGCAGTATAATAATAATGTTTCTTAATCTTTTTCAAGGTGATACTTTCATTAAATACATGTTTTGCATTACTATATTAAGAACATTCCTCTGTCATTATTCTGCATTAAAAGCTTTCCTGCACTTGCTCTCAGAGAGAAAGAGAGGCAGAATGCAGCTGCTGGATTCTTGATGCTGTCCATTTGCTCTGTGCACTAAATTTCACAGAAAAAGAGGTACTTTAATTGCCATTTCGGTTGTACATTATTGCCTTAGGTGTGATTCTTTTGGAGCACTAGAGACAGTGGGAAAACTACTGTGCTCTGGGGTGATTATTTACATGTGGTTTTTTTTTATTTTCCCAGCAAAGTGACCATGAAATGGCACTTCTGATCCCTACATGTGTGTTTGATGTCTGCTACCATGGTTAACAAAACCTTCTTCCCTGAGAATCTAGTCCTCAAAGCAGACTTTGCTCACCAAAAAGAAACAAAAACCTCCTCAATTTGGACTTCACAGAAGAGTGTGGTTATCTGAAAGTCTGGATGAACAAAGCTCAGAGAATTTCCCAGAAAAGCTAAGCTGAAAGAATATTCTCTTCTCTGGTTTCCTGTTGTTGCTGCTGTCACCTTATGCTGTTGGCTTTTCCCTCTACAGTGAACAGTCCCATGTATGTGACACTTAGATATAGTAGCATAACAGCCTGTCTGCTGTGTTAAAGTAACTCACCAGCTTAACTCTTTTTCTCATTATTTAGTATTCAAAAAACCATTTATTTATTTATTTATTTAAATTTATTTCTGGGGAAAATTAGAAACTGAGACCTTTAGCCTTGCACAGCTCAGTAACTGGGTTCCAGCTTGTTGTGGTTTAACCCCAGCCAGCAGCTCAGCACCACACAGCCACTCACTTACTCCCCCTCAGTGGGATGGGGGAGAGGATTAAAATGGTAAAAGTGAGAAAACTCGTGGGCTGAGAAAAAGCCAGTTTAATAGGTAAAGCAAAAGCCACACATGCAAGCAAAGCAAAACAAGGAATTCATTCGCTGCTTCCCACGGGCAGACATGTGTTCAGCCATCTCCAGGAAAGAAGGGCTCCATCATGTGCAACAGTTACTTGGGAAGACAAAGTGCCATCACTCCAGACATCCCCTCCTTCCTTCTTCTTCTTTCCCCAGCTTTATATCCTGAGCATGACACCATACGGTATGGAATATCCCTTTGGCCAGTTGGGGTCAGCTGTCCCAGCCATGTCCCCTCCCAAATTCTTGTGCACCCCCAGCCCACTCGCTGTTGAGGTGGGGTGAGAAGCAGAAAAGGCCTTGGCTTTGTATAAGCACTGCTTAGCAATAATGAAAACATCTCTGTATTATCAAAACAATTTCCAGCACAAATCTAAAGCACAGCCCCATACTAGCTATATGAAGAAAATAAACTTTATCTCAGCCAAAACCAGCCCACAACTCCAGTATCAGCTTCATGAATTCTATCCATGAGGAATAAAAAAGATCGGGCAAAGGTTCCATTTCTTTTCAGAGTAAATTTTGCAACCCAGAACACAAGATGTCCATACAAAAAAAACCCAAAAAACCCACAAACAAACTCAGAACCAATTAAAAAACCTTATTACCCCAAAGTACTGAATTTTAAAATTTACCTTTGAGGACTTTAGCCAAAGTGACAATTAACAAATAGAGGGTTCTTCTTAAGCAGATGACCAGGTAATTGTTTTATTTCTTGTGTGACCACTATACAGGTCTTGTTGCAGACAAGCAGTAAGGCATAGCTTTATTTACAGCATGGTACCCCTTGAGTAACCTTTTCATATGAACTGCTCACCTGCTTTTCTCAAATAGCTGCAAATATTTAAGATCAAGGTTTCAACAGGATATGTTACATTAGCAAATAATACTTCAGAAAAACATGTAACATTATTTTTTTGTGATTCTAATTATTTCTTTTTCATTTAAGTTTTTTCTTTGATGTCAGTTGCTGTCTTTTAGCCCTGCTTTTTTGTGTAGCTCTGCTTTGTTACTTCAAGCAATGCTGATTAAAAGAGCAGGAAGGATGGAAATGTGGAAAATGAAATCATTTGACACAACTGGAAGAATTAATTCAAGGTGAATTTAAGTACTGACCTTCAATTTCAAATAATTCACCAGCGATGTGCATATTACAATTTCTTAGTGGAAGAACCAGGCAGAGAAGAATGGTGCCATCTGTTAAATTAAGGAATAACAGTTTTATTCTTCTCTCCCTCCCCAAAATATCAGATGATTTTGGTTGTTCTTTTGGAGCTCTGAAAAGGTTTTGCACTGCTAGGTATCAGCTTCTTTCACACAAGAATTGAAATCAAATCTACTGAAAACCCAGATCACAATTTTTTTACCATTTTTTATCATTATTTTTGTGACTAAAATCCTTTTCAAGACAGGCAGATTTTCATACACTAAACGCAAAAAGGTTAGGAATTCAGGGTTTTGGGTTTTTTTTAATTTTTGCTGTTTTAAAAAGGAGTGCCACTAAAGAAGAGGAAAGGAAAATTTCCCTGTTATTACTTTCTGATTGACAAATTTTTTGCAAGGCTCTGTCCATTAAAACTTGAAAAACATGGGCTCCCTAAAACATCTATACAGTTAAAGAACTGTTTGGAAACCCTGTAATTGGAAGTGTCTGTAGGTTTTAGAATATGCTGCTCAGCTATCACTGAGGTTTGCTGCTTTCATTGTACTTTAGTCTGCCAGCTGTATCTGATCCAAAAGTACAGAAACAGACTTGTTTAAACTCAGCCATTGTGTAGTGTTTGTGATGTGTGCATAATGAATTCTGAATGCAAATATAGGCTGTAAAATGAAATACTGAAAACCTGTATGACAAGCAGTAGAGCTGCACAACACAAAATATGGTTTTATAGCATAAATATTCACTTGTGTCAAATATATAGGAGCTGTTCAAAACAGAGCATTCTAATTATGCAGTTTGTTACTGACTCAGTCTCAGCTATTTGAACTCCTTTCTTTGAAGTGTTTGACCTTAGCTGCAAGAACAAAACAGCAAGAGTAAATACCTGACTTGTAAGAGTCGCCCCCCAATTCTGCAACAGCAGAATATTTTCCACTTAATTTTGGTATATTTAGATCCCTGAAAATATCTGAAGGCAATAGTTGTGATTTTTTTGTTTGGTTGGTTTTGGTTGTTTGTTTTTTTTTTTATCTAAAACAAGTGAAAATGCCACTCCCTGAAAATGAGAAGGGGTTTTATATCTGTATGAACATGAATGGCATTTATCCCAGGTTGATTGATAATGTAAGCTAAGGAATGGTACAGGAAAAGGCAGAGTTAGACTCATAAGGCTCTGGTTTGTGTGAACAAATCTAGAATTTAATATGCAAGAGACTCCAAACTTTACTAGAGCCTCAAATAACCCTTTCTTCCCTCCTGGGCACACTGAAGGAGGCAAGTGATGCCACTGTGGCATTCCTCTGAATTGCTGACTTGCATTAGTTGTGCCTGCAGTTGTTTGCAGCTTCACCAAAGCTGCAGAAGAAATAAACCTAAAGGTATTTTATGGTACTTTATTAAAAAAAAAAAAAAAAAAGGGAGGTTAAAACTAAGGGGGAAAAAGAAGCGTAGTTGATCTGTTCAACCTAAATCAATTGTACATACATATGAAAGGAAGTAATAGCTCATGAAATCATCTTATTCCACCTGCACTTTGTCACAACAGCATGTCAATTCAGCTGGAGACACATAGTTCTTAAAGAGAATGGAAATGGACATCAATATTTGAGATTCTGACTGAAATGCAACCTGCAGAATATCCCAGAGATAATAGAAAAATCAAAACAAAAAAATAAGACAGCAGCGTTAGTCTGCAGAATTTCTTGTCAACAGCTTGGAACTTTTCCAACTACATTCAATTCAAATGCTGTGAGCAACCTCCGCTTCTTATTCCTTTCTGCAACAAACAAATGAAACCAGAAAGAAACGGAAAAAAGCCTGCCTGGTTGTGAAAAGACAGACAGACAGACACACACGCATGTACGCACACAATGGCAATTATCTGGAATCAATGACACAGAGAAGACACACAGGACCAGATTCTGCCAGATTTTTATGTACAGAGATATCTTCAATGTTGTGCTGCTATGTTGCAGGGTGTGACAGTAGCTGCTCCTGCATTTCGTTGACTGCCTCCTGTAAGGCAAGAGTATACCCACTGGAATACATGAATTCTCTCTGCTTCCTGTGGCATTAGGGCTGCGGAGTTAAATATGGGTGGACCAGACTCTATGAAAATGATACTCACATTTAAACTTCTAGAAAGGAAAAAATCCAAACCCACAAAAACCACAACCCTATTACATGCATAAATATTGGCCAAGTCTACAGTTTTTCAATGTTGTGCCTAATTTTCTGTGTGGTTAACTGCAAAGCAGATTTTAGGTACAGTTGGCACATCTAAGAAGAGAAGTCTGCTTTAAACGAGTCTGAAGGTGTTAACATTAAAACATGCAAACTCACTTTCTGAGATAATGGTCTAGATACAGGTTCTCAGATAAATGACATATAAAATTCAATCTGTAGCTATGACTTACGGGGAAAAAAAGGTGTCTTATCCACTAGAATGCAAAATCATCTTATATTCCATCACACTCTAAAAACCACATAAAAATATATTGGAAATGAAAGAGATTGTGCTACAAGTGTTGAAGGTCAGGAAAGCCAGTCTTTAACCAGTCCTCTGAAGAAGACACTGATACATAATCCTTTCTCAGAAAACAATTTATTTACCAAGAATTTACCAAATTACAGTGATTCCAAGCCCCTGTTGTACATATTACATAGCCAATATGGTGTGCTGGAGTAAGACTTTGAAAAGGTACAGGCTAACCATTTTAGTTAATTTGATAACTAAAGCTTCATGCCTGGATGATGTTGGATAGGATTAATATATAGGTATGAAAGGTACCTAGACAGTGGAATTGTTGACTATGTCGTCTCAGATGTCTATACCCTCTGCACAAAACTTAGATGATCATGACCACTGAATGAACTTTCCTAATTCAACAATTTCAAAACTGTTTGTGAATGATTTGCTCAGTTCTAATTGCAGATGTTATACTGTTTCTGTGCTAAAACACATACTTAAGTCTTCAAAGCTGTCAGACTGCCTCTTTTCTTGAGAACTAAAATCATTGAAAAAGACAATAACTTAAAAAAAATTGAAATGCCAACTGAACTTGACATTTAATGCTGCACTTTGTGCTCTTCTCCCCCTCTTAAGGGGTTGAAGCTGCAGAAAACATTCAGGAATTGCTCATGTGAATATTCTGTGTACATTCAGGGTTTTACTGTAAGTTAAATATATTTATGGTAGGTAAGGACTGCAGAACAAGGCTGTGGCTGTAACACAGTTTTTTTTGTCCAGTTCATATGGAAATATAGTTATTTTACACTATCAAATATTCTCCTTTGGAAATGCTACTTTTTACATGTAGAGCTACTATTACATTAAAAACTCAAATAGTCCATTTTCCTACCAATTGCTCCCATTTTTACTTTTACTCTTTTGCTTTCCGACAGCTATTTCTTTTAAGCTTGATTTAACATGTGAGGGAGTATGAAATCTTGTGTTGATACCAACAGGACTCTAGTCAGAGAATAGGACTTGAAATTATATTTATGGTGCATATTTTCTCTACTCTTTCACAACAGTACCCAGTTGCATACTACTTCATTTTCTCTAACAGTATTTTTGTGATCATAGGAAACATTCAACCACGGTGTTGTTTGTGTCCTCTTTCAGCATAGCTGACACATTCGTTTCCTAGCAGATCATTTATTCCATAATTTCTTTTTATGTGTTAGTTCCTCTCATTTATTAATTTATTTACATACCTGCAGTACTTTGGCATCATCTCAGTTACAATGTTTTTTTAATTTTCTCCTCCAGAAAATTCAACAGTTTCTGAATTTTTCCTCTTTTCTGGTCCCTGGTGCATTCCCCCCCCAAAAAATCAGCTGTTTCCCAGCAATATCTACTTGTTTTTTTTTCATTTTCCTTTAATTTTCTCTACAGATACTTACTATATTTATCGCCACGCCAGCTTCCACCCATGCAAATTTTTACAAGCCTCTTTTCCCCACACTTTGCACACTTTACACTTTTATTTTAGATTATTTTAACATCTTAGTGTAATTAACATTTGTATATTTTGCATGGTTTCTTTAGACAGCTGTTTGACATTACCAGTGCTTTTCAACTTATTGCCTCTCTATTAGGACAGTCATGGAAGTTATATTTGTATTTCCTTCTAGCGTACCCACTGGGTTTCCTTCTACTAGCCTGTGTACTTTTTATTCTTCTTTTCTCTGTGAAGAAAAACAGTTATTGCAGTTGGAGTCCTGTTCTAGAAATGACTACAGGTTATTGGAACAGAATGGCTTCTAATTTGTTTTGAGTGGAATATCTGCTCCTGCTGCTAACTCCCCTCCTTATTGCCTCCAACAAAGTATATTCTGAGATTTTTTATGGAATCATCAATGATGTTAGTATTTTCATCAGTGTAACAGAGATTGGGCTCTAGCCTTAAATCTTAGCAGTAATTATGTTTTCATCTCCTACAATCAGTGCATTTTCCCCAAGACATCACCTGCCCTCTTTCCTCTTTTACTTGTTGTATCTTATTTCTTTTATATCTGCATTATACTTCACTGAGCATATGTCTTTGGATATTCATTATTTGTAAGATTTTCAGCTTTAAAATTCTTTCTCTCAGTCCTGGGCCTAATGAAAGCAAGCAATTTTTGAAACTTGCTATCAAGATATACAGGCCATAGTTTTCAATTGCTTCTTCACAAACTTGACAGCACTGTCTATGGCTATTTTTCAGAATCTTAATTTTGGAAATGTTTTAATCAGACCTGAGTGTTACATTATGCTGCACAAAAGAATCCTCCTGCAGTCAACATGTCTTAACCATTGCCCAGAAAATTCCCTGTGAATCCAATATTTTACCCAGAAGAAAAAGCTGAGTCAGAAAATAAAATGCAGTATCTTACTTGTTTACAAAGAAAATGCCAAGCAGTTAAACTTGTGCTACACAGAAAAGTAAATTTGCCTAACTTGTATCTAGAAATACAGACATGGGAGGGCAACACAAAGCACATCACAAAATAAACTTTGCATCAGTTGGCCCAGACACTCCTGCAGGATGAAGAGGAATGAACAATAAAAGCCTGAATTATCCACAGCAACAGAATAGGAATATGAGTCTCTATGTGTGGAATACAGAACAGGTAATGGTGAATTGTGGGACAATATTTCCACTGCGGGGTTCTATTGGAGGTATGAACTGCACAAGGAAAGTTGTAACTCCCAGTATGCTTATCTTTTTTGTCTTACATAATTCATTACTCCAGCAACATCCAAGCTGCAGGACATTTGCATTTTCTTCTGTTTGACTAGAGGACAGGACAAATACATGCAAATCAATGTTCTTATTCGGGTTATTTCTGTTCTCTTGCTCTTTGTTTGTCATGAAGTCAAATAGCTTGACATTTGACAGCTGACACTATATTCTTATGGGCACAAGTCAACTGACAAAAAAAAATCATACTTGACTTTCACTGTCTTTCAGTTAAGATTGCTTTTAGAATAAATAAATCCATGACAGTGGATTCTTACAATTTCTACAGATGAATTTACTACTATATTATTCAGGCACTCTTTGATGTCATTCCTGTAAATGCCAGTATTTGCTTTTGTTGTTTGTGCTATGATTCCTGTATTTTGGTAAAGGTTTAGTTGTTTCCCAATCATTTTACGAAGTTTGCCTGAAGATGGTTTACACATACATGTTGATTTTCCTAAACAGCTTTGTTTGAGAAAAAATTGGGAGGTGCAAGAACTCACAGAATTGATATGTGCTATAATTGTGCTATAATATTACATGGATTAAAAAATTCATTTTGGGTGTAGAAGAGAGATTCATTTTGGATGTAGGATACCCAGACTGAAAAACTAGTGCCTAAAAGAGTTCAGGATAAATATTTCACAACAATGTTGTAAGTACTGGGCTGGAAACTGTTCCCATATTTATGTATATTCAAATATTCTTGTCAAGACATCTCTGTCAGAAGCTCCAAAGCCATATCTATGCATCATTTTACGACATAAAGCATCTTTGAGGAGCCTCCTGGTCTGCTGAAGTGAAGCAATTTTTCAGTATTTGCACCTTTATGTCCCTACGATATGTTCATAAGGCCATTCTCAGGTCTTATCTTGTCACTGCACAGAGATGTGGTGGTGGGCAAGTGTTCAGTTCTTGGAACTTGGAAAACTTCCTATATCTCCCACCGGAGGAATGAACCCTTTTTGCTAAGAAGGATAATCTTCTTAGCCCCACTGTTACACAACTAAAATGTCCAATTCCATTCTTTCCTGGATTTATCCTTCCAGGTTGCACTGAGGTAGGGATGCTGTCAATATCTACTTTGTGTAAGGACTTACTGAGTCAGAGAGAAAATAATTCTGGTTAGGATGTTGTAGGATGCACCTAAGATGGTATGAATCCTCAGGTGCCTTATGCCAAGGAATGGCTTATGTAATCATAGGAAGTAGTCTCTCAAAAACATATTAAATATTTGGGAAAAAACAGAACATTTTGCATTGCATGCAGATTCAGATTCTTTCTTCTGTTGAGAATTTTTTAAATTAAATTCAGTTTGAACTAAACTGATTCTTTCCCCTCCACTTTTCAATTTCATAGCTTAAACACAAAATCATTTATTCACAGTGATTTAGTTGGTAATCATTAACCAGGAATAAAATAGCTCAGACTTGACTGACTTTGCCTCTGTACCCTAGTCCATCCTCTTGGCCTTTGTAACCCTGTGAATTTCTCCTGTTCTAATTGCTTCTTTATCCCTTCCCTTTTGATCTCTCATCCTTTTCCCTTGAGCATGTCTCACTTTACTTCTCTTATTTTCTCATATAGCCTATACAATTGTTACTACAGCTTTTATATCACCGTAGTATCTCAGTATCTTCTCCCTTCTAGCTGTGTGCAATTGATTTTTTCCTTAATCTCTTTTCTCTCTTCTTTTACTCACTCAGGTTTCCTTTTCCTCACCTTCTGGTTCTTCCCCTTCTTTATCTCTTATTTATTTTCCCTCCCCTGCTGCTCTTCATCCACTCTGGTTACCCACTTTCACTTGCTCATCACTCTTATCGTTCCACTGATTTCTACCTCATTTTCCATCCCACTCCTTCTCTGTTTTTTTTTTTTTTCAGTTGCTTATTCCAACACCTCCTGGTGTGCCCTGTAGCTCCTCTGCTGTCTACTTTCCAGACTTTTAAAAGTGGTCCTAAAACCATGCAGCCCTTATAAAATAGAGCATTTTTCAACACACTGTTTCTTTTTGTATTCCCTATTACTTAGAACTGTCTTCTCAAAAACAGTGCTTTGAGGGAGATGAAGCAAGAAAACAAGTTTTGTTGCAGTTACCAAATATGGAGCAAACTTGCACAGCCTGGAAGAATTACCCTAAATCTATTTTAACTTTTTCATTTTGTCCATGGTCACTAGAATTTAAAAAGAGAAGAATGACATTTTTTAATTATTTTTTTTTTTCATTCCCAGCTGGAATATTAATTCCATAGACAAACAAGTTTATTGGAAACCAAGTATCTTCTTTCTCTCATTAGCACAGCCAAAAGCCAAAAAATTTTCTTGTTGTTGGGACTGATATGAACAATTACATTTGGAGATGGATCTTTTCACTCCAGGTCATTCCGCTACAGACATTGATTGTCCAAGTCATCACAAAATAATGCTATTCATTACTATTCCTAATCTTTATCAGAGCTTGTACGGCAATGGCTGAATGTAAATATACTGTACTAGCAGTGTAAACAGAGTGCAAGCAATGTCAATATCATATTCAAGTACAGCTCAGCAACACATGGACAGTCAGCAAAATAGGAAGTTGAACTTGTAAAACTGAGTAATTAATCTTTCAGAACTGGAACATGCAAAGGCAAACAATGTCTGTTTCCTTTCCCTCTCCTGCCCCTCCCTGCAACATATTCTGTGCCCTGATTTACCCATTAAGTTAATTGTTTTAGGCTTTAAAGTGAGCAAAGGGTTTGTCCTTACTTTCTGGGGCTCTGGTGTCACTTACACTGTATGATATCGCATTGCTTACAGAGCATAAAGTCTGTCTTCAGTCATAGCAAATACTTTTGTCAAAATCCTGAATCTGCACATTTCTGAGAGTTTCTACTGTAAAAATTACAGTGATTTGGAGAACACGATTTTCATGCAGCTTCCTTGATGCCTGATAGGCGCCATCAGTAAAATTTTAAACAAAGAGTAGTGTGGGAAAATAAAGAGAAATATTCGTGATACCAGCACCAGAGCCTTGCAGCAAGGTAACATTGCTGCTGAGTAAAATGAACCACTTTCAGACAGCCCTGGCCATCCCCATGACAACCTATACCTCTTAAGGCAGTGGAATTCTTCATGTATTCTTTTGTTTCCGCTAGGGGTGACCATTTTCCTCACAAGAAAAGCATATTTGTCCTACATGGCATTCAAGCTCCTGATAGACAACCTGAAAATCTGAAAACCAGAATAACCGAACTGTAGATGCAGTAAAAAAAAAGTGAAACCAAGGAAATTTCTGCACTAGTCTTGGTCACTGAGCACTAAAGTTAAGGTTTATTGTTTAAATAGAGTATAAAATTATTGGAATATAAAACTATTAGATATAAGAAAGGGTTGGGGGGGTTGGTTGGGGGGGTTTTCTTAGGCTATCAACCACACACTTTAACAAAACCAACTTTATCTTATTGTCTCCATATTAATTCTGATCCATGCATCTTGGTAGAGTGCAATGATCTTCTTGTGTGTGTTTAGTAATCATAGCTAGGATATACTTCAGAAATTGAAGTTTAGGTATATGGGAACTTTTCTGAATCTGAAACCTCAATCATTCACTTCCTAAATCTGTGGTTTACTCAGTTTTCCAGATTATGTCTGCAGTTGGGCTGACATGCTCCACAGGAAACTCTATCTGGGAAACAGATGGCTGTGTATGGCCTCGGATGTTGTTGCATGACTAATATAGACGGATAAGCACCAAACACAGTTATATCAATGGCCTTTTGCATAAACTGGTGGTTAGGAGGTTTATGCATGACATAGGAGACTTGAATTGTAGAACCAATTTGAGGCTGTGTATCTTTAACTGATATGTCCACTATGTTTCTTAAAAAGGGGGTTCTTTTCCTGTTATCACCACCACGCTTTTTCCTCTGGCCAGAAACTGGACTGGATTAACAGGATTAGCAGAGGCTGGTCTCTTTGCCCTCCCCTGTTCAACATCCCCTTTGTTCCCTGTCTGCCTCAGAATGAGGAGCAAGATTTCCTTTGCTCAACAACTTCTCAATCCTCCCGGAGAATGCATGAAAGCATAGCTGGCTCCAACTTATCTATTTTAAAAAGACACAGCCCTGTTCCACTGTGAATGTTATTTCAGGAGAGATCCAGGTAGAGTAAAACCTGAGGGGAGAAAGGCATCTAATAATATCTATTTTGTTTCTTTGTCTTCAAGAGATCCCTGTACCATCAAAAGAGAGAAATGATGTTCAAAAGATTGTTTCAGGATAATTTTCTGGTTGTTTTCATCTCTAATAACATCTTGGATAATTGAGGTCACCCACTTCCATTTTAGTCTAAGCAATGAATTCCATTTTTCTGTTGCCCCACATATAAAATGTCTTTTTTTTTTTTTCTTTTTTGTCTTAAAACAGCAGTTTCAGAGTATTCAATGGTCTTGTGCTTAAGGTATCAGGACATCTGAATTCTGTCCCAGTTTTCCAGAATAAATATCAGTTGATCAATATTGATTCTCAGTGGATTAACATAGTAACAAATAAAAACAACTCTTTTAAAGCCTTTTATATAACTGATAAAAAACAATTTAGTACAAAGATACATATCCTTCCATTTGTTTTGTGGGGTTGTGACAACATCTGAATTAAACCACTCAGACCTTCCAACTTAAGTGGAAAGACAAAATATGTCCAAGTCTAAAAAATAAACCAGAGTTTACCTTTCCTTTTTTTACAGTTACAGGTCATAACACTCACTACTTGGTGATATCGGAGCTACTGAAAAAGATCCACACTCTAGGTAGCTTTCCCTCAGAAATTAAAATAACCATGATTTTATAGGCAACTTAATTAGTTCATGATCATGATTAGTTCATGTAGGTTATAGAAAAAGCACAGGCTTCTCTCAGTAAGAACTATTTAAAATTTGGCTGTCATAAAATTATTAAAGGAGTTGTTCCCTGTTAATTAAACTAAATGAAGACCATATCATATTACTAATAAGAACAATAAATTATTGAAATACTATATCTTTTATGTTACAAATATTATTGCCATTTTAATTACACGTTGACATTAATAAAATATAAAAAGGAACACTTAAGTCTTGGAGTTAATGTGGTTTTTTTCCAGCTTTCTAGTTTCTGCACATTTTATATCTGTATCAAGGTCATCAGCTCTCAGATAATGTAGCTAAAAATTGATTCCTGAATAGTATCCTGCTGTGCTTGATGTCATTTTCTGTCCTTATAAAAGACAAGAAACTCCAGCAAGAAGGTAACATTTCTTTTTTTTCACAAGATTTTTTCTTTTTATGTCCTATTGTTGCCATTTTTTAACTTGCAGATTCATTTATCTCATGATCCACCCAGAAGAAATGTTAATTATTCTTGACTTTAAAGTTTATTTCTAGAAATGTAACATACATATATCTGACAATTCCTTTTCAAATTAGTAGCTTCATGTACAGAGCAAGAAAATTTTAAAAAACGATTTTGAGTCTTTTTCATTTTATTGTGTTGCTTTTGGTGAAACTATTTATGGTTCGATTTCACTTGTCTTCCTCAAAGAAAACACACAAAAAAACACCATCTGTGCTAAAAAGGGCTTGATCCCTGAAGAGTTATAAAGGCAACATTTGAATTTTAGTTGGTCAGGAAGACAAAAAATAATGTATAAAATATAGATTTTTTAAAGGAATGTTAATTTTATGCTTAAAAAAATAAGTCAAAAGCTCATACAGACACTGCCTTTTTTCTTTTATCCTCTTCCTTCTGCAGGAAAAGTAAAATTGCTGCATCTCTTTCATTACACTAAGCCTTGTAGCACCTTGCTACCAAGAAACTTGCACATACGCTCCTCCAGAGACGTGGAATCAGCTGCAAAGTTAGGACGTAGAACAAGCCTAGGTTAAGTCAACATCTGGAAAATGTTTACTTCCCAAGTTATTTTTGTTGCTCTTTAAACAAGTTAATATAAAACAAAAGCTGTGAGTACGTGTGTTGGTTTTGGCCAGGATAAAGTTAATTTTCTTCATAGTATCTAGTATGGGGCTGTGTTTTGGATTTGTGCTGAAAACAGTGTTGATAATACAGAGAAGTTTTTGTTATTGCTGAGCGGTGATTGCAGAGCCAAGGCCTTTTCTGCTTCTCATACTTCCTCACCAGCGAGTGGGCTGGGGGTGCACAAGATGTTGGGAGGGGACACAGCTGGGACAGCTGACCCCAACTGGCCAAAGGGATATTCCATACCATATGGCGTCATGCTCAGGATATAAAGCTGGGGGAAGAAGACAGAAGGGGGAGACTTCAGATTTATGGTGTTTTGTCTTCCCAAGTCACCGTTACTTGTGATGGAGCCCTGCTTTCCTGGAGTGAGTGGCCATGGGGTGCTTAGTTACTGGCTGGGGTTAAACTGCAATGATATCACACTAGAAGAGTGCTAGTGAGTCCTGGGAAGGGGAAAAACAATATAATCGCCATATGACAAGAAGCAAGTATAAGACAAAAAAGGACTTGTTAAAGACTTGAAGCCGCTTAAAGAATTAAGTCGTTGAAGAATCTTTAAAGTCATGCTAAGGAGCCATAGAAAAGATGAAAAAGGCAATCTGAATTTTGCCGGAAAGCTGATTGGCTAAGATAGACAACAGCCCAATTATATTCCTAAATAAGTATACATTAACTATGGAGCAGACTAAAACTTGCAGTGCCCAAGAATACTCATTAAGAATATACTAAGCATACATTTTCCCTATCAGTAAATGTTTTTTTTCAATTTTTTCCCAACTTAAGTGCTTCAGAGATGGGTTATGCTGTAAGACAAAAGAACCATGCCTCACACGCTTGACAGATACTGTTTTCTATGGTTGTCTTTTAGAACATGCAGCAGTGCAAATATTTCACTGCACATTTCAGAAGGTGAAGTATCTTGAATATGTACACTTGCAATATCATGTGCTGTAGAAATATCTTTCCTGTGTACCAGCAATGATGGGAATGGGGGACAGGAGTGGGGGAGGAAGGAAAGGTAGAGAAGAAAAAGGAGGAAAAGAAAGGAAGGAACGGCAGAGGGGAGCCGTATAATTTACCAGAACTATGTTTAAAAATCTGATTCTTGTCTAGGAAGGACAGTTAAAGACATATTATTTCTCTTCAGAGAAAATAGTGAGAAGTGAAGATAAAACTTTTACATTAGGTTATATTTACCATTTATTTTTTCTACATAATGTTGACTGATCAGTGGACCACTATTCTTAAAATCCAAAACAGAATTCATTATTAAAAAGACCAGCCAAGAACAAAAATGCTACATATTGAGATAATTTGCTGGATAATGAACCTCCTGACTCTGCATGCAAATACAGGGATTAATTTCACCTGTACAGATACAGATACAGGACAATACTAGGACAGGAATGAATAATCTTACTAATAAGAATTTTAAAAGATTGGAAAGGGTGAGCAATTTTTTGTTCCTCTGGTGTTATATGCATGTAGAATCATGTTGAAAGAATTAAAACAAAACCATCAGGAAGAATGAAAAATGAAGAATGGGAAACAGAACAGGTGAAAAACATTAGGATCATAAGGCGCTTCACTCAATAATTTGAGCAATCATTCAATATTTTTTAGCTTCACCAAGCCAGTTGGGATTTGATGGGACTTGACAGGCTATGCCTGGCAATGTTTGAGATGGGATTTCCATTACATTTATACAAACCATGAGCTTTATTGCAGTCAGAATGTAGTGATAAAAGTGGCAGGATCAAAATACATACAAACATCTGTAGTGGCAGTGTGTATACAATTATATATTCAACATGGTGACAGGTACATAAGCAACTAAAGTTATGAAGATGGTGTAGTTTTGGTTTCTTTTTTACCTGAGAATTTGCACAATTTAACAAAATAGATTTTATATGAATTTGCAACCACATTTTCAAAGACTAAAAAAATTTATTACAGGAAAATCCCAGCAGTAGTAATGGAAGGGGAAAGCTTGAGAAAGATGAAGGTCTTTAAACGTGTGTTCAGACTTTGACTTAGATAGTTCATATAGAGTAAATATTTGAAAAAGATTAAACATGACAATAATATCTCTGGCATAGGTACTGAGAAGCTGGAAAAGCAGTAGTGATCCCAGGAACAAAAATTATTTTTCAAAGTCATTAGTTTGGGCGCCAACTAGATAAGTTTGTGAGGTTTCCAACATTAGAGAAGATAAAGACTCAGTAGTCAGAAAAACATGAAAAATATTGTTTCTGAAAAAAGCATATCACAAAAATAAATTAAAAAATCGAATGAGACCTAATCGATATAATTAACAGAATGAAATGAAAATTTCTTTAGAAATGTATTTGGACATTAAGGTACCACTTAGAGAAAATATTCATTCAATGATGCATGGAAGGAAGAAAAAGGAAGAGAAGACTAACAACTGCTTAGAGATAAAGGAGGTAGAGAAATTGATGGGAATGAGGTTCAGGCAAACAAATTTAGTAAGGAACAATTTAAAGTTCTTTGTGCAATCAAACTG